>NC_026655.2:28023579-28632809 GCF_000004075.3 Cucumis sativus
GGCTGGCGAGCTGTATGTAACAATGGACTTCATTGTGAATCCACTGAAATTGTGCAAACTTCAGCCAATAAAATTTCAATGTCAAATTCGTTTTTCTGCTTCTGATTGCAATAAGATGGACATTGATTCATAGTCTTGTATAGTTCTTGCAGTAACTCCATTTGTGTCACTGCCTATGTGCTTTTACCAATCTTCTCTATGGAAGTTTATGATGAACCCTTCAGAAAAAATATCTTTGGGACCAAGATTATCTTGTCAAATGAGTTGAACATGTAATTTTTCCTTATTGTATGATCAATAATATCTTTATTTTAAATGTCCCAGGTAAAAGAAGGTTGCGTACTGAACCTGTCAATTTGAAGTCACAAGAATGACAGTTTTTTGTAATTCAGTAGCAGAAAAGTCTAATCTTTAAATGGTTGTTGGACTACAATTATAATATTTTTTCTTTTCTATTTAAAGCGATAAACCAACAAAAATATCGAATTTCGTGGAAGCTCGAGTATTTGGAGAAAAACCACGATTTTACTTTTCTTATTATTTTCAATAATTACAATAGGTACAAGTGGGGGAATAAATAGAATAATACACCGAGATAAAAAAAAGAAAGAAATTTGGGGCAATCTCCCTATGGGTCAAACTCACTAACTCTAACACTCCCCCTCAAGTTGGGACAGATATCAATAAGGCTCAACTTGTTAACACAAAAGTTGAAGTTTGGTCTAAAAAGCCAGTTGGTGAGAACATCATTAACCGTTGGCTCGAAGGAATGAATGGAATGCATATTCTCCTACTGTCGAGTCTTTCTTTCATGAATTGTTGATCAATTTCAACATGGTGATGCTAATGGTTGCTTTGTTATCAAAGAATAGCTTCATTAGTGTTCCCACATAAGGATCAAACAAGACTTTCTAGAGCCAAATTTTCTCACATATCTCCAAATTCGTAGCCTTACATTCGGCCTCAACACTGGTCATGGCCAAAACACTTTGCTTCTTACTTCTTCAAGTTATTAGATTGCCCTATACAAAGGTACTAGAGCTAGATTTTTTTGTCAACGACAAATCCTGCCTAGTCTGAATCAGTATAGACCTCAATCGTTTTTCTATGTCTTTTTTAATATCAATCATTTACCATGTATCATTTTCAAGTATCTGTTGACAACCTCCATGTGTTCCTTATAAGGAGCTTGCATAAACTAGTTGACAAAACTCACAACAAAAAAAACATTTGGACGAATATGAGACAAGTTAATTAATTTACCCATAAGACGCTTATATTTGTTCTTTATCAACTAGAACTTGATCAATTGAATTTCCTAGTTTATAATTGAATTTAATAGAGGTGTTAGCAGAACGACCTCAACATACTTGTCTCGGTCAGCTCCATTCCAATAAAATAATTTAGATTTCTATGAGATATGAAGATGCCTTTTTTTAGATCTGGCCACCTCCATTCCAATAAAATAATTTAGATTTCTTAAATCATTGATTTCAAATTCATCACCCATTCTATGTTTCAGTTGGTTAGTTTCTGCCTGATCATCTCTAGATAAAACGATGTCATCAACATACACAATTAAACCTGCAACCTTTCCAGTCTTGAAAACCTTTGTAAATAAAGTAGTATCAGAATGCCCCTGATTATACCCTTGGGACTTGAAAAAAGTAGTTAACCTACAAACCATGCTCTTGGTGACTGTTTCAGACCATATAGGGATTTCTAAAGTTTACAATCTGATGACCAAACTGGGCTTCAAATCCAGGTGGGAGACTCATGTAGACTTCCTTCACTAGGTCTCCAATTGGAAAACATTTTTAACATCCAACTAGTATATGGGTTAATCTTTGTTTACAACAACAGATAACAAAACTCTAACAGTATTTAATTTAGCAACTGGAGAAATTTTTTTTGAAGAGTTAACAATATAGGTTTGAGTAAACCTATTTGCAACTAACCTTGCCTTGTGTATGTCAAATGTTCCATCTGCTTTGTATTTGAGGGTGAACACCCATTTGTATCCCACAATTTATGTCTCTTGGTAGAGCACAAATCTCTGAAGTTTTATTCTTTTCAAGAGTCTTCATCTCTTCCATGACAACATTCTTCCATTCAAGACACTCTTAAGTAGCGTGAATATTTTTCAGTATTATGGTAGAATCAATGCTTGTTGAGAAAGCTCTGAACTATAAAGAGAGATTATCATAGGAAACATAGTTACAAATGAGATATTTTGTACAGACGTGATACCTTTTCTCAGTGCAATGGAAATGTCCAGAGAGGGACCATACTCGTTAAGTTTCCTTGAATGACCTTGTTCAACATCTTATTACTGGTTTATACTCTAATCTCGGTCTTATTACCATTGTCATTTTCTCCACATTTTCAGAAACAACAACATCAAACTTGTGATTTTCACATCTCTTATTATCAACACATGGTTCAATAAGGTTTTCCATACCTTGATCTCGAGGAGGTTCAGAGTCTTGGACTGGAGCTGGTTGACTAGTAGGGGACTCAATTTCCTTTATGAGATTCCTTATGTAGTATGTTTTCCAAAAAAACTTGGTTTGTGGTAGGACTTTGGGATGAGGATCAAAGTTAGAAGATACGGTACTAGAAGTAGGTTTGATAAACTTTAAGTTACAGTTAGACTCTTCACTCACACTCTCCCCTTAAAGATGGCTAACGGGAAAGAAGGGTTGGTTCTCACAGAAAGTAACATCCATAGTGATAAAGTATTTCTTGGAAGGCAGATGAAACCATTTATAACCAATAAAAAATTAGACTGGTAGAAGGGTAGAGCTCCTTAAGACAATCTAAGGGAGTCTGAAGGTGGCGGATACGAGAAGACATTCTATTGATTAAATAAGATGTTGTAAGAATAACATCTCTCCACAAGTATGAAGGAAAGGAAGTAGTTAGCACAAGAGAATGAGCTACTTCCAAAGATGATGGTTTTTTTTGCTTGGCCACCCCCTTTTGGTGAGGAGTGTAGGCACATGAACTTTGGTGAACAATCCTCTTGGAGGCTAGGAACTTACTAAGATTATGGTTTTGGAAGTCTTGATCAATATGACTCTGAAGAATTACAAAATTTTTATTGAATTATGTTTCAATGGTGTGATAAAAGTTTTGAAAAATAGAGGAAACCTCAAATTTATCTGTGATAAGGAAGATCCAGGTAAGACGGGTATGGTTATTAATGAAAGTTACAAACCACTGTTTCCCAGACGAGCTAGTGACCTTGGATGGATCGTAAATGGTTGTGAGGAAAATGAAACCTGGTGTTGTTTGGCCCGAATACAAACATCATAAGATAGAGAGGAGACATCAATTTTAGAAAATAGATGAAGAAACAAATATTTTCTATAATTAAAGTTCGAGTGGTCCAACCGAAAATGCCACAACATACAATCACATTCAAAAGTACTAAAATAGGAGGACAGTAAACTAGTCTTAAAAATACTACTATCGAAAGTATCATCGTCAAGGATGCATCCTTGCTATGTCAGACAATACCAATCATCCTTCCCAAGCTCAAGTCCTGAAAACAAACAGATTCAAGTAGGAAGATAGCTTTATAATGTAGCTCACAAGTGATTTGGGTGATAGATAACAAATTATAAGAAAGCTTTGACAATGCATAATAGTTTGGAGAGAGAGTCTTTCAAAGGAAACTATTTGTCCCTTGCCAGCAATCGAGGCTAAAGAACCATTAGCTATCTGAATTTTATCATTATTGGAAAAAGGGTATAAGAGACAAAGTGCTATGAGGAACCTGTCAAGTGATCTGTAGTCCCTCGAGTCTAAAATCTAGGGATTATTTCCATCAACACTAATAAGGCCAAGGGACTGTGGCATACTTGACTGAGTAATGGCTCCCAGAGTAGGAGGACAGTTCTGGCTTGTAGTAGGTCAGCCGACTGAGAGGTGTTGACAGCCTCACTCACATAGACACACCCTGAGTTCTGTTTTTCGTTGGAGGAACGTTTCTTACCTCCTAGGGGACGTTGTGGAGTTTCCAATACTGGTCCTTGGTCTGCCACTGTTTCTTGCAGTGTTCACTTACATGGATTGTTTTATTGCTATTATTCTCACTATCATGGGTTGAGGGTCGAGCACTAAAGGCAGCGGAGTTAGTGGTAGGGGTAGTCAGTATACTCATGGCATTCGTACGATCTTCTTCTAGACGAACTTCATAACACACTTCCATTAAGGAGGGAAGTGGTCTCTGTCCAAGTATATGACCACATACAATATCAAATTTGTATATCGTCATTCATCGTGTCTTAAATTGTCTCCTTGCACAAATCTATCTCTTGCCAGAGAGAAGGGAGAACTTTTTGAAATAGAAGGTCACAATCAGGGTCCGTTGCTTGCAATCGTGGACCTTTTTTCTCAGTATATAATTGAGGGGCATTATGATGATTCAAGTAAAGTTTCTAAGTTGTATCCTTTAAATCTTTTACAGTGGTCGAGTAAACTAGAGGCTTGACGATATGTGGTTCAATGCCATTAATCAACATAGATCGAATCAAGGAGTTCCCTCTTTCTAAAATCGTTCCAAGGAATCACCTGGTGGAGGATGGAGAATCTCTCCTGTCAAAAAGCTAAGTTGGTGGCGATCCTTAAGGAACATCTTGATCGATTGGGACCACGAAGAGTAATTCTGGCCATTTAGTTTCTCCCTTGAAAATTTCCTTGTAGATGGTGTTAGAGAGCCAATTATATAATTCGAGGACAAATTAGGGAGCAAAGTTACCACAGTTCTTCCAATACATTGGTAGATTGGTTGATTTATACAATGTCGAGGATTCACCAACTTCAAAAGCAAACTGAGTATACCCTCGATCAATCCCGAAACCATGAATATGCAAGTGTTGTAAGGCATGGGAAGACAGTTACACATGAGTAGATGGCAATTCGTAAACCGAGGACAGCAACGTCGCGTGAAGGTGCGAATCATCAAAAGGGTATAACAACTGGACTTGGGATGATAGAGGCTAGTTCGTGGAGGAATTTGATGGCAGCACGTGGGCAGACCGGCCTAGCAGCGGTAGGGCATGGGTGGTTAGTTGTGGCGAGTAAAAGCCATTCTTGACACTGGGTTGTGTGGACTGCTCCGAGGGCAGTCCTCGAAGTAGCTGCCAACATCATCTGAATATGAAGGAAGAGCTTTTCATGGTGACAACGATGATAACTTCGGTCAATGTCTGGCTTCACCTATACCGATGCCTAAGGTATCCTTGTTACCTCACTTTGGTACTATATTGAAAGCGATAAACCAACTTAAACACCAAATTATGTGAAAACCTGAGTACTAAGAGAAAAACCACAATTTTACTTTTCTTATTATTTCTAATAATTACAAAAAGATACAAGAGAGGGAATAAATATAATAATACAATAAGATTAAAAAAAAGAACAAAATTTAGGGCAAATCTTCCTATAGACCAAGTCCACTAACTTTAACATTTTCAAACTATTATAATCTACAACTGATGATGTTATTATTAGATGTATATTATTTGTTACATTTTTTACTATTTTCTATTCATGTTTTTTTCCTCAATATTGTTTATCCTATTTCAGTCTCCAATCCAAGTATAGATCATTATAGTGCATAGACTTTAATAAGCATAGATGCTAAAAGCTCCCAAGATTCTTAAAATGACATTTGTGAACATTTCAAGAATTTGATGCATATTCCTTCCAAAGGTTTCATTTGACTCTACCACATGCCAATTTTTGTTTACATTTCGTAAAAGAATTCTTGAAACTACTTTATTACATTCTTAGAGAGATGCATAGCATCAAATAATGCACCAAAATTGATGGATGTTCACTACTTAGATTTTTGTGGACCTTCCAACTTAGCATTTACATAATTTCACATCAGAGTTATACACTTCAGACCCATTTGATAACATTCTTATTTAAAATATGTTTTTTGTTTTTTTGAAATGAAGTAACCGAGTGAAAAATGGAAAAAAGAAAAAAACATAACCATATTTTATTTTTTGAACTTTTAAGTTCGAAATATTTGAATGAGAAAAATGTCAAGATTAACCCTATACAATACCAATTCTATCCCAAGCATTCGTTTTCTTTATTATTTTTCTCATACAATGACCATTAATGTTGATATCCACCATTGTGGTATTTGTTCTAATATTGCCAGACAGCAATCACAATGCATTTTAAAAACTATGGCTCAAGTGTTCCAAAGCAATGACAATCCCAACACAGGAAAGAGGACCCGATCTAGAGAGAGTTTAAAGAGTACTGTACGTCCCACTTATTTTTATAAAGTAAGAAGGAGATTGTCATGTAGTAAACTACAGAGTGTCCAGCAAAATTCACAAGAATGAATGTAGGCCTCAAATACATTTCGAGTTTGGATAAAGTTTCAATATACAAAAATAGCCCACATGAAAAGGTTGTGTTGGAGTGGATTTCTTCTGATACAAAGAATGAGCCATGATGAGACCAAAACCAATGTGATGATATTATAGTTTCAACAAGCATGAAGGCCTCATGAATTTTTCGAGTAAGAAAACAACATCTTGATCATTCTTGTTCGCTAATCTAATGGAAATGAAAAGAATTGTTTCGCCTATAATAAGAAAACATATTCTATATTCATTCTACTTACAACATCTCCAAGCCGAAACCGAAAACAATGGACGGTCTTGCCAACAAATCATCACACAACCATTCTCTTCCTTCATCCTATAACCACCACAACCATACCCCTGCAGCAAGCTCCGAGCCTGCAGCATTCCATAATAACTCAAAGACACTTGCCTAAACCCGGCGACGTCGAACCGCTGATTCCATGTCTCATGTTTTTCATGCCGTTCCTTCCTTTCAGCTCCCTCACAAGCTATGATGTTCTTAATCTCTTCCCCAAATAGCATCTTTTCCAACTTCAACCTCTCCAGGGATGTTCTTGACATGTTAGACTCCAAACAATCAAAGATAGCTGCATATGTGTGGAGAGCTTCCAATAATCTCTCCATAACTGTTGTACCGTTATGGTTAGAATCTTGTTCCGTTACGACCATCACCTTCGGTGTCAAACTCCACAATCCATTCAAAAAACTGTCGATTTTCGTCGCATTAGCCTGAGATAGTGCTGATGAGGAAACTGAATCGGGACTTGGACTGCATCCGTTAACCATATCCTTGTCGAGTAACTCCCTCAATGTGGTTTGGTTCAGATGCGGGTATCTCGAGTATTGAACTCCATTTACATTCTTGGCTGCTGATGGAGATGGCTTTTGCAAGGCTTCATTATCATATCCCAAAAAGTTGTGCAACTGAAGAACTGAATTGATAGCCAGAGCCTCCCCGGTTTTCACACGAAGCTTTTCCATATCAAGATCCTCTAGTCGACTGACAACGGAATTGAATTGAAACGGGATATCCAATTTCTCGGCTTCATTGGTCAACCTACGAGCCATTTGATCCAGAATCTCTTGGCGTGGATGAACTCCAGTGATTCTCAAATGTGGAGGTCCTTCAGGCCTCACACTCAAAATTTGCAAAAGAGCAAGCCATTGAGCAGTTTCATTAGCATTGAGATCAATAATATGAATCATCTTTTCCCCCTCCATGGCTTCAACAATAGCTTGATTAGTAAGCACAAAAGCCACCTTGAGGAATGGAAACATATCAAAGAACAATTTCTTAACTAGAATCTCTTCTGACACCATTGGTATCTTAGTAGAGTTAAAGGCCTTGTAAAGACCAGGCCAAGTCTTGAGGATCCTATCCGCGAGAGCCTCGGCGAAATAAGCCGCAATTCGCTGCATTGTATCACCATCTGGAGAAGCAAGATGGGATATTTGATCAAGGGCAAGATTAGCACTGTCAAGACTACCAACAGCCACATGATTTGCACAAGTAAGCAACAAATGGATTAAATACAAACCCCTCTCCTCAGATTTAAGCTCTCTAAGCCATGGATATGGAGAACCCAATTTAGGGGAAAGAGACATCATTGTGAAGAACTGAAGAGGAGAGGAAGTTATGGAGGATGTACCTTCATCTTGAAACATTGTTAGACACAACAGAATCAAAGTATTGGAGCAGAGGAGCAAAATACAAACTAGGATTTCCCAATAATCAACTTCACTGAATAAACCAGCAATTCCTTATGAATACCAATTTAGATGAACAAAAGATAGCAAAATCCTCAGTTATCCTCATCATTTCTCATAGATCAAATTAAACGTGAGAATGGAGACTAAAGGGGAAAAGACAAGATGGGTTTGTTGCTAGAGAATAAATACATTACACAAACACAAACAAGAGAGAGACAAAACACAAAATACAAAACTCAAAAAGGGAACACAGAAAATACTCAAGTGGGCTAGTCGCAACAGAGAATTTCAACAAAAACATAAGAAGAAACAAACTAATTAAGCAACAAGAATGAAGTTAAAAGAGGAGGAGAGGGACGAAGAAGACGAAGAAGACGAAGAAGAAGACGAAAGACGAAGAAGAAGACGAAGAAGAAGACGAAGAAGAAGACCAAGTGAAGGAAAGGCAAAAAAAAAGAAAAGGAATGGTAAATGGAAAAATGGGTTAGTGGGTATAGTAAAGAAGCGAAAAGGCAAGAGAAAATGGAAGAAAAATCCAAAAGGGAAAAAGGTGTCGGTACTTGAAAAGCGTTGGGTGGGTTTCCTCTGTTTTGATCATAAGTTTGTGAATTGAATTGAATTGAATTCTGTAAGTTGTGTTGTGGTTGTGGGTGAGATGACTACGTTCTCGACAAAGCGTGGTGGTATGATGGTTTTGTCCTCATTTGATTTCTTGTCTTTTACTCTAAAGTGGGGAATATCGAATTTCTGAACAAGCATCATCCTCTGTTTTCTTCTTTCTTTCTTCACCCTTCAAACTTCAAATGCTTCCAAAACTAAATAAATTCAAGTTTTTTCCTTATACAAAATATTTTTCTCTCTCTTATTCTTTTTTAAAATAAATCTATTTTCTTTCTCTAATCATCTATTAATTTATTAAACATTTTTAATTGTGTAGTTCCTAAAAACTTTTCTTTTTCACAAACAATAAAAAAGATAAATTTTGTAGCCTTATGTCAAGGAAACCACACCACACCATAACCATAACAATAAGGAAATAATAAAGACCAAACAATTAAGAGAAAGCAAAAACAAATCAAAGACAAAAAGTAAAATTATACCCTAAACCAAAAACCAACCATTAATCAGAATTTCAATTTCAATCATTATTTAGCTTTTATTAAATCATAAAAGCTATATTCTAACTCTAATTTTCTTTTAACAAAGGTATTGAATTTTGATAATCATTTGATTTTTTAAAAGTTTTTAAAAATTAAATTTACAAACATCCATTATATCTCAAATTTTCTTAGTTGGTTATCTACTTTTTATTATTGTTTCAAAAACCAATTTGAGAAGATATAGACATAATTTTTAAATAAGCAAAACATTAATTAATTAACAAATCGATCTTATCTACGTTAAATTATTTTTTAAAATTTGAGAAGTGTTTCATATCGTCAAACTTATCATCTTTAGTTTTTAAGCTTTTATGTACAAGATCTTTTTGAGAGTGTTTAATAAATCCTAACCTCTCTTTTGTTTGAAACATATGTTTGAATCTTTCATGTTCACGTGGTAGTAAGTCATTTAATTTTTTATATGATATAATGATAGATATTGACATACGTATATGTATGTTTATAATAGACAATGCCCTTTTGCTATATTGCTATATTGAGAAGTAAAATGTTTGAAATATGTGTATGTATATATATATATATATAGTTAAAGTTACCTTCCTTTATTTTTCTTGAACTTTGTCCGGATGTGAAGTGGAAAGGGAATCAAGGGGTGGGGTTTAAATATTCCAAAAAGAAGGATAAATCCAAAGAGACGAAAACAAAGATTAAAAAATTAGAAAGGAAAAGAGTAGGCCATTGTTGGGGTTTGTTTAGTAGTGGGGTAAGTGATGGTGGGGAAAATGCAAGAAAGTTCAACCAATGTGCTTCCAAAACCCAAAATTTTGTTTTGTTTTGATTTGTTTTGGTTTTCAAAATGGGAAATGAGCATACATTTTGGTGTTATCTTCCCTTCTATTAAGACAAAAGGACATGGTGGTTAAGCTAACTTCCAAAATCAGATACTACATTTATCCCTACTTGTTGACTCTTATAGGCCCCCTTTTCCAACTTCTTTTCTTCTTCTTTTCTTTTTCTTCTTCCAACTTGGCTCACTATTTTAACACTCTAAATTAATGCATGGATGGATTAGGTTCAATTAACACTTCACCTCTCAACTTTCAACTCTTTTCTCTTTGTCTCTAAAACTTTTCATACTCATCTTCTTTAATTGTTTCTTTACTAACATACATTCCATCCAATATTATTTGAAATTTACATGTGGTATATCATATATCGAGTTTAATAACAATCACCAAAATAACCCTTTAAAGACTAATCAATTAATAGAGTTTCTTTTTCTTATGTTAAATTTGAAAATTAGTATATCTTAACTGATACTTGTTCTATTAACTTTAAAGTTACAGATTCAATTTCTCCACCACTCTACATATTATAAAAAAAGATAGTAGTATTTTTTCATGATATATAGTACTCATAGATAAAAGGGAGAATGAGCTTGAATTCTTTCTTTCCACGTTAGGATGAGACAAGTTTTCATTCAATTAAGCTACAAAATTATTGGCACTGATTGATTTGATATTTAGAAGAATAAATAAAGTGAATTCATGATTGCAAAATAAAAACAAACGATGTTGAACCAATTCACGTTAAACGTTTAATTTTATGTTACAATAGAGAATTTTAACATGTATCTATGTAGTAAAAAGTTTAGATTTCTAAAAAATTGATTGTTAGAAAATGGTAGATATCAATACACAGAGGGTGTTCCAATTGTGAATGCATGAGTCTAAGTATTCACTAACATTTTTCAAGGTATTCAAATAATATTTATGTATTCTAACCGACTTAAATTGCAAGTCATTGCTATGGTATCCTTATACATAAAGAAATACATTGTATGCAAAAAAAAAATACCATACTTGAATACAAAAGTTCCCATAGAGTAATACATTGTAATATATTTATGGTTACCTATCACATAAAAGGAATCTTAGCACTAAATGTGATAAGATAAGTCATCAATTTTTTATTATGGAAATCAATAAACATGACTAAATAAAGTTGAATTTAGTACCAATAAACAACATTAGCGTAACTCTAATTTGTTGGATTTAGAAAATACCAGTTAGTATATCTTTAAAGAGTGAACTGTGAGGGTGCCTCTAAGCATTTACTAGCATCTTTAAAAGTATTCAAAATAATGATAATGTATTGTAATATATTTAAATTGTAAGTCATTTTGAAGGTGCTACTATATATTAACAAATACAGTGTACGTGAAATATACCTTACTTGAAGACAACAATTTTTATAATAGAAATATATTGTAAGGTAACTATGATCACATATAACATAAAACGAATCTTGTCCAGTTGTCCCTAGATGAAAACATAAGTTTTCAAATTCTGATTATCAAAAACAAAAAGTTTGCTAAAAGTTTGAATTTTATTTAAGAAATATGAAGTTTGAAGGTTTACTGGTCTTATTTATTTAAGAAATTTTATTTAAGAGATTTAAAAAACAACTTTAGTTATTTATTTACTGGTCTTTTGTCACTGTTCATCACTCCCCCTCTCTTATTCCCTTTACTTTCTCTCTTTCCCTTCTCTGAATCGCTCATCTCCATCTCTTCCACTGTCTAATTTCATTCTCGAAAAACAAAGAGCCTCCATCTTCGTCCTTCGCCGAAACCCTTTGAAGAAATCGTTCGTTTCTGTCTCCTTTCTTCTCTGAAACCCTTTTCCATCAAAGCCCTCCTTTTTTTCATTGAAGGATCAATTTTGAGCCCTACTCTGAAGCCATCCATCTTCTTTCTTCTCAGAAACCCAGATTCGAAACTATTTTTGGTTTCGTTGTCAATCGATTTGTAAGTCTTCTCCACAATGAACTTGTCTCTGCCTCCCTCCATCTTTGAAACCCTTATTCTTGTCCTTGCATGTTCAATTTGGTTGGGTTGAACATGCAAGGTTCTGTCTTTGCCGTTTCGACTTTCTTTTGCAGCTCATACCTCTCCTTTGCCACTCCAATGAAAACCCCAAAATGCCTGTCGATTTTTTAGTCCATTCGATTAATGTTCATATGGTGGTGGATCCAGTTGCTCTTCCATTTGAAAAATGGTAGAAGTTTGAGCTTCAGTGTGAGTATGGTTCGAGGGGAGAGAGCATGATAGAGATGTGAGGTCCATCACTTCTTGGTTTGTATCCTCCTCTAGGACTTTAAAAAGAGAAGAGATGAAAGAGGATGATAATAATTGCGCAAAAAGCTTGAGGAAGATTATCTCTCATTAAATGTGTGTGTAAAATTAAAGCCCTTCAACTCAATTTATAGGCATTGATGTAGCATCTTCAAATGGGATCTAACAAGTGATTAACTCCTATAAATATAAGTTATTGTAGCTTTTATGTAAAATAATGGGGCCATATCGCATACTATGGGACTATGGGAAGAAAACACGAGAAAAAGTAGAAAATTTAACTAAAAGAACTTTATTCCTGTTTTATCACGTTATTCCTTGTCTTATCGGAGGATTATAAGCAAAAAGTAGAGTTTGACGATAGAATGTCATACAAGAAGACACGTTAAACCAACAAGACAACAATCACAACAAGCTAGGCGATCTTAAGCACTAACAAACAAATTTGGTTGGCATTGAAGGGATAATAAAAGCGCCTGGGAGATGAACATTAGCAAAATAATATAGAAACAAATTTCCTTATTAAGACTTAAAAGGCTAAGCATACTTTCTAACTATAGATTAGAGAAAAAAAAAACTTAGTTGTTTGATGTTTCAAAATCTACCAAATAAATATCCAAATTGGGGCTCTACTTATCACAAACCTTTCTATCCCGTGGGATGAGATTGGTTTGTGGGAACCAATTGAGATAGAAAAAAAAGTTTAAATATTTTTTAAAGAAACTCTTTTGCATAAAAGAAAAATTATTAGTTAAAAGAAAAACAATTTTCTTCTGCATATTTATAACTCTCTTTCTTTCATGAAGTAGGAAATGAAGCAGAATAGATTCTATTAATTTAAAAAATATGAAATTAATAAAAATTTCAAATTTACTAATTAATTTGAGGCATTTTTAAAAATATCAAAATAAATTAAAATATTTACAAGTTATAATAAAATTTTGGATTCTATCACTTAAAGTCTTCTATCACTATAACATATCAATAACTATCATTATAGAATTTGTTATAGATTATAAGTATTTTGTTAAATTTGCTATTTTTGAAAATTTTCCAATTAGTTAACCATTAATCAAATACTTAATAATTAATTAAATCATATTTAATTAATATTTCATTTAAATCTTATTTAATGAATATTTCTCTAATATCTTATAGTTTTAGATTAATTTAAAATATGAACTTTATTATCATTATTTTCATTATACTAATTCCCAAAACTAAACTTGAATATTTCAAATACAACTAATATAAATAAATTTCATTATCCTTTACGAGCTAGGAAGGGAACCTAATGGACCTACAGTTTAGAAGCTACAACGATATGAGATTAATTTGATAAACTCATTAACCACATTAATCAAACAATTTATGATATTAGTTTATTGGAACGGGACCTAATAGACCTACAGATCAGAACATTGATCTTCGTAAGCATCTATGATTGTTTTAAAAAATATAACAAACCCACAAAATATTTACACTGTGTAGAACAATTATGAAAAAAAAAAAAGCTCATGAGGCTACAATGAAAAATACAAAAAAATAACCTAATCAACACGCGATTAATCAACCACACACGTGCGTGTAATTTTTCTTATAAACGATCATGATACAAGATTGATCGTTTAGATATTAATACACGATCTTCGTATACAATCTTGCATCAATTCTAAGTTATCTTACTTCACAATCACAATCGTGTTCCAAAATCATTTATATTTAGTACAATTCGTGTGATCGTTTTGATCTGAAAGAAAAAAGATGACGAAGATCATTTACCAAGTGGAGATTTAAAGAATCGAAAAAAAAAATTAGAGATGACGAAGAAGAGAGAAATTCTAGAAGAAGAAATGAAGAAATTGTGAACCAGAAGAGGTCAGAATATAAAGAAATAATAATATAAAGAGAAAATGAATAAATTGCAAAAAAGAAGAAAAAATGTAAAAAATCGTCTACAAAATTCAAAGACAACTTAAATTTATGAAAATCATAGGTTTTTTTTATTTTGTTATACGGACAATAAATATTTTGGTTTTTGTTATATTTATAAAAATTAACATTAAAAAACCATTAAAATAATTAAAAAATACATAAATTCATAATAAAAAAATTAGGAATAATAAATTATTACAAAAATCAATAGGTAATAATTTTAGTAAAAAAAGTTAACCAAAAAAATAAATGATTTTTGTGAAAAGTTTAAATATATATATATAGATAGATATAGATATATGAGTGAATACGTCTCTATTCAAGCATGTGGCTTTTATTTTGTCTTTTTCCAAAGAATGGTCTCTTCAATAGACACATTCCAATCAAGAAAAAAAAAAACCCCTTTTACGAAAATAGTTTGAACTCCTTCTATTTTCCAAATCACCCCAATTATAAACCTTTTAGAAAAAATGTCGAGCAATAATAACTTCAAATAAAATGGCTTGACCTTCTCTAAGAATGAAAGCTTGGAGATTTCTTAAGTGCTTAAACAAAAAAAAAAAAAGTTGTTTACCACATAATTAAATCTAAACCAAAACTTTCCCAATCAAGAAATAACATTAAAACAAAAGGTTAGGCTTCCTCAGCAGATTGTTTTTTCCAATGGCCATACTATTAAATTATATGGTCATTGTAATTATTCTTTTAATAAAACAAAATTCTATTATTGTGGTCCAAAACTTCAAAAGTACCTTCCTGCTATTGCACTCTGAGCTTGGCAAGAGCGACGGCAATTTTGGCACCCACAAGAGCATTGTTTTTTACAAGTGCAATATCTTGAGGAAGTTAAAGAAACCCAAGAGATAAAGCAGCAGACCATGTCCGAAATAAATGAATAGTTTTGCTCCGTCTCCGTCGTATTTGAGTAAAAAAACTAAACTGTTGACCTGATATTACCAGAAATGCATGTAGCATATTTATTGTGATAAAAATGTTTGCAAAAAGGGTCAAAATTAAAGGATACTTGAAGCAAGTGAGGCTCCTCCAGTGAGTTCATTCACCCTTTTAAGTAAGAATGGAGTTTCAGCATTTCCCACAATGTTCTTCTCCCTAAAATGTGTATATACAAGTGGATGAGTTTCGGGGCGTAGCTCAACAATTAATGCATTAAGAACATTGCCCACTGATTGAAGGTTCAAATATTCGCCACGCTATACTCCTTATATGTTTAGAAAGTTGCAACGAAATTGGACTTGTGGATTTCTTACCGGGATTCTTGAAGTGCAGTTTGTATTGCGTTCTCAATTAAGCTCCCAGAAGCTGAATGCTCATTTGGAATTGGAACAGCAATCAGAACTCCACTTCCAAGCTCAAGATTCATGTTGGCATCTGCAGAGGAAGACAATAAAAAAGTATTAAATATATAGAAGAATGCAATGAGCAGCAACTATCATTTTAGATTGTCCAACTATGTGAAAAAAATATTTGAATGGCATCATACTTAGAACTCTGTAATTCAATTCCTTTGCAGAGAAGATAACAGTTCTTGTTGTATAAGTTTCCAGTGTTCTAATCTCTCACTTCTACAGCAACTGAGATTCTCTTCACTATAAAGTTCCACTTTTCTTAGGTTCTTAGATAGTACATATATGGCACTAAATCTAGTAAATATTGGAAGCAAAAAATAATTCGTCTTCTAATTGCATTTTAAGTCAAGAAAGGTTGAAGGTTCTTTAGTGACTTGCCGATAAGCTTTGCAGCCTCTTCTGGTGTATCAACACGACAAGGTGCCTGGATTTTGTACATCCATGAACAAAAACAAAACAGAAAGAATAATTTTAGTTTCAAATAATAAAAACGCTGGCCCAACATGTGGCATGAGTGAAGATAACCACAAACTTAAGATGATCTTCAATTATACCATCATAAATGAGTGAAAGTATACCTGGAATTTGGTACCATCTAGACTAAATTGAGAAAGTGGAGTAACATTTTGCCTTTGATAAATAATAGATTACCAAGCCATTAGAGATTTGTGGAGATCTAGAAGGCAAAAAGAAGTTCCGCATTTCAATACCTTGCAGCCACTGGTTTCCGTGAAAAAAGCAGGAAATTCGTTTGTTCTATAAGCTGCAACACATACTCCCTGAGTTTCCTGTTAATAACATTTTTGGGCCAGTGAATAAAATAAAAAGAAAGCTGCACGATGTGTAAAAAGGTTTAAGGCAGGGAAATAGACAACTGTACCAAATATTCAAGGGTCCTGGGGATGTCTAATATTGATTTTACACCAGCTGAAATGACTGCTACAGGGGTTCTTCCTAGCTCAGTGAGATCAGAAGATATATCCATTGCTGAAAAAGGCAGTTGAAAACATACAGAAAAGTCATTCATGGGTTTGTGGGGGATTGCTTGCCATTCGTCCATACAAAAGTATCTATCTTACTTTGTTCACCATGTCTGTGAACGCCTCCAATGCCTCCAGTCACAAACACTGGGATGCCAACCTACAATAAATTTCCATGAACGGAACTAGTGAGAAGGTTAAAAAACTGAAAATTGTGAAGTATGCTTAAGTATCAAATACAGAATAAAAAACCACAGTGACATGCTCACCTTAGAAGCAAAGAACATTGTTGCAGAAACAGTTGTAGCACCATTTCCTCCTCTGGCCACCTTATAAGACACAAGATAGCAGTGGTTAGAATCCTTTCCTTATTTTCTAAATATTTTCCATGTTAGAATCCTAGAATATTTATGGAAAGATTATGGAAATATTTTTCTTATTTTCTAAATCTTTTCCTTTTATATTCCCTTGTATAATCTATTTATTCTCCCTTGTACCTAATGTATTTTTCATTAGAAAATAATAACAACAAACAATCGTGATTTTTCTCCAGGTACTTGGGTTTCCACGTAAACCGGCGTGTGTGCTTTGTCTCTCCTTTCAATATGGTATTAGAGTAGGACATTGGACACACCCTAGAAAACACAACCAGTGATGGAAATCACACAGAGGAAACTACCGCCAGTTTTAATGTCGTCGTCACCGCCACTGTTGATGCTCGGATCAATGCTGCCATGGACGAATGGCTCTGCTGCCTTCAGAAAATGCCGGAAAACATAATTCGACAGATATTCTCGTCATTCACGCCGCCAGAACACACCCACGAGCCTCCACGCACTGCTGCCGGAAGTTCACGCGCTGGTCCATCCTATTCAGACACTGCCAGCCAACCCAACCATGCCACCCTCGTCTTCATCCGCTACCTGTAGTGTTCCCCACATGCCGATTCGTGTTCTACCACCTAATTCCGACCGGCGATCACTGCTTCTACGATCAAATCTGTATGCCCTGCCACCCAATGACATTAGTTATTATCTTGATGATTAGAATCCTCAAATTCACTAAACATTTGAGGTTGGTGAATTTTCAGCACATTACAACCCTATCGTGCAAGCTTCCTCATCAGGAATAACTCAGAACGACCAGAAGGGTTTCAACAACAGATAGCAGCAATTGAGGCTACCCTAGGGACAACATCCAACACGCCTGAATCCAGTGACCTCGTTCCCTATTTTATCTTCTTCCGGTGTGAGTGAGAATGCTAGTCCAACCACACTTGGAGCTATTGTTCAGTTGGGTATACCTCAGTCCTTTAGTCTCATTAGTATTGATGGTAAGAATCCTTGAATCTTGAACTCTGGTGCCACTGATCATTTAACCGGTTCCTCTGAACATTTTGTGTCCTACATTCCGTGTGTTGGGAATGAGAATATAAGAATTTTTTATGGCTCCTTGGCTCCCATTGCTGGGCAAGGGTAAATTTCTTTTTTTAACGGGTTCTCATTACACAGTGTGTTGCATGTACCACAAATTTCATATAATCTTCTGTCAATTAGCTAGATTGCTCGTGAACTAAACTGCAAAGCAACACTTTTACCTGATTCTGTTTCTTTTCAGGACTTGAGCTCAGGGAGGATGATTGGCACTGCCCGACACAATAGGGTTCTTTACTTGCTTGATGATGATGCCCCCTCTAGTAGTATTTCTAGGACCAGTCTTTTATCTTCCTACTTTACCACTTCTGAAAAAAACCTTATGTTGTTGCATTTCCGTTTAGGCCATCCCAACTTTAAATATATGAAATACCTATTTCCTCATCTTTTCTCCAAAGTTGATGTTTCTTCCTTATTTTGTGATGTACGCATACAAGCAAAATAACACCTCTCATTTCCTTCGCAACTCTATAAGCCAACCCAACCTTTTACTCTTGTCCATACTGATGTTGGGGGACCATCCAAGGTCACTACCTCCTCTGGAAAATGATGGTTTGTGACCTTTATTGATGATCATATTCGTCTTACTTGGGTTTTCCTGATCTCCAACAAATCCGAAGTTAACTCCACATTCTAGGACTTCTATCACAACATAGAAACGCAATTCAATACAAAGATTGCAATCCTGCGAAGTGATAATGGTCGTGAGTTTCAAAATCACTCTCTTACTGAGTTCTTATCCTCTAAAAGAACTGTTCACCATAGTTCCTGTGCTTACACCCCCAACAAAATGGGGTTGCCAAACGAAAAAATCGTCACCTTTTGGAAGTTGCTCGTTCCCTTATGTTGTTCACTTTTCTTCCTTCCCATCTTTGGGGTGATGCCATTTTTATTGTCCATTTCATAAACCGCATGCCTTCTCATGTCCTTCACTTCCAAACATCGTTAGGCTGCCTCAAAGAATCCTATCCCTCCACTTATCTCATCTCTGATGTTCCCCTTCGAGTGTTCAGCTGCACTGCCTTTGTCTATAGTCATGGCCTTAAGATTGTTGCCGAATATCCTTTCCTTATTTTCTAAATATTTTCCTTGTTAGAATCCTAGAATATTTGTGGAAAGATTATGGGAATGTTTTCCTTGTTTCCTAAATCTTTTCCTTTTATATTTCCTTGTATACCCTATTTATTTTGCCTTATACCTATTGTATTTTTCATTAGAAAATTATAACAACAAACAATCGTGTTTTTTCTCCCGGTACTCGGATTTCCACGTAAATCGGTGTGTGCGTTGTCTCTCCTTTCAATAGCAGTAATTATTTATGAAGAAAAAACAAAACTAAAAAATCAGTACCATGAAGTTTATAACGTCCACGGTCATATAATTAAAACTAATGGAGAAAAGAAGAAAAGGAGAAAAGGAGAAAGAACTATTATATCAAACAGCTGCCGAGATTGATGTTTTTATGATTACCATTCGAAAATACAGTTTAAGTTCAGACATTAGAAAATTTCCAAATCTAAATCTGGTAATACAACCAGAAGGATATTGGTGATCAACAACAAAAGAAAGATACCTTAAGAACTACAAAATGTTTAGATTGCGATTTGTATTCTAAACCATAAGGTTACTCTACTGTTCATACAAAGGTGGAATTAGTGCCAGCAAAGAGGAGTAATTGACAAAGTTCATAACCACCAGCATGAACAAACAAAAGTCATAATTGCTAAACTTAATACTCACAACTTGTGCTATGTCCCTCCTAGCAGTCTTTTGGACTCGGTTTCCCAGAATACTCAACCTCTCCAATTCTTTCTCATTCAGGCCTGCATACATAGAGGAATTAAAAATCTAGAGGTAAAAAAAACTACCAATCAAAACAAAATGGAGAAAA
Organism: Cucumis sativus; assembly: GCF_000004075.3. Lineage (NCBI taxonomy): Eukaryota > Viridiplantae > Streptophyta > Magnoliopsida > Cucurbitales > Cucurbitaceae > Cucumis > Cucumis sativus. The sequence goes on from NC_026655.2 coordinate 28,043,554, forward strand.
AAAAAAATAAAGAGAAGATTTGACGGTTATAGTTCTGAACGAATAAGTTTTAGGTTAATTAGTAGAAACATTGAATAAAAATGCTTAAAAAAAGGCCATGCAAACACAAATACGAAGGTAGAAAAGGTTTCGAAAAACAAAAAACTACTTGTATGTACTCTTGCTGTCAATTGTAAGAGCCATATTTTGAAACTTCTAATGAATCATTGATAACCAGAAATGATGTAGGGGGCAGGATACATGGGATGGGCTGAGTCTTCTAAATGAGTCATTGACTACCAGGAATGAATTAATTGGATACGGAGATCCTTTGTGTGGATGAGAAGACACTCACAGATTTGATTGGAGAATAGGAGGATTGGACGAGCCCTACTATGAGCTTACAACTCTCACACTTCACCAATTCCAAATGTTCGAGGCAACAATTCAAGAAAAGTTCATAGCACTCTGACACAAGGATAGGACTGAAGTACCAATGACAGTTAAAAGTATTAGTTTCACCATATGTTGATGTACTAGAGAACATGTGCTAGAGGAGAGGATTAAACCATGAGGTCAAGGCTAATTCAAGCTCTGGGATTAAAATGGAGTAGATCAAATTATAGAGATGGAAAAGGGAGAAGAATAATAAACTCTAACCAAGATAGGTCAAGGATAATTCCACCCATGAGATGATTTAACATCCAAGACATCATACATATTTGGGTTTGTTCCTAGCTATAGCCTAACCTATTTGTGCCCTCAATACCTTGCAGTCCCCGATAGTTTTTGCCTCAAAGAGAAGAGTTCCTTTGATTATGATTTAAAAAGTTGCTCCATGGAAAGGATTCAATAACAAACTGCTGCTCTATTGAGGAGACAATTTAGGAGGTGGCCACCAGATAGTCAGAGACCTAGTGCTTTGAAGGCCAAATCGACAATAATCCAGTAGAGGATGAGAAGACAATGTAGTTGGTAGGCTCCATAGAGCCAGAGACAGTGCTTTAAAGACCAAATTGGTGGGTAGGACGTAGGAGCTATATTAGACATGTGAAGCAACACAACTTCATCCTCAAGGATCCAGTTGATAGACTATACCAATACAACTACCACATCTAGAGACATACATTATGCAGATATATTGCGAAAAATTAACCATTTGAATGCACAAATCAATGGGTTACACTATCAAAATTAAAAATCAGTTCATTCCTTCGACACAAAAAATAGTCCATTTACTGCATCTTATTGGGATCATAATATTCAATTTTATGAAATTACTGATCACAAACTGTATACAATGAGACTATTATAAGCACAAGAAGTATGGATAGGTATAGAGATTGAGTAGTTAACAAACACCTACGCATGGAGTGCCATCTAAAATTGCAACAGTTGCAGGAACTGCTCCATTCTTCCTCACGATTGTTTCTACTTCCTTTGCAGTCTCCAGATTTTGAGGATATGGCATCCCTACATACAAAGAGAGAGAACAACAGAAAACTGTGAAGTAGAATAAAAAGAAATTTCTACAGTAGTGCTGATTAAATAAAAATTTTGAAAATCGACAAATAGGCAACCTTCACTAATCTTCCTGCTTTCAAACTAAGAACGCTATTGGATCCAACAACCTAAATCATCAGAAAAAAAATCTTCACTTTTGCAATACCCCATATGTGTACCAAACACCTAGAGTAAAACCAATGATTTTCAAATGCAATATTTCTAACTCTGAGAACCATACACAACATTACTGTTCAGTTAAATTGATTGAACCAAGGTGATCCATTACAAATATTTTTTAGAATCAGTTCATTTCATCTTAACGTCCACATTACCCCCCCTTTTGTCCAAATTTCTACACGAACCAGATCATGAGAGAACCAAGGCTAGATGATGATATAAAAAAGATAACCGTAACTAGTTTTGACAAAAGAGGGTTTCAAACAATTAAACAAAAACTAAAAGGCAGTCGAATAAAACTACAGAATCACCATGTGAGATGATGGTTGATTCGAGGGCAACAACAGGATGGCCACGAGAAATGGCAGCAGAAACTTCGGAGGATATCTTAATTAAGCCTCTACCGGGAGCGTCAATGGCACCCTTCAACAATTTAAAGAAGACAATAAGCAAAAACTGGGGGAAATGGTTTTAAGAGATGAATTTGAGGATAATAACCTGTGGGTCATCTCTGGTTTTCGAGTTTGGCGTGTGAAAGTGTCTACTGAGATTAGATATTCTTGAGAGAGCTGAAGAAGAAGAAGCCATTTTTCTTTTTCTCCAGCTGAAAACCAGAGGGTATGTATTGAGTGTTGACTGTTTAGGACAACGCTTTCCTTTACCAATTTCTTCGTTAATACTCTATATAAATACTCTGTTTGGAACGTGAAGAAACTTTTACTTTGAGCATTTTTTTTTCAAACAATTATTTGATTGTTTTTCTTTTCTTTCCATCATCTTTTTCTTTTCTTGTGCAATTTTTTTTTCTTCAAATTGTTATGTGTTAGTTTAAGATTATGGGTCAAGTAAAAAAAGATCCTGAAAAAAATTGTTGGGATATTAAATTACCAAATATAAACGATTATGTACCAAAAATAACAAATATAAACAATATTGTACCAAATAATCTTTAAAAAAATAGTTGAGATTTCACTACCCAAATTAAAACGATCAAATGCAAACAATATGTCTCAAATTTAAACGATCGTTTGTCAAATCTAAACAATCATGTAGAAAGAATTTTGAAAAAAAATCGTTGATTTGAAACAGTCAAATCTAAACGATCATGTAAGAAAAAATAGACAAAGGTAAAGGATCGTTTTCCAAATATATTAGCGTGTGTTTCTCAAATATATTAGGTGCGTTCGATGTCAATTAATCACATGAAATTTTTGGTCTTTTTTTTATTGTGGACCTGTGAGTTTTTTTCGTTTTCAAAATTGTTATATAATGTGTAAATATTTTGTCAATTTGTTCAATTTTTTAAAAGATTCCTATTTATTCATTAATTTAAATTAGGATAATTGTAACGGTTGGCCATTTGAAGAATAATAATTAATAATATAGCAACATTTTAAAAAAATTGCAAATATAACAAAACTATCGCTAATAGACTTTGTATCACTCATAGACTTATATGATCTATCGGTGATAGACTAATTTTTACAACATGATCTATCAGTGATAGACTCTATCATTGATAAAATTTGACAAATTTTGCTATATTTGCAATTTTTTAAAAATATTACTATATACTTAATTATTTTGAATTTAATTTCTAAATTTGCAATTATTCCTTTAAATTAATTACAACTAAATTTAACGAAATTTAATTAATTGTAATTGTTGGAAAGAAAGGGAGTAAGTGAACGACACTTACTATAGATGGAAAGTGAGAATTTAAGGGAAACTGAAGCCTTGCAATCTAATCATAACCAAATTGTAAGAATACTCAAAATCTACAACATAAAATTGTAATATCAATTATCCAACTCAAACCCTAAGAATTCAAAGTTGAAAAGGTAAGTATCAAATAAAATTTTAGAAAAAAAATGGTTACTTTTTACTTAACTCAAAATGTAACAAAAAAAAAATGTTCAAAGTTTAAAAAATGGAGACTCCATTTGGCAGTAATTACATACTCATATATGTTAAAGTTGTATTAATTTTGAAGTAATTCTTTATTCACACTGTTCATATGTTAAAGATGTAGAATAATACTTCCACAAAACTTCATGAGAATATATAACGGTGTTTACTTTAAATACAAAACTCTCGTATCTTTGCTTTTGAAATCATTCAAATGAAGTTCCATACGAACATAAATAATTATTATAATTTTTTTTGTAAATAGTAGTTAATTATTTGGTTTGAATGTTAATGTTATTGATGATTTGTTAGTGAAAGAGTGATATGACATGAGATAATGATTAGTAAATGTGTGAGTGTATTGCATTGATGGGTGTGGTTGGGATGGGAGAGATAAAGTGATAAAGTAAACACCAAAAGAAGGTTTGAATGGTAATATTGAAAAATAAAAGCTTTTTAGAGAGAGCGAGACAAAAAAAAGGGGGAGTCTACTAGTCTACTCTTTACATATGTCCACGTAGAATTAAGCTAAAGACCTTGATAGATAATTAAGCAACTTTGCCCAATCACCTCGAGTTTTAAAGCTTAGGCAAAGTTGCCACATTGAAGAATGAAATTTGCCACGAGTTCAAACTCGGGGGGTGATCTTGACCGTCAATTCTTCTTCTCCTTCTTCATCTTCTTCTTCTTCTTTTTATTATTATTATTATTATTATTGCAACAAAATATATCTACTTACAATTTCATTTTTGTTAAATATGAGTTGCGATTCATTGACCTAGAATGAATGTTGTGAGATTTCAATACTACATGAATGAAAATATTTCTAATGGGTCATCTGGGATTGAATACGACGTTCAACCATGTCTACACATGAATATTTTCCGTCAAATTGAATTCAACCAATTTATTGAGACATTATGTGATGTGTTGTCTATAAACAGAAATGATGAGATATGGATAATTTTTAGTATGGTAGTTACATGGAGGGGTCCAGGTTCTACATTTTTATCTCTTTACATAGTGAACCTAACTTATGGTTTATGATGAACAATGTTCCACTCCTTCTACATCTAGTGAAACTTTATATCTCTCAACCAAATTTGTCCAGTTCAGCTTGAATGATGAAGATATTAACGAGTTTGAAACTCAAGAATGAGAAAAATGATTGTTCTGACTCGACTATTGCTACAAATGTAGAGGAGCTGGCTGAAGTAGACAACGATGATGGTTGTGATCTAGATCAGTCACCTGCTGAACTATTTGGTGTTCATGATGTCTCTGAAGCCTTCAACTAGGTAGATTTAAATGAAATGAATATTGACTTTGATAATAGTCTTGATATATGTTAAGATAGCCCACTAATTGTTTTTATCTTTTCTTAGTCCACTGTATTATGGCCAAAATACATATTCTAGAAACAATGTGCTATATTAGGAATTATATGATGTGTGGAGGTGAGATTTTTTAATCTTAGCTTCTCTTTGTTATTTGAGATTTGTAGAATACTAAAAATATAATTTGAAGTGAGAGTTTTTTCTTGCCAATTTCTCTTCTTCTTCTTCAAAACTCTTGCCAATTTCTCTTCTTCTTCTTCAATTTCTTTACATTTCTTATCTTGGTATTAGAGTCATGAGAGTCTAATCGACCTTAAAAAAAAAAATTCCACCTCTATCTCTTCCTAAATGTTAGACGTCTGCACAGTAACCCATCCCATCACTTTTGTTGTTCGACGTGTCTCCATCCATTTAACGTCCCCATCTACTCGGAATTCAAAAACCAATATCTACAAATCTCCATTTCAGACCAAATGGAAAACTCAAACCCATCCCAAACCCTTCTCTCAAAGACCAAAATCAAGAAACCCATTGTATTCTTAAATAACCTTTATTTAGAACTTCAATATCACGCTCTATCTTCCTTCATCTCTTCAACTAAGCATCGACTCCGACGACAAAATCACTAAAAAAAATGAGTTCTAACTCATCCTTACTTGGTGCTGAGAATACACACCCAACTTTTGAAACTATCATTGAACTTTAAAAAATTTAAAATATATACTTACACTTAAAAAACATAGTTAAAAAATACTTTTATAGTTATATAGCACAAGCCATTAATACCGTCTTACTTCTCTATTTCTTCTTTTTTATTCACCCCTTCTTTAATATAAATAAATAAATAAAAATGAACACTTTAATAAGGTAATTGACTCTATTAAGAAACAAAGAGAATAATAGAAGCGCCAACAAATTTTAGGACTCAAATATTTTCATGAATTTGTATGTTAATGGAAACATGCAATCAACTAAAGAAGGAGCCCTTGCCTTACTCCCAAATCTCTCGTACCTAATAGATTATAGAGAGGAGAAATTTTTAGTTCGAAAATATTTGTAAGAAATTTTTATTTCGAAAATATTTGTAAGTTCCCTTCAAATTTTATGTTTTAACTTAAAATTTTGGTTTTTATTTTGGGTGTTCAGAAATTCGGGTAGAATTTGGATTAAATACATAAGTATTTTTAAAACAAAATTTTAACCGTTTCTATCAAAAAATAACTATAAGAACATTATTGAACTTTTTTTTAAAAGTCTAAACAATCTTGAAATTTTTGAAAGTTTAGAAGTATTTTTTACACAAACTACAAAGTTTTGGGATATTTATTGTAATTTAACCTTTATAATAATTAAAACAAAAGTTAATTTTGATAAATATAACAAACGAGTATTTACGGTTAAGGTAACAAAATGAAAAAGCACATGAGCTGACCATTTTTTTAAACATTCCATGTTTGTTCTTCCTTTATTTGTCTTTTTTTCTTTCTCTTTTGCGATTTTTTTTCATTCCATCATCTTTTTCTTTTATTCTTCTACATTTTTTTTTAAATATTTATGTTTACTATTCATTTTCATCTTCTTTCTTCTACAATTTTTCTTTTCATTTACATCGTCGTTTTCTCTCATTCTCCAATTTTTTTTCAAACTGTTATTTGGTTCAGTATTGAGTACCAAATATAAAATTTTTATTTTTCTAAATTGTTATTTGGTTGTTTAAGATTTTTTGCAAAATATAAAAATCAAGCAAATTTAAACAATTAAATCTAAGACGGTGTAACAAATCTAAAATAGAGTGTATAAAAAAATCTTTCAAAAAAATGGTTTGAGATTTGGCTACTCAAATTTAAACGATTAAATATAAACGATTGTGTACCAAATTTGAGTGATTGTCTACCAAAAAGAAAAAAAATCGTTTTTTTATTTCTCATTGTGGGGCCTAAGCTTTTTCCCGTTTTCGAAGTTGTTTTATACTATGTACAAATTTTATCGATTTGTTATATTTTTTAAAAGAATCCTAACACAAATGTATAGTATTTATTTAATAGGTCATAAAAATAGCACATTCAAAATTCATTTTATCTAAATAATCATGTTTGGTAATAAAATAAAATAGATTTTTGAAAAATAAAAATCACTTAAATTTATTTTTGAACTACTACTAGTCAAGTGATTCTTTTGTGTGATTATAAGAAAATCACCTCCAATGATTGTTAAAAAAAATTAACAAAATTAGATATTTATTAAAATAATTCAACTACTATCAACCAACATTTTATTACAATTTTTTTTAACGACTGTTAGGAAACTTTCGATGTTGTTTACCCACAACCATCACCTACAAACTTCGAGCGACCATATAGTCATTTGTGGACACACTTTCAATGATAGTTCTTTTACGACGTTCGTTAGTCAAACTCTGATCATGTCTCTATCAATTGTTTCTCGGTGACTACTACGACCATTTTTTTTTGCAACTACTATTGGTCGACCTCTAATGACCGCTTTTCGAAATCATTGTCGATCAATTTTCAACAACTATTATTTTTATGACAGTTGTGAAACGACTTCATGCAACTTAAGATCAACATTTTCCAACATCACCACCAATCAATTTTCGACAATCGCATTTCAGCAACGGATGTCGAACAACTTCCAATAAATAATATATTTATTCAAAATAAATTAATATATTTGTTAGAACTTTGAGAAATATTCCAGACAACAATTTTCACACAACTGTCGACCACTGTGTTTCAGTGACCATCATTGACCAACTTCAGCGACCACGATTACGAACCTCTAGTTACCATTTTTAGTGACAACCGACAACCACCTGCCACCGTTTCCAAGAACAGTTTTTAAAATATTTTAAGAAAACAAATGTAGAAATAAATTAAAAAAATATACAGTATAATTAATTGGTTAAATAATTTTCAAATATAAATCACTTTGGGAACAAATAGAGTAGTTGAAATGGGAAAAATTACATGTACGTAAAAAAGACTCAATTATTTTCAAAATCACTTTTCAATTCTATTTTCACTTTTCATTCACTCCATGCAAACTCATCCACTGAAATTTTATAAAAATCACAAAACACAAATTTTCAATGCAAAAAATTTGAAATAAAAAATCTGTTGGATAATCAGTTTCTTCTTCACTCTTCCTCTCGAAGGTCTCATCAATGGCTACCATTACCAAGCTCTCTCTCTCATACATCCCTCATTTTCCTCATCCACCAACAACTTTTCACAAAACATTCCAAACTCTTCCTCTCTTCACCCTTCCGCCGCTGTGTTCATCTTCTTCCTTCGAGAATCAACTTCGCAAGACCATTTCAAGCTGCAGATTACCATCCCCAGCTATTCGTGCAATCAATCAGGAAGTTGTTCAGACTCCCAGTTCAAAATCGACCCGTGACTCGAAAACTGATCCTGTTGCTTCTTCGAAATTCGTCCTTGTCGTCGGAGGCTCCGGCGGCGTTGGTAGGTTCTCTCTGTATTATTCTCTGTATCTTTCCATTGAATATATATATGCACGTACATGATAAATTAAGTAGCTTAATTGAATCGGGCAGTGTTAACTAGTTATTTTTTATGTTAAATTGAGTGTGTTGGTTGTAGTTCTTAATGGAATAGGTACTCGTCATTTTAATGAAGTTCTTACTTCTTAGTCTGATTAATTAGCGAGCTATATTGGAGGGCTTCTTTTGTCCACTGTGTGATTTATGTTCTTGCTTTGATGTTTCACTTTCTTATATAGGACAGTTGGTGGCAGCAGCTTTGCTTGACCGGAATGTCAAATTACGTCTCTTACTGCGAGATCCGGAGAAAGCAACTACATTATTTGGTGAACAAGATGAAAAATTGTTACAGGTAATATGGTCTATCTGAGTTTAAGCAAGGTCATGGTACAGAATGTGAGAAGCTTATGATTTCATGTTTCATTTCGCTTGGTTGAGCGTAGCACATTAGAGGACTTGGGAGCTTTTAGGTTATTGTTGTTGAGCTTTGAAGCAGAGATTAGTGTGGCATGATCAGTTGACTGGATTCAGTCTCGATTTTTAATTTACTGTTGATGTGATTAGTAACAAATTAGAATGTTTTCTTCAATTTATTTCACTACGTACGCTGGAGGATATGTTGGTTCTTAAAAGTTTCATCACATTCTCATGTAGAGTTTGTTGTTACATAGAGTTTTGACTTTGACAGGTATGCAAAGGCGACACAAGGAACCCAGAAGACCTAGATCCATCTATATTTGAGGTTTGTGATCCAGATTAGATTACACTACCTTACCATTTTTTTAAACTTTTTTTAAATTCTTTAAGGATGCTTTTATGATAGGAAACTTCCTGAGTTCATTTGATTATTCTTGGGCACCCTGAGGCTTTCCCACAGCTGCACCAAATAAAATTATCAGTTCTTAATTGCTTGCAGTCCCTTTATATACAAAATTAACCTTGCACGAAATAGTACTTTTTGTTCACTTCCCCAGTCCCCAGCTTCTCTCACGGGGAAGCTCCTTCCTCCTGTTCAAGAGAAATGAAACAGAGGGGGAGCGAGCGAGAGGAGTGGTTGTGTTAAATATCCTTTTGCAAGGACAGAGTAGAAGTGACTGGGAGAAATGAGGTGGCAGTTGACATTGGAGGGCAATGGTATTGTGTTGGGTATTAGAAAGTTATTCAATGGATGGCCCAAATAATAGGTTCTTCATGCGCAGAATTTGAGATTGATTCCCTCTTGCCTCTTTGACTAGTAATTAAATGTGTGAGTGCGATGAAGATGGGAAAAAAAATAGAAGCTAGAAACTGAAAATTACGATATAAATAAGATTGAAAAATTTGTGATCCTAAATAATATACCGTACAATTTGAGTGTTGCTACACTCTCATGAAAGGTAGAGTTGGGCTATAAATTCTGATCTCAGGCTTAGGCAAACTAGTCTGATCCCTCATCACCAAAACTTCAATTTCGGACCTTTTGATAACTTAGATTGTTATTATTACTTTTCTTATCAGAATCCTTTTTGAGTTAGATTGTATTAGAATTATTAATCCTGTTTTGGATCATAATTGTTTCTTGATTTTAGTTTTTTTATAGAAGAAATGGACATTAATAGTTATAGTTTTCATTGTTGTTAAAAAGACATTATAGCTTGGTGTTGTATCAGTTGTTTATAATTTTAAAATATGTGTTTTGATTTATTTGATATTCATCTGTTAGGGTGTCACACATGTGATTTGCTGCACAGGAACAACAGCCTTCCCTTCAAGGCGTTGGGATGAGGACAACACTCCTGAAAGAGTAGGTTAGAATTACACTGTTAATACCAGATGTTACGTCTAGTGTTTTGGCTAGAAATTTAAGCCTACAGATCAATGGCACATCTCTGTTTCATTTTTCAACAACATTGTTTAATTAATATAACATTAGAGCTTTTTTGGCCATACTCAAGATTAAAGTTGCTACTCATAAGTCATAAGCACACCAACACAGAGAATCAATTAAGCCTATGCTTCTCAGCACTTTCTGACTATGGCCTTATAATTGTAGATTGGGAGGGTGTGAGAAATCTCATATCAGCAATTCCTCGATCAGTAAAGAGAGTAGTTCTTGTTTCATCGATTGGTGTAACCAAATTCAATGAATTGCCGTGGAGGTAGGCCAGCTTATTCTGTAAAGCAAGCATTACATGGTAGAGGAATGAAGAAACCTTTTAATTATTGTCAATTTTTCACTAACAAGAATGATTCTTCTTGAAAATAATAATGATTGATGTGTTTGCTAAAAAGCGATTGCTTCTACAAAGAATAGCCTGCATTATTGGAACTACTGGTACAGATCATTTTTAGTTATATCTTGTATAAACACAGACTCAAAGGATGTGTTCTTCAGTTTGTCAAACTAAGTGTCTGTCTGGTCTTATGCGCTGGTTTGGGTTTATAGAGATCTGAAAAACTTTCCTAACCTTTCTTCTTAAAAGTCAGTATTCAGTTTTAACTTTGCCAGAAAAAAAAAGTTCGTCAAACTGATGTTTACTTCTTCAGAAAGTTCAATTATATTAACATCTGGTGTCATATAGTCTTAATGCCAAAAGGACAGTAAGACTCTTAATCATGCAGCAGAAACTTCTACTGGTGGATTATTTTTATTGCTCAGCGTGAGGCTTGAGATTAAGTCGTTGATTTTTCTTTTATTGTTATTGTTTCTAAAACTTGGCATAGGAAGCAGACGAGTCTGTGTTTGCATTTGTTTTGTCGAATTTAAAATTTAAAAGAAAACATGTTTAATATACAAACTATGCTTTCATCATAACTGGTTTCTCTTTTTTTTCCTAGCATTATGAATCTTTTTGGTGTTCTCAAATACAAAAAGCAAGGGGAGGATTTTCTTCGCGACTCAGGACTTCCGTTCACAATTATCAGGTCTGTGTAGTTGGCATGGACTTTTTTACCTAAGCTAATTATTTTTCTTTTTCTTTTTAGAAATCTAACATAGTTTCTCCGGAGCTTATTCTCACTCTTCCATGTACAAATGTGTGTTCCAGACCTGGTAGGTTGACTGATGGACCATACACCTCGTATGATCTTAATACTTTGCTCAAAGCTACAGCAGGGCAGCGACGTGCCGTTCTCCTTGGTCAAGGTACAACATTATAAGAATTTATAAAATCACAAATGTTGCATTTCTATAGAATTGTGGTATGAAGAACACGTGGGGCTATCTCTGGGTGCGTTTCATTATACATAGTTCTAGTTACCAATTATAAATCCCATGGCCTCCATTCTATGCTTTTCCTTCCTTTCTAGGTTAAATTACAAAATTGGTTCCTATAGTTTAGAGAAAGTTACCATTTAGTCTCAATAGTATTAAAAGTTAGAATATAGTCTCTAACTCTCTATGATTTGATAAAACCTCATAAATAACCCTTGGATTCATAAAATCCTAAAAAAGTTCCTACCATAGAGACATGTTAGGAAGACTTGCTAAACCATAGGAACTAAATTTGCAATTTACTAATTGCTCGCAAAGAAAACAAAATTATCTAAAAAGTTTTAAAGTGAGTAGCCAGGCATGAAAATGTACAAACATTTACGCACTTCTTGGTACATCTTTCCATGGCCATTAGCTTGTTTCCATTTCCCATCATTATATTCTTATTCCTTTGTTAAATAACACAATCGAATTCATGTTGAAATTATGTCGTCGTTTTGCCTCTCATGAATCTCAGGCGATAAACTTGTTGGAGAAGCCAGCAGGATTGTGGTTGCTGAAGCTTGCATACAGGCTCTAGACATCGGCTTCACCGAAGGACAGGCTTACGAAATTAACTCAATTGAGGTGAGCTTCCAAGATATGCTGCCGTTCATTATGAAAGCTTGTTTAACAACTGTTTCTAAACAAATTTTCTATTTTCAAAGATGCTCAAGTCAAAACTCGTTTGAAATAAATAAACTCTATTTGAGAAAATCATTTCTCTTGCTTCCCTTTACTGTACTTTCATAGAGAATTTTTAGATTAAAGTTTGTGAATAAGCTTTATGGCTCTGTTTTGATTTATTAGAAAAAAATGTTTGTCAAAATAATCATTTTTATTTTAACTCTTTTGGTAAAAACGTTTTAAAATGAATTTTGTAAATGTTTTGAAAGCTATTCCAAGTGATTACCTAAAATTTCAAATTTTTTTTCAAAATGACTTATTGTCAAAATTGAAAAGTTAAACCGAAATGAATTTTTGGAAACGGAAAATAGGAAGCTATTTAAAAACATCATTTCAAACTAGTCGATTCATGGTAGAGCTCTAGGTCTTCAGACAGTAGTAAAACTTTAAAACTTTTTGTAGGGGGAAGGTCCAGGAAATGATCCCCAGAAATGGAGTGAACTATTCAAAGGAGCTGCTGATACACAATGATTACTTCTCCACGTATCGCTAACTTTCTACCCTTTGCTGTATATATCTTTCACTCTTTCCAAACTCTTCTTCTGATGATAACTTCATTATAGATTTGCTTCCCTTCAAGTCTCTCTCTCTTTCACTCTAAATGTAATATAAAAAATTATTGACCAAAACAAGAGTTTTATGCAAAGTTCAGAAACTGTGCCTGAGAGTGGAGCCAAGAATAGACAAGCAAGTCATATTGTAATGGAAGCAGATTAGGTTAAATTACTAATCTAGTAGTTTTGTGTCTTTTTGGTCTCACAACATTTTGTGTCTAAGATGTCTTCTTATTTATAATTTTTAAAACAGTTAATTTTGTAGATGCAAAATTGAATTTTTTATTTCTAATAAATCTAACACGAGGACATAGATATGAAAGTTTTAATGCTCCAAATAAAATTTTAACTTAACTTAGGTTGATCTAGGTCATTTTATTTTTAACATATTTTAGTCTCTTACTTTTAAAAGGCTCATTTAAAGTTGAAAATATAATGATCAAAATGACGAAAATGTTAAAAATAAAAAGTTCAAAATGAACCAAAGTAGACTACATATATTCAAATCTAAATGTACGATAGTTCCTAAAGACATGCTACAAAATAAACATAGGATCTGAAAACTGGATGAGCTTAGAGAACAAACTAAAAATTGTTGTGGCTCATTGAAAGATTGATTACTTCAATGGCAGTGCATCCAGCTACTTGCTTGCAAACAATAACTTATCTAATTTACAAGTTACACCTACATCAATTTAGAGAACTAATATCAGGTTTTGATAGTATCTCCAATAAATTCACCTCTTTCATCCCAAGGTCGATGTTCGTAAGACTTTCCTGCCATACTGCGTTTCGTGTTGATTGTACCATCTTCGCAGCAATACTCTGGAAAGTAATCTAGAAACTTTTTGCTTCCAAGCTCGTCGACGCCATGGAACAGGAAATTTCTCACCACATCCTAACGGTTAGATGCAAAGTGAGAGAATGAAGATTTTTCAAACGATGCAAGAAAATTTACAGGTTTCATGTGTGTTACCTTTGCAAGCGTCTCTCCAATTAGTTTTCTTAGAAGATGGTGTCCTGGATCCTGTTTTGCCAATGTTGCATCGAATAAAGGCCCAGACATTTTAACAAAAGAGAAGGTTTTCATGAAACTTTATAGTCTGGATTAAGTTTTATTTCAGTGGTATAATGAAAACCAATTTAGTAGACTCCTAAATGTTCTTTCTGGTTTACATTTGAATATATAACCAAAGTTAACTGTGAGCAATTATCTAGCTAAGTGTTGGTAAAATCCATCCATATACAACCAGCACGTCTTTGCGCTAGAGCTAAGTCAGAAATTTTCATAAAACAAAACATATAAGGAAAGAAGAAGAGATCTATGATATGAAACAAATGTTAATGACCTTTTCTGCCCTCCACGACAGGTATCTGTGTTGCGCTTCTCGATTAACCATAAGTTGAGGCGGGATAGTTTCCTCCCCAGTATTGTTCATGAGCTCAAGCCATGCCTAGCAGTAAATTGAAACTTTCAGTAACATAATCAAAATAAGATCCAATCTATATAACTAAAATACTTCAAAAATACAAAGCAAGAAATCACACAAGAAAATGCAAAAAAAGAAAAAAAAGGAAAAAAAAATCTTTATCGTAGTAGAAGCATAGTTAATTTCAACTACCTTGTAGTAATCCATGAATGCAGAAAACAATATATCATACTTGGACTCAGTTGATGAAAACTTGGACCATATCACAATGGGAGAGAAAAATTTCAATGACTCGCTTGTAAGCTTTCCGCCCCAGGGTAAGAGCTGCAGGAAGTCTGTTTTCAGTAATCATCACATCAAATTTAGAAGACTTAGGAAAAGGAAAAAAAGTTGTATGAAAAATGTGATAAAAGTAAAAATTCTAGAGTGCCAGTAGAAGTTAGTAAATAGTAATATGACTAATATCTTGAAAATAGACATTCACCTCAGCATATTTAGTTCCAAGATGTAATAAGCTCTTATAGTACTTTTCTCTATAATATCTTTGGGAGATCACATCATGCAAAGGGTTGAGATCCCTACAAAAGAAATACGAGTTGGTGTTATGAATGGATGCAAATTATACTTAGTGTAAGTTCCAGCAAGAAAAAGAACATTAATTGGTAATCTCGTTAGAGATATTTTAGCATATAATTTGGACACTCGGAATAAGAAGTATATGGTGCACGATTAGGTGTCTGCTTTAAAACCCCAACTCTAGATGCATCAATGAGCCAAACTCATATCACTCCAAATCAACATCTTTCTCCCTCCAGGTATGTGATTGAGATTGCTAAAAAAGTACTTATGGAAACTATTCTGGTCATTTTAGTTGACATTTATCTCTAACTTAAGTTTCCAACAAGTGCCTACCAACAAAAACTGGAGAAAGCTCACTAAATCAGAAGACAAGATACCCACATTCTCTTATCTATGTAACTTAATGTATGTCGAAAAAAGTGTAGAGGCGTACGTTTACGATCTACTGATTAGATGACATGCTTTAGGAACACTAACGATTGATTGAGCATCAAACATTTTTTGATAACGAAACAAAGCTTTTATTGAGAAGAATGATAGAATAAAATGACGACGTATAAAAAACAAGCCCCAAGAAGATGGTAGTATGGCCCTATAACTACAAAAAGGCCAAGTGATTGACATCCACAAATAAGTATTTAACATTTCCACCTCCCAAAACTCCTCACCTGATTTCACGACCTTTCCAGAAAATCTTACTGTTCTCAAAGCCAAATAACCCACGAAACAGTAAAGATTCAGAAGTTAACATTTCATAGATAAAACAAGACATCAAAGAAGTTGCCATGCCACAAAACTTTGCCCCTCTACTTAGGGAGGATCAAAAGCAACTTCTCCAATATAGACAGCCCATCACTATTGCGAACCCCACAGAATGAAAAAACTCAACAAGCAGCTTCAAGGTAGTCTACAAACTAGTAAATGATTAAGATCCACCTAGTGCCTCTTAAACCCTTGCATATACAAAACAAAGGAAGGGTGTTTTTTTTTAATACAATCAATGGTATTAAACCTCCCATGAAAAACTCTTTACACTCTTTGGAATTTTAACCCTCCAAGAAAACCCGCCATATCAATCCTCACTATCAAACTTAGGATGACTAAAACCTAATAAAATCAAAGAATGCTCTTGGGAATAGGCCACTATACGCAGAGCTGCTTCGAAAGAAAGTACAAATACGGAAATAAAACAGACAATGGCTTATCTCCCACCTATTTCTTTTGAGCCTTCCCTAACACAGCAACCAACAAACAAACTGAGAGAAATTGGGAAAACTACAATAGATATGACCCCTTCCCACAAGATTCAGGTTCTTTCTTCTAGGTTTTGATCTAGAGTCAATGATCTGCATCTACCTCCATCCTTTGATTTGAACTAAATTGACTTTTCAGATATCATTGTTAACAGGACGCAAGGCATTCACATAACCAATGGATTTTTAGATTGATTCATTGGGGTTCTCATATTAAGAACATCGAATTTTAGTAGTTCAAATGGTTCCATGGTAGAAGATGCAAAAGTTTACAAAGACTTTGAAACATTGAAGCTCATATGAATGATGAAAGGCTATTTGTTCTACAATTTAGTATCTGGTATCAGGCTCCAAAGTACAAAGAAGCTTACAGTACTACTATACTTGAATTTGCAGCAGTGAAAATATTTGCGCAAAAAATGGGAATATCAAATTCTGGTTCAGGGAATGCAGCAAAATCTAAGACCTGCACCATAATTGAAGGGAAATAGTTACTTGAATATAAATATAGATGCTAAGTATGGTTACCAAACACACAGATTCTAGAGTGAATTTCAGCAGTTTAGGGCTATTTTGAAAGCGTAAATAGTAGCAAAAGGGAAAAATAAGATTTACGGTTGGGCTAGCTACAGAAACTGCAATTTAGAAATTTGTTTAGAGCTGACTCAAGTAATTCAGAAACCTCAAAATCATTGATACTAATTCTTGCAGCGAGTATCTACAGTGATTAGCCACATGGATCATATTCCCATCATAGCCATAACCAAAGGACTTTTTAGTCCATGACTGAGACTAACTCTCTCATCATCAACAAAGTACAAGGACTATCTTGGGATAACTATCAAATTTCTGTACTTTAGAGTTTAGAGTTCCAAGGAAGGCTTTCTCAAGGGATGGTTCTTCATTTAACATTTTCAAATTTTAAATTTGAGGGGAAGCAGAGATTTCATCAAGGAACAATCAAGAAGGCTACAAGCAAAAAGGGCAAGAGAACTAATCAAAACTACGAATTACTTTCTGTTTGTTATTAAAAAAAAATGACAACTATGAATAAGAAATAAACGAAATAAGAATATCACAGGCTAGGGGTGACAAACATCTTGTCTTGCACAATTACTTGCCTAAAAGCTGCAAAACAAGAGCTTTAGAATTTAAAATAACTGTTAATAGGCTATAATTACAGAATTTTTTCTTTTATTCTTTGAACACCCAACAGAGTTTGGTAAGTTATTTCTTGTGGTCTAATAAGTTTGAATATTAATACTTTTTTTTTTGTGTGGGCATTATGATGACAATAATGGTGATGAGAGAATGACCTTTCTGAAGTTACTGAAATACCTTTAATCTCACATTATAAAATTTGATTTTTCTCCACAGTTTCATAAACAGATAGAAACGATGATCATGTAATTTTGTGGGCAACCGTCAAAGTAGTACAATATTTTCCATTTTATTTTATTCATCAATGTAATATAACTTCTTTCTTTTCTGATTATAGTCTCTTGTATCTGATTTTCAATCAGAAAATTTTCATGTAATCCACCTATAGATGTTTTGGGGTTTATTCATTTTGTTTCAATCATCAATGGAATTTGTTTCCCTTCTCGAAAAAGATGGAAGTGGTCACTAGAGTCTCCTCCAATTTTTTCTCTGTCAAATCACTTTACAATTTACCTAGTACAGCTCAAATTCTCTTAAGTTTCATTTTCCAATCATATTATATGAACTAAAGCATAAAAATTATCCCTAAGAGGGTTGAAATAGAAAATAAAACCTGCACTGTTTCACTTTCGATATTCAAACTGCGAAGTAGTCTGATCTTAGGAGCATGGAAAGATAACATTTCAAGCTTGGATTTTTGGTCCAACGAAAGCATGGAATTATGTTTTTCCTGCAGGATAAGAATAATTCTATTGTTAGGATGGTAGAAACAATGACTTGCGTTTAAATTCATACAGAGTTTAAAACTTTATTCATTCTGACAATGTCGACAATAACAGCAAAGATACATACAACACAACCATGTATGTAAATGCAAGCCTCAAACGATTGCATTATATTGACTTGAGTTGACAAAAAGTCAAACAATCCATTAGAACATCAAATAGGGTATTCACTAATTAGCGAGTTGACAACCTGTGCATCCTAGATAAAAAATAATCTATAATCTTAAGTAATAGTTTAGATATGATGATGAATCGCTCAAGTTTTTCGATATCCTAACATAAAAAGACGTGGAATCTATACTGAAAAAAGAAACAGCCGCTATAATCCAGCAAGAAGAAACCAATCCAACAAATCTCCTTGGCAGGAACTGTGCAAGTTTGAAGAAATATAAAATGTAGAGAAAACAAACAATTAAGATTATTTATACATCATTTAGACAAGAAAAGGACCAAGAGGTTAAATTAAAAATTCAGTCCATTAAGTTTGATGGTTGTGTCTATTTACTTCCAAAAGTTTCAACTCCATTTCAGGTAGACCCTGTTATTAATATTATTATGATGTGGTAAGTCTAATGGACACTGTTGATTTATATCAATGATAATAAGATTGAAAACACGATATTTTCTGTGTATTCTCATGATAAGTTAAGAACTCAGAAAACTTTGCTAGAGAGTCATTTCCAGTCCATTAAAAGATAATACAATGAAAACTAATCTAAAACAACAAGTCCATCAATTCTCTCCACACAGAATCAGTAAAAAAGAGAAGAACATGTCAAACTGAAAAAAGCTCATCAGACAAACTCACAGTAGAACAGGGGAAGTTGCAAGAAACACAACAAAACGCATCCCTGTTCTTAACAGACGCTATTAAACAAAGAAAACAAAAACCAATCTAGAGAGAAGAACAGCCAAACATTTGTTTGAAACCATTACAAAGCAAAATAGATTAATGAAGCTCAAGTGAAGCAAAATCAGAAGGCCCCAAATACAATATCAAGTAGATTAATCCATTACCTGCAAAGGGGAGGGGAAGAGATGGGTGTGAAGTTTGGTTTCATCCAAAGCGAATTGAACAAATTTCTGATATGAAATTGAAGAAATGGGAAAGAAAGCTCTTTTACTCCTGTTTTTACTGCTACAGTTGGTTGAAAATGGTGGAGAGTTGAAGGAAAGGGAGAAGCACAAACGAGAAGAACCCATTGGAGTAAAACTTATAATAAAGGGTTCAGTTGAAGCATTTGTGTTACTGAAATCCCATTTTGTATCTCTCAAATCGATCCAGTGTTGGGGTTTGAGCTATGAAGAACAAGGATTTTGGATTATGTGGTTGACCCACGTTGCCAAATTGGTAAAATCAAGAAAAGTAAAAATGGTGTTTAAAGTAAGGATGAAAATATGAACATCCTAATGAGGAAATGTACCTGTTTTGTTATTTTTTGAGTTAAATAAGGCATTATGTCCAAACTACACACACACACACACACACATATATATATATTGTAATGGTGGAACATTTGAGCCGCAAAGACGAAGATCGTGCGGTTAATCTTAGTTTGACATTGGAGATATTAGATTTGTGTTTAAAGATTCATCTTCTAAAAGCAATACTTCATTATCAACTGCATTTCTTGTATATTATTTTAACTTCAATTATATATTAACATTTGCATCAAATATTATGAAGTACACATATTTAAAACTAATTCAAATTTACATTTATATTTACCCTTTTTATGGTAATACATTCTTATCTTTAGCATATAGTTAAAGTAACATTTTTTGAATTTTTAAACTTTTGAAAATTTTTCCTTAGATATTATTTTTTAGTTTAAAAAACCTTATAAACTTATTGAAAGATAAAAAAAAATTCAAATCCTTTGATAATTCTTCAATAATATATTTATAATAGGATATGTTTACAAAATACCAAAAATTAATATGAATGTCCAAGTCTAAAAAACCTAGACTAAATGAATTTTTTTTTATAGCAATTTTGATACAATGAAATGAAATAGATGCTTATACTTTTATTAATAATAATAATATTAATTAATTATAAATAGCAAAGAGTTGGGTGATTTTTATGAAAAATAATGGTGTGTTAAAGAAATAAATATATAAAATAAAGAACGAACATCAACAATAAAATATCCATTGGTTTCTTTTTTTAAATTTTGTTTTGTGTATATGTTTGAAAAATCAAATTCATTTACATGCTTTTGTTCTCCAACTCTTTTCACCTCAAACTATATTACTAATTTGGAATAATCTGTCCAAAAAGAAAATTAATTAGGTATGTTATTTGATTGTAGTTTTATTTTTGGTGAAAAAAATGACATTATGTGAAAAATTATTGAGTTATAGCAATCTCATATTATGGGGAAAAAAATGATATAATCTATACTACATTATATCACCTTTTAGTCTCATTTTACTCTTTCATTATATCACTTTTTAGTTTTGTTTTAGTAACAATTTTATCATTTATATAGATTTAATGTTTGTATAATTTTCATTATAACTTTTAATGATAGTGGAAATGATTTTTTTAACTTTCCATCTCCTTATTATAACATTTTTTAAAATTAAAAAAAAAATCTCTCTAATTAATTGTCATTTACATTTATCGAAATCTATTCATATTTTCCACTTTCCCTTAATCTTCTATTTCTCAACTATTTACATTTCATTCTTCCTTTTCAAATCTAGTTATAAATATCTCATTATTTTTTTCATTCATATTCATAAGTCACGACAAAATGGTAAGGGTAAAGAAGAAATCAAATCATGTTTTTCTATTCTCTTCTAATTTTCTTTTATCTTGTTGTTTATTTTCTTTTTATTTATATAGAAGTATGTTTGTGTTTATTCCTTTATCTATAGGTTTTTTTTTTAATACACAACATATATTGGAGAAACTTGAACCACGAACGTTGTGGTTGACATGTACATATGTCTATGCTCTTTCTGTTCAAATCATATAGTATTGAGAATCTTTTTTTAATGTAACCATGAGAATCTTGCTCATGCTTTTTTACTTCATTTAATTTTTTTATTAAAGCTATTTTATTAATGAAATGGTTGAGTGACTTATACGTTGATTTTGTTAAAATAATGTAAATATTGTTGAAATTTATTAAGTATAAATAAAGGTAATAAAATGTGTAAAACAAGAAATATTAAAGTCTTTTCTTTAATTTTTTACCTATAAAATCATTTTTAAAAAATTATGATTTAACATTTATAATTTCAAAAGAAATATGATTTTGGTGGATGTTTTACCCTTTCGTTATATATTTTTTTTAATGTTGCTTTAGTGACAATTTTCTCACTCACATAGATTTAATGTTTGTGGTCATTTTCACATTCAACAAAAATAAAAGTAAGACTTTGTTAACTTTTCATCTCCTTATTTGAAAAAAAAAAGTTTTGATCCCATGACTGATATCAGTTCATGCTCTATGTTATTAGTGTCATAATGCAACATTTTCATCTTCCATAACTGATATTATATAATGCTATATGTTATTACACAACTAACAACCTTTCTATCTTTCATTTTATTTAGATATATATATATATAGATTAGATGGTTAAGTTTGCAACATGTAAGCTCAAGATATTAAGAAATGAAATTTGAATGGTGCAAACAAATCAAATTCGAACATACATTCGAAAGTGACAATATTTTATTTTTATTAAATAAATTCATTCTTCCACTGATTACGATTTGAATATAAAAAAGGATATAAACAAGAAAATATTATAACGACGGTTCCAATTTTATAAAATTAAATTTAAACTATAATTTTTTTCATGTGTGTTTTTCTCGTGCATCGCACGCGTTGTTTACTAGTATATATAAAAAGATGGATGTAGAGAAACTTTTTATCCCCATTTTACTCTTTGTTAGAATTGATAATTTTATCATTCCCATAGATTTAATGTTTGTGGTCATTTCTACATTCAACAAGATAAACTTACACTTATTTAACTTTTCATCTCCTTATTAAAATAAAGATTTTAATTCCATAATTGATATAAGCTAATGTTCTATGTTATTAGGAACATAATGAAACTTTTTCATCTTCCATAATTGATATTACACATAATAGGTAACTTTTCCATCTTTCATAATTGATATTGCATAATGTTATATTTTATTACAGAGAGGATATTAAAATACAAAACAAGGAGAACACAAACACAAAGGAATTAAAGGGAAGGGATGGAAAATTAGTGACGGAATCCGGACTCTGTTTCTCTAGCCGTTTCACACATCAGTCGTCTTCTTCCCAGAATGTCAGCGTTTCTGCAGATTCGAGTGCCGACTCAAAGGTCCGACCAGGAACACGAAGGTGGGAGACGAAGGTTTCGACGAATAAGTGGAGGGAAATGATGTTGGTAACCCTAATCCCTGAATTAAGCCAACTGTGTGAGCAAAACATGGAATGAGCTATAACTCCTAGGGTAATCTGTAGGTCAAACAGGCCCTAAGGGTGTACGTTGCAGGGTTAAACAAATGAGTGATAAATGTTATAGGGTAAGTGCTTTTTTATCGATATATATTTTGGCACATTTCTTTAGTAAAAAAGGAACTTTAAGAGATATTTTGGCCCCGGGATAGGGTAAAATGGGAGAATAATTGCTTTAAACTATCTAAAGTTATTATTTTTTTTTTTTTACCAATTTTATGAGTTTTTACCAAAGATTTTAGTTGTTTTGCAAGTTTATGTCTTGATTCTCCGGCACCGACTTGAATGATATGCTTGCATCAGAAACTCTAATTTATCATATCGTGCCTATTATCCTTAGTTGTTTCTTTTTTGGTCCACAATCATTTTTTAACAACTGTTTTTCAAATATAGCAAAATATCACCATCTATGTGTGATAGACAACAATACACATCGATAGACATCTATCAATACTATCTTTGTTTATTAGAGATACACAACCATAGCTATACATTCATAAATAAGTAACTCATCTTCCTATACTTGAGGCAATCCAAATACAATTCTATTTTTCTTAAATCCCTTGTTTCTTAAATTTAAGTTTTCCTACTAAACTACACATCCAAACATAAATATTTAAATATTCCTAGCCATGTAACAAAACTTAAGTTCTAAACGAGTCCTTTAACATAAAAACTATAAACATTTGCTGTTTCCTTCCCTTCAAATATCCATTATGAACAATGGATCAAGTAAGTTTGCAAGGTGATGAAACAAAGATTTTTCCAAAAATACAAAAAAGAAGTAGAAAAGTAAAGAAGTATCAAAATATATAAGAGAAGTAGAGTACTGAGAAGTGTTTCTTTTTACAGAGTATTAGAGATGAAGAAAATGGAAAATAATTACATGGGCATGAGAGATAAATCAAATCCTTGAAGGAATGAGAGGGATGTTATTTTGAAGATATGCACTAGCTGCAGCAACTCCACTCCCTAGTTTAACTGGGTACCCCACATCCTTCAGTATCATTTCTACACCAGCAAGACATCCCAACAATTGCAACTGACAAATAGTAACAAAGCAATGAAAATTAGTAACATATTAGTATGGTTAGTGTTGGGAATGTGATAGGAATGGGTAGAGAACAACTACCTCTAGTGGAATGAAGTCTTTCGAGTGAAACACAAAGTAAAGTTACCATAACTTATAACCAAAATGGACAACATATACTATACCATTGTAGAGAAATCTAGAGGTCGGTTGTCTCTAGGAATCAGTAACTGTTAACAAGAGAAAGCTATAATAATTTACCTCATTAAGGTTTCCAAGGTGACCAATTCTGAATACTTTGCCAGCAACTTTGTTAAGGCCAAGTCCCAAGCTCAAATTGTATCTCTTCCATGCCCTTCTCACAATTTCTGCACTGTCAATGTAAGAAGGAACAAGCACAGCAGTAACAGTGTCGCTAAACCATTCCTCTTTTTGTGTACAATTTTTCAACCCCCAAGCCTCCACAGCAAGCCTAAATTGAAAAAAAAAAAAAAAGTTAGACCACAAATAGCAGCAATGAAGTTTCTGGTAGTTCACTTCTGGTATCTGAAGTGCTACCTTGTTGCTTTCCCAAGACGACTGTGCCGAGCAATCACATTGTCCAAACCTTCCTCGAAAAGAAGATCGAGAGCTGCTCTTAGTCCATACAAGAGCTGAATGGAAGGGGTGTATGGCCAGTATGTTCCTAGATTGTAGAATTTGAGGTAGTCTTTCCAATCAAAGAAGACTTTGACTGATTTTGAAGTTTTGGATGCTTCTAGTGCTTTGGGACTGGCACAAATAATTCCAAGTCCTGTAGGGAGAGAAAGAGCCTTTTGGGAACCAGTTAAAGCGACGTCGACTCCCCATTCATCCATTCGAAAATCAAGTGCACATATGGATGACACTCCGTCGACCAGCAAAAGAGCAGGATGCTTGTACTTATCTGTGTTTTTCAGCAGAAAATTTTAGAGCAACATTGAGATGACACCAGACAGGGGAAATGACAGTTCTTACCAACAGGGGAAAACTTCTAAATTTTCTTGAGTAAAAGTTTTATAAATATATGCACAATTTTAACCACTATTTGATAACCATTTGAATTTTTAAAATTAAGTTTATAAACACTACTTCTAAATTTGCTTTGCATGGTTGTCTTCTTTTTACAAATGCTTCCAAAATAAAAGAGTGAACAAACCAAAAGCCTAACAGTTATCAAATAAGAACAACCATTTCATACCAAGTAGAAACCGAACTTTAGACAAGTCATTGGTGACACCAGTAGCTGTCTCATTGTGGACAATGCAAATTGCCTTGATGGTCTGGCCGCCATCAGCAGCAAGCTTTGATTCCAGGACATCAAGATTGGCACCCTGACCCCAGTCACTCTCGACGACATCGACGTTGAAGTTAAGGCGCTGCTGCTGGTCAATCCACAGCAGGCTGAACTGGCCAATCAGAAAGGACACGATCCTATCTCCAGGAGACAATGTGTTTGTAAGAGCACTTTCCCAAGCACCAGTACCTAAGGAGCCCATGAACATGACAATTAACAAAATAAAAGTACATAACTTGAGTGGTCAGAGTTTTCAAAGGGAAAAAACATTTACCTGTTGTGGGAATCAGGAATGTGGTTCCAGCAGTAGATTTGAAAATCTTCTTCACATCTTCAAGAAGAGTTTTCGTCAAAGCAGGAACAGCAGGCGAACGATAATCCTCATTGTTTCTGTTCATTGCTCGCAGAACCGGTTCGGGAATGTTGACCGGCCCCGGAACAAAGAGATGGTTCTTTCCAGGTGCATAAACGTAATCCATTTTTCCTAATTCTCAAATTCTCAGTTTTCACCTACAGAATGACAAAGAAAGTTAGTCTTTTGCGTTGGATTGGCAAACGGATTAGTATTTGTGTAATAAAAAGCAACCATATATTGAATCTTTTGTATATGTAGTTCAACATCTCACAGTACCATTCTAAATTATCATGATATCTGAAAATTTAAGACATTCAACTACTGCTTGTTCATATCGTGTCGTGTCCATGTCTCATTTCTATATCCAAAATTCTGATATATTTAAGCTAATTTGTGGGGTTAGGGTCCCAACAGGTATCAAAGCATGAGCCAGAACCTGATGCTATCTTTCACAAAACTACTGAGTCTTATGAACATATGTTACCCTTAGTTTAAAAAATGAACATATGAACACACACTTTCATTAGTATTTGTAGTTTGTTTAAAAAATGTCAAGTGGTTAAAAAATGAATTTACCCTTAGTTTTAGATGAAATTCCTTAAAATTTTTGTTTAAAAAATACATTTTAAGTATTACAAATTTAATAAATACCCTTAAACTTAAATTTTTTTTTACAAAATACACTCTTTCTTACCCAGAATAAAGACCAATTAAATTAAATTCCACAAACACTCACACAATTTTAAAATAATTATTTTATTTTAAAACAAACCAAAACAATAACTAGTTAAATAAAAAACTGTATTTGCCTTTATTAATACAAACTAAACTATTAACATACAATGTACTAAAGTCTATTAATGTTTTCATTATTATTATTATTTTATTAGAATCAATATTCCTTAGTAAAGTGTTGCAGTTTTATTTATTTATGATGAAAAAAGAGGAAAGAAAAAGATAAAAAAAGAAAATAAACAAACAAGATGGTATTAAGGGTTAGTGCTATATAAAAGCTAGGGAATTTTTAAAAAATCGTTTTAAGTTAAAGAGTATTTTTAAACTTTTTAAAAAGTTTAAAAAGGTTTGAAAGTTCAAAAGGATGTTAAATAGTTAAATATATTTTTATATTTCACTAATTATTGTTTTAGTATCTTTCAAAATAAATTTTTTAATTTAAAATTTTATGACAGATTTTCTAAAATTTTATATTCTAACTAACTTAAAATTAGTTTTTATTTTGTTGAAGAAAATTGGTAAAAATTTTATATAAACGAGAATTGTTTTATTTTTTTTAAGTTTATAAGTACCTATAATTTTTTTTAATAATTCAAAGATATTTTTTAAACAAAAGACAGTATCAATCCAAAACTAAGAACAAAGAATATTTTATAACCATTAAGTAAACTAAAAAGTTTAAGCACATATTGTATAAAAAAATTATATAAAAAAAATTTTCTAATATTTTTTTTATATTAAAAATATGACAAGTAATTATATAGTATCATAGGACGGTAAGAGAGAACACTTTTAAATTACTACTTTTACAATTTAGAAAATAGAAGTGTTATCATAATTTTTTTATTTTATTTTTGCAAACGCCATTTTTAATAATGGAAGCTAAATTTTTTTGTTCCAAGGATGCCCCCGCAGCCTTTCATGTCTTAATCAAGGAGATTTTTTTTTATATATATATGTAATTTAATTCAACCAGAAATATATAAAGACTTAGAACACTCAAACACTTGTCATCGGTTGCTTGAAAATTGATAAACATGGCAAGCAAGTAGAAGTGAAAATAGGATAGGGTGTATTACCAAAAGACCCAAAACAAAAGTGATGAGTTAGGGTAAATTTAATGATATAGATAGTTGAAAAGTAGGCAAAACCCCAAATATGAAGAATCAGAAGAGAAATTAACAAAGAAAAAGAAGTAGAAGAAACCCCAGACATGATTACAATCAGCAAAATCAAAAGGCAAGAGAGAGAGAGAGAGAGAGAGAGAGGAGAGTGAAGAAAAAGCAGGAGGAGGAGAAAGAAAAAGAGAAGAACCTTGAGAGAGAAATGGAATGGTGTGTGGGTGCGGGGGAAATGACAAAGCGAAGCAGAGCAGAGGAGAGCAGAGGAGAGCAGAGATTTTGGTATTGATTTTTATAAGATGGAAAATGGAGAGGAGATAGCAGCCAATGGTGTGTCCCCATGTGGCAGATAAGACCCACACCAAATTAGTTCCTTTCATTTTTTGGATGGCTGCCTTTGCTTCTCCTTTTCTTTATTTTTATTTTCTTTTCCAACTCCAATTATCTCTTACTTATCCTATCCTAACCTTTTCTTTCTCAACCTAACATCCTATTATTATTCTATTACTTTACATCTTTTTTTTCTTCTTTTTTTTATTGTTATTATTGTTAGTAATTGAAAATTGGATCCCATCTTCATGCTTCATGCTTGGAGTTCCACAACTAAAATTGGTAACAATTTTATAAGATTAAAATCTCCAATCTCTCTCTATAAAAACATCTTTTAGGAAAAAATAGCTTTATATTACCATTTTAAATCTATTTTTACCTTTCCATTTTCTTTTTCTAACAACCAACTTTTGCCGTTTGAATTACTTTGAAAATATGGTAATAACAAAACAATTGAAAATATTAACAAAATATAGCAAAATTTTAGAGTTTTATCGTTATTTTAGATTCTATAAATGATAGATTGATAGACACTAATGAACTCCTATTAGTGATAGATCTAAAAGTGATATATCTAATACACCTGATATATACCTAATACACATATTTATATACATAAATATTGAAAGTAACAAAATATTAATGGTTTTTAAGTGAATAGAAACTAAGTAAATATGTCTAATTAGCTTTTAGGTGAATAAAACAAAGTGACATTTTTGTAAATAAGCTAATCTTTATCAACTTTAGAGCCAAAAGAACTTGAAAAACTTTTTTAAGGTGTATTTGGAGGCAAGATGTGAGTTATTATAGTTTTAGGTTATTATTAATTAAGTTACCATAGTTTTGTGTTTGAGGTGTAGATTATTATAATTGAATTATATGTATGTATGTGTATATTAATTTTTCCAATCCTTTAACAAAAATTTAAATTATTTTATAATAAATCCAAATATTTGGTATATCAAGTGCGTGTCAACTATTTATCAAGTGTATAAAGTGCCTACTAAAAGGGTATCAAGTGTATATCCCAAGTTACCAAGTCTACCAAAGTAGATATCAATAGTATATCAAGTGTATATTAGTAGTTATATTGAATGTGTTAAGCGTATCAAGTGTATCAAGTATGTATGAGCGGTGTATCAAGTGTATATCAGAAGTATTAGATATATCATGTATATTACATAGGTTAGACTTTTTTTTTACCATTTTTGCAAAAGTAAATAAATATGTGTTATAGGCCTAATTTTTTAAAAATTTGTGGTTAAATTAACTGCAGTTCTTGTATTGAAAATATAGGTTCAAAATTAACTTGAAAACTAGCACGCCCTTGATATGTTATCTACTTATTCTGTAGCAGACTTGAAAACTCTAGGAAACATCCTACGTCAAACTTCTTTATAAATATACAATTACAACTTTATATGAGGTAATTTGAGTCCTTCGATCTTAAACTCACATTCTAGTTGTCACGCTCTTTCATTCTCTGATTTAGGCACGAGAGTATGAATAGAGTTTCTCTTTTGCAAGTCATCTTCTTTTTATCTTTAAACAAATTCACTACTAGTGTGTCATGTGAAAGACAGGTGCACACATCTCAATCTAAAGTTTGGTATCAGCAAAACAAAAATTCGAGCTTAAAGAAATCTAAAATTAGAAAATTAAAGTTTATCATATACCATGTTTTAGTTGTTAGAAGAAATAAGTGGTAAAAACTTGAGTTTGTGTAACATAATAATTTGTAATTATTTTCTTCATTTTAATAAACAACCATGTATGTGGTATATAGAGTTCCTATGATCAAGTCATCGAACAGAAATGTGCAATTTGTTGGTATAGATAGTAACTTTTTAATTCTTTTAAGTATTTCTTAACTTTACTTTCATGTCGTTAGCATCTCTCATTCAAATGTGATATCGATTCATTCATATCACCCTCCTAGACTCGGACATTACAATTTCTATCAATATTTTCACATTTTCATGGGTTTAATGTCACTAAAAGTGTGAATCAATAATTTCATTACATCTTAAAAAAATCTACAAAACATAAAAATGATGCTAATATAAATTATTTTATATTATATATATTTTTTTGGTTCATTTCGTTATATTTTAGAACGACTCTCTATTAACGTAATTTTTTAAATTTAAAAAGTTTTATGTATGGAATTAAAGAGACAATTCAAAATTGAAAATTTGTTTTAAATTAAAAAACTACTAAAATATTTACAAACATCGTAAAATGTCATATTATATCAACGAGAGGCTGTAATGGACTGGTGACACACATAATAATCTATGATAGATAAAGACTAAAATTTTGTTATATTTTGATTTAGTTTACGGGAGAAAATCTTATTTGCTTCCATTATTCTGCTTAAACTAACAAATTTCATAAGAGATAATTGATGTAATCTGCCAACCTGAATTAATATAATTTAATTGGTATAATAAATGTATTTTTCAATTAAGAAATCAAAGTTTTAGATATAAAAGAAATTACTCTTTTTTTTTCTCTTCTTTAATTATTACATTCTTTAAAAAGGCAGAGGAGAAGCTTGAGGTTGAGGCAACAATGAGAAAGATAATGTGATAACGTTTCATTTGAGTATCAACCACTTCTTTTTCTAAAATTTAGGCCACACATCACATCTTTTAAATTGTATATTTAATTTTCAACTTTAGTTTTTCATTTTGGTTTTCTTTCTCCTTTATCCTTAAATAATTATTTTCTTAAGGTTGAGAAAATTTTGGGCAATGAGCAAACAAATGTGATGGCCTATCTCCACACATTATTAGTTTTCTTTTTCATGTTGTTTTAATAAGACAGAACACACTACATTTTGATAATAATAAAACACATGATATATGAGTACTGTTTTTCTTTTTTTTTTTTTTTTTAAATCTTCATTGTATTATTTGATAATTATTTCGAAAAGCAATCACTTCAAATAATGTCTACGTACCTTTGTCTTTCAATAAGGTCTCAATTACATGTTCTATATATAATGTAATGTTATTGTTATTGTAATATCTGCATATAACATTTCCTAGCTAGTTACGAAAAACACAGATAACTATACCAACAACGAGTAAACAAAGAAAAAGGCACAAAAGTTGGTAACCTAGTTAAATGATATATATACCATCTTGGGAGTAGTGTGCATAGAAAAGATAGTCCACTAACATTAAAGAGTTTAATAGTTTGCAATTACGTAGTACTTATCTACAATACTCAACTACTACGGTGACTTATATGTAGAGAACTTAACTTACTAATCAACTATGCTCTCCTAGATGTGAGACTCTCTTTCAACTGTACGTAGGCTCATCTTAAGTGTGAGATCCTTTGAGAAGATATTAGTGGTGAACACTTTGACTTTTGACCGTGTGTGAGACTCTTCTCAATGGTGATATTTTCCTTTCATGTTAGCAAACTCCTTCTCTGAAGCTAAGCCTTAGGCTCCCTCTACACTGTGATTATCTTCAACGTGTTGCATTTAATGGATGAAGAACTTGCACAAGGAATATAGAACAAATCGATCGTAATTAAGATTTTATTTGAAGCATATAAAACTACTACCTCATAAAATATAAAGTTAACTATTCAAATCTTTAAACAACTTGTATTACTGACTTCCATATAAGAAATTTGATTGTTCCACTATATATATTTAAAAAAATAGTTATAAGACATTATGTCTTAATTAAAATGTACAAGATTCAAATTTCTTTCTAAGTTTAAAAATTACATTCACTTGCATGAAAATTATTATTATTTTACTAAATTTAATTAAAAATGGTCTCAATCTAAAAGTTAGCCCTCAATATAATATGAAATAAGTTCTAGAGTACATAGATAAAATATTATTTTAACATTTAAACCTTTTTTCTTAATACAAAATTTTAAAATTTATCACTTATAGATATATCAATGTATTGATTAACATTGATAGAATTTTATCAGTCTTTATCATCGATAGAATATGAAATTTGCTTTAGTTTTAAAATGTTTTCGTAAGACTCTAACCTAAATTAAAAGTTAAAAGAAATTTTTTTTACTAAGTATGTAACTTGGCATTTTGGACAAGAAGGCATTTTAGTTTTAGTACGTGTCAAGAGCTTAAGGTAAGACAGTCCGCAAGAATGATTTGTGGTAAGACCTCTAAGTCTAAACGCTCACAAGAGAAAAAGTCTTCGCAAAAAAAGTTGGTAGTTCGCGAAAGAAGTTATGCGATAAGACATTAAGAAACTGTTAAAGGGTTGAAGTTATTCGCGGAATGGTATTAGGTGAGAATATAGATTTGGCAAGAAGGAGTCAAATCTGATTTGACAAGGGTTAACGTGTAAGATTAAGATTTTAAGCATGACTACAATAAATAGAAATTTTACAAATGTAAGGTTGAAGTATGAGCTGGCAATCAGATAAAGAACTAGAGCTGTAAAATAGTAGTATAAATAGAGGATTTAGGTAACTAAGTAGGGATGATGAGAGTTTTGTTGAAATGCTAAAGTGCTACCACTTGGTCTCTGCGAGAAAACTTTGTGAGAAGAGGAAAGTTGAAGAGTGAGTGCTTTTCTTTCATAGTTTTGTGAGTGTTTTCTTTAACATTTGGTGTCAAATGTTTCCTTATAAATCTCTACTAATTTGATAATGATTTCTAAAAGAGATTTATATGAAAAAGTGTTATGATGTTTAAAGCATGATTTGATATTAATGTTTATGATATGGTTTGCAAACTATTAGTTACTTTGAATAAGCTAACTTTTATGTGCACATAAAGAGTTAAAGGCTACCATGAGGGTACGAGACTACGTGGTGAAGAAGCTAGCTTATGTGTTGAAAGGAGCATAAATAGCTTAGTGGTCTAAGCAACAAGGACGAATCAGGATACTCTCGGATGCTGATGATCTAGTAGTCTAAATGCAAAGTTACGTGACCTAGCGTAGAAAGTGGTTTGAGATCCTTTGCGAAATAATTTGTTAAGCATAAAGAAAGGTTTATGTGAAATGAAGTGTTTATTGATAAATTGTTTTGTGTTGGAATTTATGATTTGGCGAAAAGGATTTATCAAATAGCATTGCAAAAAGGATTTCATAAAACCTCATTAAGTCATTTAGGCTTACGTTTTCAAAATCTATCTTTCAGGATCAGACGTTTAGGCCAAGTAGAGAAGAATGTTGAAGGATTTGTGGTGAGATGGGATAGCTACTAGGCGTTTAAGAGTTTATTTAATGTAACTTTAAGTCAAAGTGTTGTAAGTTATGTTCATCTAAAGACCTGTTATTAATAAAGTGTAAGTTTTTGCTGAATTAATCATGTTAAGTTTTTCGTATTAAGAATGTCTTTGAATGTGTTTGGCGCTCAATACGACTTCTGTTGTGTTATGTTTTCTCTTGGTAGTTTAGGATTGAGGTTGAATTAGTTGATAAGAAAATTTCAAGGTTGTAACTAAAATCGCATCCTATTTGTGTTTTGGTCATCTTGTGGTTTATGGTATGACCGTTTTCAACAATTTTATCATTTACAATTATTTCTCATGATTTAACACTCATGTGAAGTTAACATTTTTTTTTCAAACTCAACAATTTTATTCTCACTTTTTTCTTTCTAGAAAATCAAATTACAAACAATTATACAAATGACAAGACTAAATATATCTCAATCAACAAACTAAGCCAAATAGAAAAAATCTTCCATCAACGAGGAGAATAAACCCCATCCAAATCCCAACAACCAATACCACCAGCCATCAAATTTAATAATGGTGTGGAATGTGTTATAAAATTAAGGTTTAAGATTTGTATGGTTCACTAACAATGTCATAGACTTTCTCACCTGAGAAGGTTTTAAAATAAAATAATTGTAAATGAGGAGGGAGACTGAGTTTTAGACTCAAGTTGTACCTACCATATGACTTCCAAGAAGAGTTGGTTTGTTGACTACAAATTAGAGGAAGGAGACTTAGTTTACATGAGTAATAACAATGATGTGAGCATTGTGTGTATGGAAAGTCTAAAAGAATGGGGTTCACTAAAGGAGAACATACCACCAAGGCCATTCCTGTCTATGTCCATGAAGATCTTTGGGAACCATCTAAAATAGCATCTTGGAGAGACTTCAGGTACTTCTTATCCTTAATAAATGACTATTCTAGAAAAGATAGACTTATTTGCTTAAATCTAAAGATCAAACCTTTGAATGTTTTAAAACTTGGAAGACCAGAGTTGACTCAAATTGAATGGAAGGTGAAATATTTTAGAATTGATAATGGTCTAGAATTTCTAGGCAACAATTTTAACTCTCTTTGTGATGAGTGTGTAATTACTAGACATAGGACAATAGCTAGCGTATACTTCACAACAGAATAGAGTTGCAGAAATAATGAATAGTACACTAATGGAAAGGGTTAATGTATGCTATTAGAAGCCAAAATTTTTGAAGCCTTAGCTTTTGGGCAGAAGCTTTAGCCACAGCAACATATACCATTAATAGAAGTCCTAGTATTTCTATTAAAATGAAGACCTCTGAAGAAATGTGGAAAGGTACATCTCCTGACTTATCAAATTTGAAGACCTTTAGATGCACAACCTGTGTACATACTAAGCAAAGTAAGGTGGAGTCTAGAGCCTTAAAATGTATGTTCATAGAGTATCCTGAAGGAGTGAAAGAGTACAAGTGCTTGGATTTTACTTCCAACAGAAGCTTGATTAGTAGAGATGAGATTTTCAAAGAAAATGAGTTCTACATGATCACTGAAACAAGCAAGCAAAAAGATTCTGTGTAGAATGATACTCCTAGTTCCTATGTTAAATTTTATCAATGTAATAAAGATTATGTGAATATTTATGATCAACCACAATCACCAGATGCTCTCAGTACCTCAGAAAATAGAACAGATAGACAAATTGAGAATCTAAAAGATTATCTTCTGACAAGAGATAGAGAAAGAAGAACAACTAGACCACCAACAAGATATGCAAGAGCTGATTGTATTTCTAATCACTCCCTAGAAGATGATAGTGAAGAACCTGACAGCTTTGAATAAGCATTAAATGGTGATGAAAAGAATGAATGGTTTTCAGCAATGAAATGTGAAATTAATTCTCTATATAAGAATGAAACATGGGAGTTGACTAGTAGACCCCTTAACAAATGAGTTATCTCTTGCAAATGTGTCTACAAGAAGAAGTTCTCACGTGAAAAGAATGAGAAGGTGAAATTCAAAGCGAGACTAGTTGCCAAAGGCTTTAAACATAAAGAGGGAGTTGACTATACAAAAAAAATCTTCAGTAGTAAAGCACACTTCAATCAGAGTTCTCCAAGCTATTGTTGCTTGTGAAGACCTTGAATTAGAACAGATGGATCTCACTACAACTTTTCTACATGGAAGCCTAGAAGAAGATTTATATATGGAACAACCTAAAGACTTTGAAGTTAAAGGACAAACAGATCTAGTTTGCAAACGAAAGAAATTCTTATATGGATTGAAGCAGTAACTAAGGTGTTTGTATAAAAGGTTTGATGATTCATCAATAAAATAGGCTTTATAAGAAGTCAATATGATCCTTATGTCTACTAAATAAAGCTAACTGATGGAAGTCTAATCTATATGCTATTATATGTTGATGACATGCTACTGGCTGGAAATTTTTTTACTAAGCTAAATGAGATAGAAGAACAATTGAAGAATGAGTTTGAAATGAAGGACCTAGGGTCAACTAAAAGGATCCTAAGAATGGAAATCACAAGGCAAAGAAGTAGAAGGGAATTGTTTCTATCATAGAAACAATATACCAAGAAATTTCTAACCAAGTTCAATATGGCTGATACTAAGGTAGTGTCTACTCCTATGGGCCAACAATTCAAATTATATGCTAAAGACTCCTAAAGAATCATCCGAAAGACAAGCTATTTCTAATGTTCCTTAATCTAATGCAACTGGAAGCTTGATGGTATCATGGTTTGCACTAGACCTAATTTAGCTTACAACTCAAGCTTAGTCAGTAGATACATGAAAAATCTTGGGAGAAATCATTGGGAAGCTACTAAGTGGGTATTTTGATACCTAGTGGGAACAGTAAATAAATGGTTGCTATATGGAGCTCCTGATGAACCTAAAGTATTTCTAAAAGGCCATGTTGATGGAGATTTTGCAGGAGATCCTTAATTGGTTTCTCTTATAGCCCTATGATTGTTGTCCAATAGCCGTCTATATCACTAATTTAAAAGTGGTGCTATGAGCTATTTTTTCTAAATGTTTTTGTCATTTGATGCAATTATCCTAATAAAAATGATGAAATGGACAATCTTTGGTTAACTTGATTTGCCAAAGAATTATATATCTTCTCTTGAAAATTTTCACCTCATATAAGCCCGTCTTAAAGTAAAACTTCAAATATATAATTTAGTCATTTATATTTTTTCAAATTTTTATGGAAAATTGTCAAAAATAGAACATTTGACAAAATATTTACACTTCACAAAAAAATCAAGTGTAATAAATTTTTTGTTTTAGTGGTTTTGTTCTATGAAGTAGTTGTCAATTTTTTCTATTTATGAGAAAAAAAAATCATTCTTTCATTATTGCTAGTTAAATTAATTTAATACTTTTCAAAGATGAAAAATGAAATATTAAAAATTAAAGATAAAGTCAATTACAAAATTCTTCGGTTAATTTTTCTCTATCTCGAAGCAAGTTTTAGTTACCATTTGACCTAAATAATGGTTCATCCCTAAAATGCAAGGGATTGAATTTTGGTGGAGTATATATTAAAAAAGCTAATAAAAACTAAATCTAACTAATCCATTTTTTTACATTTTCTTCTTCTTTTTAAGTATCTTTTAATATAAAAATATATTTGTTCTTCTTTTTAAGTATCTTTTAATATAAAAAATATATTTAAAAACAAATAGTTATCCTTCCATATATATCACACCACCTAAAGTTTAAAACTTCAGTTGCTAAATTTATGGACTTTCTAAATTTAAATACAATGGAATGATATAAAATAAATTTATAAACAAAAATGGAGTAAAACAAGAGGAATTTTTAAAAATAGTAGTTTTTACGAAACATTTACAATCCATAGCAAATTTTATAACTGATAGTTATTGATATACTACCGTGATAGAAGACTATCAGTGATAGAATACAAAATTTTGCTATAGCTTATAAATATTTTATTTTATTTTTTATTTTAAAAAATGCCTCATAAAACAAATTGGTAGACATTTTTTAAATAAATTGATTTTGTAAGATATGAAATGAAAGGAAGAAAAGTGGTATTGAACCCAATATTATTGCAATCAAATGGTCTAACATACCTTATTTGACAGATCAAAGATCACTTAAGGGGTGTTTAGCCCGTTGGCTTGGCATTAGGTGAGTTTGACATTTGATGCGAAACTCATGCTTGACCCATAGTGTAAAACCATGGGCTTAACATGTGGATTTTTTTAAAAAAAAATTAGTTCTCAAATTTAAACCAATACTTTTATTTTCATTTTAAAATTATTACTATAATTTTTGGATGACCAGCTAAATAAATTAAATGTTGCAATAATTTAAGTTGGTTCAACTAAAAAAGATTAAAATATTGTTTATAACTTTATGTATTAAATAAGATTTTTTTAGTCAAAATAGTTAGTGCAATTTTTTATTATTTTAAGCAAATAAATATATAATTTATATATGTGTGTAAATAAAAAGATTTTTTTATTACTCAAATAATAAATAAAAAATGCTACATTTTGATTCAAAGAATAAAAATAATTGAATATATTAGAACTTTCATTTTCATCTTTGTTTTATCATTTTTTGTATATGAAAAATATGAATCCCCATCCTTAGTAAAATTTGGAGAAAATAAATGGCAAAAGCTCAAAAATTTGAATATATTTGATATATAATTAAATTTTAAAACACACGATTATACATAATTTTAAAATTTAAAAGTATGTTACGCCTAACATATAAAATTTATGATTTAAATTATGTTACGCCTAATGTACAAAATTTATGATTTAAATATACATTTTTTATTTTTTTTGGGTTAGGCGCGCGCACACATATATATATATTGATATTGGATACAGATGAATCAATGTTGATATGGGGTAGATGTTCCTAAAGTAAATTTTTTGATAAATTATTTTTTGGGCTAGGCATATACTTTGTTCATATTGAACATATAGGTAGAAGAATAAATGATAGAATTTTTTAGATTTGGCTAAATTTGGGTTGTTGTAAGTATGTAATGACCAACTATATGTATGTTCAAGGATATCTATCCAATTTGTTAACTCTTTGATGGAAAGATTGAGTTGGTTCAAGAAACTTAAATAGTTCAATTAATATGTGTAGTTTAGCCATATTTGATGGAAACCTTAAAGGTTGGCTTTACTTATGTGTTGTTTGGGTTGGTTATGTTGTATGTCATTGTTAAACTTCAAAACAGGTTAAATATAATTATACAAGTGTTTCGAATTGTACAATAGAAATTTTCTTTTGAAAAAAAAGTCCTTGACACACAAAACGTGTCACATATTACCTAAGTTGCCAGATTTTAATATCAAGAAGAACTTCCATTTGATAGGTAATAAGTGTTAAGGTTAAATATTTTTCTACCAATAATAAATGTTA
Organism: Cucumis sativus; assembly: GCF_000004075.3. Classification (NCBI taxonomy): domain Eukaryota; kingdom Viridiplantae; phylum Streptophyta; class Magnoliopsida; order Cucurbitales; family Cucurbitaceae; genus Cucumis; species Cucumis sativus. The sequence goes on from NC_026655.2 coordinate 28,081,674, forward strand.
AGACTGTAACTTACTTGACACGTACAACAAGTCAGCTGGTCTCATATACTCGACATCTTTAACATGTCGAGTAAATTTGATCTTGTTACATATACCCAGTCAATAAAAAATAGTTCTCTTATTCTTGATACAAGATTATTTAATGTACTTAAAAACGTCAAGTACACAAATATCTGACGGAAAAAAACAGGAAGTCTTGTTGTTTTGGTAGCAGTGAACAAAGTAGATAAATTAAAATAGTATTTGAAATGAATTTAATGTTAATTTATATAGTTTGAGTAAGATGGAGAAGTTGATAATAAAAATCATTGTTCACATGGGAATAAAGAAGTGAACTTGAAAGTCAACATTTAAAGAATGAGGCCAAGCAGTCCACATAACGCTATCTTTTCACTTCTTCTTTGAAGTTTCCTAATACCAACTTGTAAGTTTCCTTTCTTTGAATTTCTCAACCCATGAACCACGTCATCTTAAACTACCACCTAATTTCTCTACTTTCATTTTTCAATCATCTTTTTTTATAATGTATCAATTAAAATTCCAAAACTCTTGTTAATTGTACCAATTTTTACATTTATCTGAATTTCCTTAGAAAAACATTATATTAGGTAAAATTTATAATTATATTAATTAAACTTTTAAATTATTATAATAGAATCACTTTATACACTCTATTAAGTTTATCTCTAAACTTTTTCAAATATTGAATTAGAATTCATTGATGCATGAACTATTCTTAAAAGAATCTTAGTTGGTGTCTATAAATCAACAATCCACTTATAAAAGTTTAAGAGTTTAATTGATAAATTGAAATTATAGTTTTGAGAGGAAGCTTATATGAATAATAAATACTATAAATTGATATATTGACCGTATACTTAGGATATTAGGATATTATAATGGATGCATCTTTAAAATTATATATATATTAATTTTAGTTTTTAGAAGCAAAATTGTTTTACTTGTTCTTTATTTCTAGTTTTATATTTTTCAAAGAAGGTTGACAAAATTATATAGAAATTTTCAAAAACAATCAAAGTTTCTTGTTTGTTTTGTGTTTGGGGTTTGTTTTGTCAGTTTTTTTCTAAAACATAAATAAAAAGTAGTATTTTATTATTTTATATTATTTAGAAAAAACCCTTAAAATAAAGTCAATAGAAAAGTTCTCAACATTGAATTTTAAAAGCTTATTTCTTATAGAAATTGTTTAGATTTTTAAATTAAAAATACATAGTAGGTAACAATTAAATGCTGAAGTATTTTCATTTTTTTTTAGTTAAAAAGTTTGATTTTTATAAGTCTTTGGTAGGAATAGATGCAATGAAGGAAAGGGAAGGTAAGATTATTAAATTTCTAAAATTGGTCAAAACAATGACATCCAACTGATACACATAGCAGATATATAATAGGCAGCAGATATATGTGATTTAAGTATGAATAGAAAGTAAGGTTAAAGAGGTTTGATTCTCCCCCACAAATCTTGTAAGTATGAGATAATTGAAAATAGTAAAATATATATAGTAAGATTATAAGAAATAAGCAACAACTCCAAGTAGGTGTCTTCGTAGGAAGAGATAAGTTTGAACATTTTGGCAGAGTCAGCAAATACAAATAAATTTTAACTTCCCTCTTACACATCAATCTATGGGGAACCCAAGTCAAACTCATAACCCACGGACTCACTTCTTTCCTATCTGAGAGCCATTTCTTTCCTTCTATAACATTTATAACCCCCACCCAACACCCTCTTCTCCCTCCCCAAAATCCTTACCAACAACATCAAGAATCAAGATCATCATACTCCTCTCATGGATCCAACCAACAATCAACAACAAGACCTTTTTGATCTTCTACCCGATTCAATTCTTCATCTCATCTTCACCAAGTTAACCCACGCTCCCTCTCTAATCCGTTGCCTCGCCGTCTCCAAACGCTTCGCCTCTCTCATTCCCCAATCCGATTCCGTTTTCCTTTCCATTCCTCCTCTCCTCCTCACTCCCAATCCAAAATCCAGAACTACTCCTCGTTCACCTACCTTTTTCCTTCGTAAGTTCTTCTTTAATCCTTTTCGCTTTATTCGCCGTCTCATTACTCATACTTCCCAATCCACTCCCAGATTTACCGATTGGTACTACTGGCCTAGCGTCGCCTTGAAGGAATTGAAAGGATTCCAGTCCCTTCATATTCAACTCCCTTGCTGCGGCGATGAAATCGGTTCCAATCACAACGGCGGCGCGTTACTGAAATGGAAAGCTGAGTTCGGTTCCGAATTGAAGACTTGCGTTGTTCTTGGAGCATCGTCTTTAAGAAGAAAATCGGTTGTGGAATCTGAATCATCAGCGGTTAAAGAAGAAACAGAGGAAAACAGATTACATGCGGAGTCGGAATCGGAAATGGGAGATGGAGAGCTTAAATCAAGGATTGTATGGACGATTTCTTCGCTAATTGCGGCTTCCATGAGACATTATTTAGTGAAACAAATGGTGAATGATTTTCCGTTGCTAAAAACTGTGTTGATTACGGATTCAGCGAAACAAGGGAGGTTATGTATGGAAGAAGAAGAAGTGATGGAATTAAGAGAATCGATGCAACTGAGTTCAAGTTCTTACGTAGAGAGGAGTGTGATTCCAGATCTGAAGATGAAGATGTGGTATGTGCCGGTGTTGGATCTGCCGGAGGCCGGATTTGTAATGACGGCGGCGACGTTGGTGGTGATTAAGCCGAGTGGCGGAGGAATGGGATTGGATGGATTAGAAAGAATCGGTGATGAGTTTGATAGTGAAGATGGGGAGAAATTTGGAGTTTATGGAGAAGCTGTGAGGAAATTGATGAAGTTGAAGAGGAATTATGCTTTGGAGGTAAATTCCTTTTGATTGTGAACAAACTCAATTTTTTTAACAAATTTGTTCCACTTTTTTTGGGTTGAAAATTGATGTAAATTTTGGTGAGGTTTTTATTAATTCAATCGGTAGGGTTTTTAATAATTTTAGATTATTCTTTTTGTACATCTATTTGTAATGTAATCCCAAAATTAAGATGATGATTAGAAAACAATCATAGATATTGTACTTAATTGTTTTCTAATTTCTTAATCATGTTTTCATTTTTTGGAAGTAAAGTTTTGAATTCTTAATGAAATCTTCTGTATTACATTATATAAACATATGAGGGTATTCCACATTTGTGTTCATCAATATTACTACTACTAATAATAACTAAAATCCATATATTTCTATTAAAACAATATTCTAAGCTCAAGATCACCAAATAATATAGCAAAGTGAAGTATACTTTCACAAAATTGCACCGACAAATTAAAAGAATGGGCGGTGATCTTGCGTATGGGCAGCAGGTATGATTGAGCTTATCACTTTTTTTCATCTCACATTCTATAATAGCTTTAACACCAAATCATAAATACACCTAATTCAATAAACTCATATCAAAGAAAAATAATTCCCCCATCAAAATGTTTTATTTAATGAACATTAATGATAACATTTCTATAGTAGTATCCCGTTATTGGTTATAAAATCTAGAAAAATATTAAAGATATTATTCTTACACTCATATTTATGTAGTGGTCATATCAAGGTATTATGATATTAGTTTACTAGTGACAATTTTATGTATATGAATATTATCAATATTGATGATATATATAGATGTTAGTTCACCGATAACATCCATGCATTGATTGAATTTAGGTAGATATAAGTGATATTATTGATATTAGAAGACCATTGAAAAGTATATATGATATTCTGTTGTTATTTTACAAATTTATATTACATATTAACGATATTACTCGACTTTTCCCTATCAATGAAATATATTTTTTTTATTATCTTTCTTCTGTGCAGTGATTTTAAATTTAAATCATGATTTAGTCCTTTATGATTTCTAGGAAGTACAGATGACATTAACAATACATAGATCATTTAAAGAACAAACTGTAACCAATGACTTTTCTAATCACAATATCTGTCAATTACTAACATCTTTCTATCATAGATATTCTTCTATATGTGATATTATGATCCTGTTGTAAACTTTTCTTTTTTATATATATTTTTTTTGTTTTTTTGTTTTTGGAAATTGTGAAGTGTGGTGTCATTTGTTTTAATGTGAGGGTACTTTAGTAAATTTTTTCAAATACAAACTTTTTTATTTTAGGAAATAATTTTAGGTTTTGCTTTTTTGGAATTTTTTAATACAATGTTATTTTAAAAAATAATGTGAAAAGTAGTGTTGGAGGAAAATAGTTCTAGTTCATGAATGAATTGGACTTGTTATTATGAACTAGAACAAGGTGATAAGATGACTTGTGTTTGAGAAATGCATGAGATTTTATATAAATTGAAATGTTGAAATGAGATGATCTTTTGTATACTATATGATGGGATGTCTCACACTTTCTGTGTGTTATTCTAGTATTAAAGTTCTAGTATAAAAAAAGACTAATAGTATGGGATGTATTATTTTTGTTGTTTGAACTGAGATAAGATGTTTTATTCTTGTCGTGTGATTTGAAATAGAATGTCTCATATACTTGCTATGTCATATGATATGAGATGTCATTTGTTTGTTGTGTGATCTGACATTGGAAGACGCGCTATGCGTGATGGAATTGATAGAATTAGCTAAATGCATTGAGTCTACTCCACATAGCTGCAACTTGGCAAAAGAGTGTGGTAAACACTTTAGTTAAGGAAAAGGTACAAAGATTTGATTAAATCAGCAAAATGATTGTGCAAGATGATTTATGAGATGTTGTGTGCAAGATGCATACTACGCTAAATGATTTACGAAGAAAGAGCCGAAAAGAAGTGATTTATTCATATGACTTATTATGAATGATTTGAAAGGATAATTTCCATATGTTTTATGAAAGTTGTTGATAAAATTGAGATGTTGCACATTATTGCGTGACGCATTGAAATAATTTAATTTAAACTTAATGACTTGTTGATTGAAACATATATTATATGTATCACATGATTTATAATGCATTAAGGCATAAATTGATTTATTAAAAGTGTTAATAAAAGATTTCACTCACTAGACATTTTTGTTTAACTTTTCAAATGTTTTGTTTTATTTTCTCCTAAGTAGCTAAGGACATCCAACATTGAACTTGCAACCTTGAATGCCTACTGTGTCATTCGTGAATATATCTTTTTGGTAGTGGCTACTGTCAACTCGCGTAGCATGTAGAAATTAACTAGGCGAAAAAGAGTAAATGTTATATTTTGAGTTGCGTATAGTCCTTTGAAGGAAGCTTTGTATTAAGTACTTAATGTCCTCTATTAATTGAATATCAATGAAGTCTCCTTATTTCATTTGAGTTCATATTTTACACTTAAGTTTGTTGGTTGTATTTAATCTGATTTACTAGGCATTCTGTGTGTTATTTTGTGGAGAAAATCACATAGAGTGTCTAGACGGTCAATCTCCCACTTGGTTGCATAGAGTGACTTTTAAGGTATAGGTCGTGTCATTTCAAATGTTTGTGTTATTCCCCCCAGTAGCAAAGGACATCCAGTGTTCAACTTGATAAATTGAACGTCTGTCGTTCCATAATTTCGTCACATCAACTTGTTTAGTATTTCCAGCATGTTTGCATAACATGAAGTGTTCTAAGGGAGATATCAAGATTAATGTTTTTTAGACTTGTATATTTTTAGTTTTAAAGATATTGTTTGTACTTGTTAAAAATGTACTATTTTATTAGAAATCAATGAAGTCTTTATTGTTTCAAAAATGAGTTATCATATCTCTTGTTAAGTTTGATGTTTGTATTTCGCTTACTAGCCGTTTTGTGTGCTATCTGATAGAGAGATTTGCATTGAATGTATAGACGATCATGCTCTTACATGGTTGTAAAGAGTGAACTTGGAGCGGTTCATGAAAAAAACTACTAAATTGATAAAACACTAGATATTACACCATCTCCAAAAATTTTAGAACTTCAACCAATAATGTGTCACTACTACAAAACTGGCAATACGTGACGCTTTTTATCTGTCACGTTTTTTACCTTAAGTATTTGTTTACTTGACGCTTTCGAATGCGTCAAGTAATCCAAGCGTCAAGTAATCCAGTGTGAAGAATAAGGGAAGTTTACTTGACAATTTTTAAGCATCAAGTACAATTATACTTGACAGGTAAAAAACATCAAATATATGAGATTACTTGACACTTTTTACACGTCAAGTAATTCAGTGTCAAGAATAAGGAGGTTTTTTATTTGACAGTTTTTACTCGTGAAGTAAAATTATACTCGATAGTTTATAAATGTCAAGAATTTGTTTATTCTTGACACGTTTTGCATGTCTAAGACTTTTCTTCTTTCAAATGAAAAATTGTACCATTTGAAATATTCATATAATTATATTGTACGTGGATGGTATTGTAAATCCATAATCTGCTTCCTTAGGAATTTTACAATTTAATTTTTTTTTAAAAATTGACAACATTTTTATCATAATTCTTTTTATTATTTTTGCAAACGCTCCTTCACAATATTTTAAAATTTATTTTAATAAAAAATACAATATATAATTGTTAGTAGTATAAATTTAAATTATTAGAATGTCCAATATTTTCAAAATTTTAAATGTCTAGACGCTATATAGACAACTTCTAAATCTACTATTTTTGTAAAAAAGTGGAAAGTCTTTGAAATGTCAATTTGGAGCCTTTGAAACTCTAAATTACAACAATAACAAATTTAAAAACGCCTAGTCTTCTAAATATATCTAATTACTTGTCACAAAAAAAATGAATTTTTTCTATCTATTTCTTTTTATCATTTGGTGTAATTTTCCTTTCAAATTTTGTATAGAGTTGGCTCTTTCCACCCAAAAAAAGTGTTTCTAGTAGTCATTAAACCTTAAATTTTATATTCAACAAGTCAGATATCACAAAAAAAATTGACAAATGTACTCGACAAACAAAATTTTAAATACAAATATTATATTGAACTCAAATTTTATATAATTTTTATTAGTCAATTATATTTTAAAAATACTCAAATCAAATTAAAATCGAATTGAAACCGATTACATGCTATTCGATGCTTTGTGTTATGTTGAAATCGCTTCTTATGCAATTCGGTTCGATTTAATGTTTTAAATTGATTATAAAATCTAAGCAAACGACCTCATTTTAAAAAAATTAAAAAAACTAAAAAATATTAAATAAATGTTCATAAAAATTAGGTTGACTCGAGATTCACTACCATCTAAAATAAAAAGAAAAATTCTATACAACTGGCTGCTTTGGGTGACTCTCTAGGCTTTGGTGACTAGGTTTTAAACCAAACCAAAATCAAATTGCATATGCGATTCGGTTTTGATTCCAGTTAACACAAACATGCTGTTAAGTTCGATTTCGTATAAGATTTTTTTTTTGCATTTTGCAGTTTGGTGCAATTTTAGCTTGAAACCAAACCAAACTGTGATCATCCATGTGGTTAAGAACCATTATGACTTAAAATTGTATGTCATTTTCAAAACAGAAGATTTAATAATTGAAAATTGAAATATAGACTTAAAGTTGAAAAAAAAAAAACTCAAGACTTAGAAATTAAACATATAATTTAATAAAAAATAAAATATCAATATTATGTTAAATATCTATCTAAACTAAATAAAACATTACGTTCCCTTTATGTTCAATCTAGGATTAAGAAATTGAGCTAATGCAAAGTTACAAGAATGTGTTAGTAACCTCAACGTCAATGGTTCAAAACTCCTTTTTCTCTATTTCAAAATTAGGGTAGAGAGACTCCGGCAGCCTCGGCTGAGCTAATGCAAACATAGGATCCTTCAGAAACAGCTGATGGGACTCCGACAACTCAATCGCTGCCACTCCAGGCGGCAACTGCCAAGTAAATCCCTGCACAAGGCGAGCCAAAAGCATCATAGTAATGGCCGTCCCAAGAGTGCCTCCCATGCACCCTCTTCGTCCTCTAGTAAACGTAATAAACCTCAAATCGGGCTCACCCAGCCCCAAATCAGCGCCTGGATCTTGAAGATGGCGGTTCGGGTCAAATCTCATAGGGTCAGGCCAAATTCTATGGTTCCTTCCGAGGCCGAGGCGGCTTAGGAGAACGTGGCTGCCGGCGGGGATGAGGTAGCCGGCGACGACCACGTCAGTGGTGGCGATGTGAGGGAGGTTGAAAGGAGCAATTGGGTGGAGGCGAAGAGCTTCTCTAGCGCAGGCAGTGAGGAATTTGAGGTTTGGGATATCGGATTCTTGAACAAGTCTCTGCTTTCCTACGACTCTATCGAGCTCTTCGGTGGCTTGTTGGAGGAGTTGGGGTTGGTTTAGCATCTCCGCCATGGCCCATTCCACGGCGTTTGATGGATTGTCTACTGTTGCAAGAAGTAGTTCCTGTAATTTTCAAAATACAAAAATTCAAATCTTAGTCACCAAATTAAGCATAGTTATTGTGGTCGTGTCAACTACCAAATTTGCGGTTCCATTTTTTTTTTTTTTGAATAAAGATACTCAGTTGGGTTGACGATGAATGATAACACACAATATCAGATTGAGTTAAAAAAGAGTAACGAATTCTTACAGTAATTTGTGCTTTAATCTCTTTAACAGACAACAATGGCTCCCCGTTTCCATCTTTGAGTGAAATGAAAATATCCAACATATCCTCAGTTTCCTTCCTCTTCCCATCTCTCCATTGTTGAACTCTCTCATCAATAATTGGCTCTTCATATTTTCTAATTACATTCAAAGCCTTCTTCACAATCCTCTCGTGCCCATCCAAATCAAATGCCTTCAAACAACTCATGTAATCTGAAACACAAAATGCATAAACATGTTGAAGCATTGTAAACAATGCTCCAATGTGTTCTTCTTCCTCCGTCGCGGGCCCCCCGTCTGGCCTCCCTTTCCCGTAGTATCTTCTATTGAACATCATTCTCCTCATCACGTTCCCCGAATAATGTTGCGTTATGCTTCTCACATTCACCGACGTCGGTGTTGTTTTCGTTAGACTAAATACATAACGAAGGAGATTGTCGGCTTCTTCCGTTCTTTTCGACAACATCGAACGGTGTCGCGCTGGACTCAGTATTTCCGACGTGAGTATTCTTCTCATCTTCTTCCATTGGTTTCCCCACGGCGCTACACCTGCTGTGAGGAAACCGTCGCTGAAGATGTCCGTGGTGACGGTGATGGGCCGCGACGCGAATACGGAGTCGTGTGTCTTTAGAAACTCGATAGCGAGTTCTGGAGATGTCACGGGAATCACGTGGATTTTCCCGAGACGGATGCATGCAATTTCGGTGTTGAGCTCTTCCATTATCTTATGTACCCATCGGTATCTCGGCTTCTTCCGCCATATCGTTGGGAGGCAGCCGACGATAGGCCATGGAGTTGGGCCAGGTGGTAATGCTGCTGCTGTACTACCAACACAATATTTGTTTCGTCTCTTAGCATAAAACAAAATGAAGGCAACCACCAGGATTGAGCCATAAAACAAGATGATCATGAAGGTTGAAGAAGACAAAGGTAGGTCGCCATTCGGTTCCATGATGAAAAAATAACTTTCAAATTTTTAAAAACTGGAACAGAAAGGATTATGGGTACTCAAAATGATATCCATCGATATTATGATAAACATAGAATGCAACTAATATAGAAAGAAACAATCTCATATTTATTTTATATGATACCGATAAAATAATTAAGTTAAATATTTTCGGGATTTATATATATATATATTTTTTCATGAACAAATTTGGTATTCTCAATACATATTTATATTACTCTATCAATCCATTTTGGAATGTCTGCAGACTCTTGAATGATCTATTTTATCTTTTGGTTTTTTTCCTTTAAAGAAATATTATTTGTTAAATTAACATTTTGTAAACATTAATGTAATTATTTTTTGTTGCTAATTGAAGATTGAGTTATTCCACTTATTGACCTCTTTTTCCTTTTTTTTTTTGGTACTGGATATTAGTAAAATAAATTCAACCTTTAAAGTTTAGAGACTTTGAAAATTTTCTATTCGCATCTTTTGAAACTTTAGATTTCTTAAAAAAACAAAGGATCATTTTCTCTTAAAATAAAAGATGAAATTGATGTGTCAAAATTAAAAAGAGTACACCTGATATTAATTATAACTATGTAAAAAATTATTATGGTTTATTAAGCAAGAAATGAAAATAAAACTTGCTTATGTTCTATTGCCAAATCTATAGCAGTGAGGAGATTAAACTGAATGACAACCCTATAACCAATTATCCTAAAACTCCTCCTCAAGATTGAAGTGACAAATGAACGACTCCCATCTTGAAAATTAAAGATGTAGAAGCAGGAGTTGAGGGCCTTGTAAAACCATTAGCTAGTTATAGTTGTGAACGAACAAGGAGTAACTATTAATTGATCATAGAGCCTCAAACAATGTGATCTCGAACAAAATGACTATTCATTTCCATTTATTGAGGAGAAAATTGAAACTTAGTAATAATATGGAGGTTTTGTTGTGTTGTACCAAGGATTGAAAATTATGAAAATAGTTAAAATTTTGAAGAAGATGAAGAGTTTGAAAAGATAGGTAAGTATGTTGGAAACATAATATTCCCTGACAATACAAATCAAGAAACAAGATAAGAAGAAGATTGTTCTCTTTCTCACACAAGAAATAAGAACTTAAATAATATTTTTATAAACTTGTTTTTCTTACTTTCTTAGCTTTCTTACGTATATACATATACAAAAGAGAAACCTTACACATATTCATATTAGTGTAGGAAAGTATATCAAAAGACATAAATAATAAGCTATCATGTCATCATCCCATTCATTTTTCTAATATGATTGTTTTGACTATATCTTTTTTGTTTTAGCTCTAATTCAAAGTGATTTTCAAATTTTGTTGGAATCGTTAAACTATACACCATGAACTTTTCAAAACACAATAAAATTGTTAGTAAATAAATGGAGGATTTTGATATTGTTTAATTAATTTATTTGAGATCAACAGACCCAAAACGTCAACGTGACTTGAATGAGGTGCCATTAAGCAATGGCAAGAGAGAGAGAGAAAGAATAGAGTTAGAAAAAAATTAATTAACCAGCTTCATTCATTAACTGTACATACAGACTGTTATAAACCTAGGACAAATTGCATCTCCATAGATATAACTATGAGAAACAAGTTGATCGTCACGTCACCGGTTGTTAGTAAATACAATTTGGTTACAAAGAGTCTATTTACCCCTATCCCTATCTCTTTAAATATCACCAATTCTCTAATGAACAATTTGTTTATTGTCAAACCATGTAAATTAAGTTCTCTTACGCAATTGAAAAAATAATGAATCACCAAAGTAGCAATTAATTGAATCATATGCTAGGAATTCAGGTTATCATATAAACCAATAATGTATGCTTTTAATAGGTTCAAAGATAAGTTGATTAATTAGTTGGACAATCAAGTTAATTAATTACTAAAATGGAACCCCTAATCTTAATGTGCTTGTTTTTTTTTGTCGTAGATGGAAGCTTTTGAGCCCAATAGGACTAAAACATGCAGTTTAATTATATTAGGTCTTAGGCTTTGATTGATAATTAGGTAAAATATATAAATTATATTTGATTTGTGTGGTCTTTTGCAAGTGACTATTGATCGAACCATTATATAAATAGAAAAATGATTTAAGTAAGTTAGATTTGAGTGTAAGCATTGGGTATCCAATAAGTAATAATTTTGGAGTATTTTGAATATCCAATCCACGTGACTAACAATAGTTTAAATTGTTAGAAGATGTAACTTAATAAAACGAAAGAAATAGAAGGAAATTGTTTCGTTAAAGAACAAAAAATAAAGATAGTAAATAATGATTGTCGCCACGTGCACGAGACGACGCGAAGCGGTCGACGTCTTCAAAAGAGCTAGTTTTAAAATAGGAGTCGCCACCAATCTTTTTTACGGTGTAATTGGACACCGAAATAAAGTAAACAAAAAATATGGTCTGCGAAAAAATTGAGTTGAGTTCGGGAGTCATTTGTGGGTGGGGAAGGTATTAACACCTCACAACACCCATTTAAAAAACGATGCCCAAATTTCAAATGTTAAATTGAAAATATTTTTAAATTTATTTTAAAACTAATATCTTATTCTACCCCTCATTACTCCAATGTTTGCAGCAATGATTTCAGAAAATAAGTGGAATAATATTCCATTAATTAAGACTACATATTTAAGGAATGTTTCTGACCTTAAGAAAATGAGAAATTATTACAATTTCTCAAAATCTATCATAGGCTAGTCTTTGAATAAATATTTTTTAAAAACATTAATTAAATTTATTTTTTCTTGGGATCAAATCTCGGACTTCCAAAGATATTGATCCCTCACTTCAAGAATCTAGAAATAACGGACTTCCAGAAAGTTCTAGATTCGATCTTAGGATTTTTTTAAGGAAAACGATAAAAGTTTTTAGAAAAGACTGATTTAGTAAATCTTATGAAATCATATGTTAAATTTGAAGGTTTTGAAAAAACATAAAACATTTATAGCGACAAATTTGCTAAATGATTTTTTTTTTAAAAAAAAGCCTTTTATTTAAAACATAAAGAATTTTGAATTGGAAGGATTTCAAAACATTAAAAAATTTAAATACAAAGAGTTACATTTAGGTGCATATAACAATAACTTTATGTGCATATAACAATAATTATGATATAGCAATGTGAATAGTAAAAGAAAGGAAACACAATAACAATAAAAAAAATAAGGAAAGAAACGAAAAAGAAATAATAATAAGAAGTAGAAGAAGAAAAATAACAAGTAAAAAGAAAAAGAATCCTAATAGTAATAAAATATAATATAATAATAAATGATGATAATAATAATAATGATAAAATTTTCTCTCCTTTATTTATCTCTATATTTTAGAGAAAAGAAAATAAAGAATAAGAGTTGAGATTAAAAAAGGTAATAAAATACTGATAAATAAAAAAAAGAACATTTGTCTGTCATTTTTTTCCTATTTTTTTAGAGAGAAGAAAAAGACTGAAGATTTTTTTTTAATGATAAAAGAAAAAATAGTACAAAAATACTAAAATTTTCCTATATTTTCTTTTCTTTCTCTTTATCTTTTAACAAGAGAAGAAAAGAAAAAGAAAAATTCGAATCCCAAAAAAATTACTTGTTGTATAAGGTGCGGATCATTGAGATTAAATTCCTATACCAAATGCAACCTCCAACTAAGTTTAGTTCAGCAATGAGGTGTAATTTGATTAACATAAAATTTTAAAATAATATAGAGACAATAAGGTAATGAATAAGGTAATGAAAAGAATAATAGAAAGACACTTTTTGGAGAGTTTTTTTTAACAATAACACACCACTTGAATCATTTTTTAACAACACCAAATCTCCATATCGTCTAATTAATTAAATATTCATCCAACAAATATTTAATTAATTTTAATTTCCACGTAACTAAATAATTTTCATTATTAAATAAATTCAAAACAATGGCCAATAAATTAAACACAACTAAACAAAACTAAGATAATTAAGTATAAAATTATCTTAATTTTTGGAGCGTTACAACTCCGATCAACAACCAATATATTTCATATTGAAAATAATGTGTCGCATGGAGATAATAACAAAGATGAAAAAGTATTTTAGAAAAAGAAAATTGTGTCTACAATTTTTCTTTATTTTAGCATAGTATAAATTAAAAAAAGAAAAAGAAAAGGACATATACAAACCAAAGGGAGAAGAACACAACATAGAAAGGTGTGGGGTAGAAACATAAAGAAACCCATGAAAAATGCATAAATTATCTCTACAATATACAAAATGGGCTCCATACTCATGACTATAGTACCCCAAAAATATCACGTGAAAATAGTAGATTATTGCCTTACGTACAACTTTATTGATTTGGAAATCCCCTCTTCAAACATAGTTACTCGTTTTTATTAACAGGTCAGGTGTCTGTGCACTTACATATTATTCGAGTTTTGTATTTTAATATTAATTTTGATATATCAGATTACAATATATTTTAAATAATGCTATCTACAAAATAGTTTTTATACCAAATGTACCCTAAAAGAAAGATAATTTGATTTCCTAAAAAGAAGATAATTTTTTAAAAAGATGAAAAAAAACCTATCTTAGATAAAACCTTAACTTATTTCTTAGCCCTCATTTGTTATCTAACAAATATTTAGAAAAAATTGTGACAACCTCAATGATCTAAACCTCTACTCTCTCGATAATATTCAATGAAAAATGTATTATTACTATTATTTTGATACAATTTTTAAATTCACATATTTACCTTACTTATGTATATATATATATATTTTATTTAATTTCATAACTAAATGCTACAAGAAACTTTTGCAACATTTCAATAATTTTATTTTTCCAACAACTTCAAATATCAATTTTATTGATAAATTTCAATAATGTCACAAAAACAATTTTTTAAAAAGAGGAAACAAAACCCAACTAAGAAAAAAAATGAACAAAGTCGGTAATTTAAATTTCTACTCTCTCAACAATATTCCATGAAAATGGTATATTATTCTCTTTTTTTTTTTTTCTTTTTTGATGCAATTTTTAAATTCACATTTTCATTACAAAAAATCATGTTGAAACTGCTACGTCTTTTCTTTATTACTACAAATGTAAAAAATGTTATTAGAGCAGTCAAGATATTTTTTAAAACCTCTTTTAGCATGTTTATTATATAGTGGTCAGTCTATATAAAATTTCTAGATCTACCATACTCATCCACGATAAAAAAGAATTTAGTATACAACGTAAAAAGTATCTCAATGGTCAAATTGTGGAAACTATCTCAAACATGTACGAAATAATATACTTATATATTTATTTCACAAAATTTACATCAAATTTATACCATAATTAGTAAAATGCAAGCATAAACACATCCATTTCTTTAAATACATCCATTTCTTAAAATGATGGAACATGACTCAACTTATTTATAAATATAACAAATTGAAATATCATCGTTTATTAATGATAGATAGTTTTAGACATATGTAATATCTATATACTAAAATTGATAGATGTTTATTAGGACGGATAGACGGTAACATTTTTCAATATTTACAAATATTTTCAAAAGTTGTTATTTAAAAAAATTACCCGATAAATTTTTTCATTAGACTATTCATAACAATAACCAAATAATGATATTATTTGAGAAATAAACCATCCATCATACTTGGAATGTAAAATTCATGTTGTTCACGGCTATGATCTCCATTTGTTCTCAAATATGATAATTGAATACTTATTTGGTGCCCGAATTAAAACCAAATACAAAAATTAGCCATCACATTTTTTTGGTGCATTAAATGCTTTTTATTTAAAAACTTTTTAAATAATATTCGATAATTTTATGTTTGTGTGGTGGAAAGATGAAGAGTACATGAGAAGGTGATGATGATGCATCCAAGTTTTTTCCTTACTTATTTACACATCACACTTTTCTTCTTACATTAATAACATTTCTCTCCTCTCCTACATACAACCATTACATTTCCATCTCTTTTCACCACTCACATAAAAAAAATTAAAATATTTTTTTTAAAAAAATAATAAAAGCTATTATTTACGCAAAAAGTGTTTTTTTTTTAAAAAAAAGTGACTTAGAAAAAAATAACATGGAGTTAAAAATCTATCAAACTATGCTCTATAAGGTTATTAAAGTATGGCGTTCTATTACGCTGTCACTCATATATATAAAAAGAAAACACAAACTCCATACTATCTATAAGAAATTTACTAAAACTTAAAATCCAAGCAATGACAAAATAGAATCCAATTAATTTGTTTATTATATATATACATATATTATTGCTTACACAACTTCTAATTTAACTCCTAAATAATTAGGAGGGATACATAGAAAAATATGACACATAACGTAAATTGGTTTATACACGAGAGCAAAGCAAGTAAAATGTTACAGTAAACAAACAAGCATGTGTATAAAAGCAAATGACAACTACTGCCTATTTTTGTCTTGTAGACACTTTTTCTTAGGTAGCTTATGCTTGATGGTCGATAAAGCCTTGGTACATATCATGAGATAAACGTGGCTTTGCATGCAAATGCAATGGTTTGGATAGAGATAATTCATTGGTTTGAGGTAAGTCAGTCTTTGTGAATTTTGGCAATAGAGTCCATGAAAATCCTTGGAGAAGTCTAGCAAATAACATCATGGTAATGTTAGTTCCTAGTGAGCTACCAGGACAACCTCTTCTCCCTCTAGTGAAGGTGATGAATCGCAAAGTGGGTTCTGAAATTCCCAATTCAACTGTCCCATCTTTTAGATGACGTTCTGGATCAAATTTCATTGGATCCTCCCAAATCCTTGGATTTCGACCAAGACCTGAACGACTTAGCAACACTTCACTTCCTTTGGGAATAAAGTAGCCAGCCACAACAATGTCAGAGTTGGACACATGAGCAACATTGAAGGGTGAAAATGGATGAAGTCGAAAAGATTCTCTAACACAAGATGTGAGATACTTGAGTTTCGGAATATCCGATTCTTGAACCAATCTCTCCCTTCCAACTACTTTATCCAATTCTTCAATAGCTTTTTCGAGAACTTTTGGTTGATTGAGTAATTCTGCCATTGCCCATTCCACTGCATTTGAAGGATTATCTATCGTAGCAATTTGTATGTCCTATTATTATAATAATGGTGGTAAAAATTGATATTAGGAACAAAGAAATATAATTGTGGGATTGTGTATTATTCTTTGAACATGGAAAAAAAATATAACGTCAAATAATATGTCAAAAACAGTCTTGAACTTTAAAAAATGATTTAGCAGGTGGATCATTAATCAACATTGATTTATTGTTTAGTAAAGTTTGTAAAGTTAAAATTAAATAAATGTCAAATAGGACAAATATTTTTATTGTCAGATACTTTTTCATGTTTAAACGAAATAGTGGATTACGAATTTAGAAACCAAAAGACCCAGTTTAGTAATAATTTATCCACATAGGTATGTCTGTACGAACGAGTAATTTATATATGATTATTAATTATCGTATACAAAACTGTAGAACACTTACCATGATTTGAGTCTTGATCTCTTCTATTGACAATAAGGAATTTCCATCGTCATCTTCAAGTGAAATGAGGATATCAAGAATGTCTTCTACCCCTTTTATTTTCTTGTCATTTTTCCATTGTTGCACTCTCTCTTTTATAATCCGCTCATCATATTTTCCAAGGACATTCAAAGCGTTCTTCATAATTTTTTGATGTCCATCTAAATCAAAAGGCTTCAAACAAGGCATGAAATCTGATATTGAAAATGAATTAACATGCCTAACAATGGTCAACAATGCTTGATTATGCTCTTCTTCTTCAAAAGTTGGGCCGCCATCTTCCCTCCCTTTGCCATAGTATCTTCTATTGAATACCATTCTCCTAACAATGTTACCGCAATAATGCTGTGTTATGCTTCTAACGTTAATCACTGCACCTCCTCCATTTTTACATGTTTGGTTGAAAATATAGTGTAAAAGAGCATCGGCTTCAGCGGTTCTTTGGCCAAGCACTCGATGGAGAGTTGATGGATTGAGTATCTCTGATGTGAGAATTCGTTTCATCTTCCTCCATTGGGGTCCCGATGGCGATAATATTGCGGAGACACATCCACCGGTTAACATATCAACATCTTTGGAAATGGAAGAGCGTGATCCAAAGACAGAATCATATGTTTTAAGGAATTCAAGAGCGAGTTCTGGAGAAGTGACAGGAATTAAGTAAGTATTTCCGAGACGTATGGAGGCAATTTCAACATTGAATTGCTTCATAATTGAGTGAATCCATTCGTGTGTTGAAGAGTTGTTCCTCGACAACATTGCTGGGAGGCAGCCAACAAGAGGCCATGGCTTTGGCCCCGGTGGAAGAGGTGGTTGCAAGTTTGTGTGTCTCCCGATGCGGTTATAACATTGAAAAAAGAAGAAAGAAGTGAAAGCCATAAATAGAAATATAATGAAAGTTGTGGAGGTTATGGCTACTGGAAAGTTTTGGTAAATCAATTGAGTAATGTATATCAAAGCAACTTCCATCACTCTCTATGTATAGGAATGGAATGTTTTTTAGCTACCTATATCCTTTAGGGAATATGTATGTACATATATATAGACATAGGTGGCATTTGGAATATCATTTGTAGAGACACATAAAGTACTGTTCAGTTGAATTACTATTATAATCAGTTTCAAATGTGTCTATTTGGCATTTCAACGTGATACCAAACGTGATAAAATGTTAGCTTAGATTTAATTTCTAATTAAGAAGCAAAATATTTACACCACATACAATCATTTCGAAAACAAAAAAAAGTCAACAGGCTCCATAATGGAAAATTTAAAAAATGTTTCGTGATTAATTGGCATCCATCACACTTAATATATTTGAGAAACAATAGTTTAGATTTGACTATTCTTTCATATACCATCGTTTTCCAAATCTAAACAATATTTTTCAAGATTTTTTTTATACGCGATCGTTTAGATTCGACACACGAAATCGTTTAGATTTTAGTGATCAAATCAAAATGATTTTTTTCAAGATTTTTGGTACGCAATCGTTTAGATTTTACACACGATCATTTAGATTTGATTATTTAAATTAAGCTAGTCAAACCTCTACCATTATTTTAAAAGATTTTCTCATAGACATTCGTTTAGATTTCACGATCGTGATCGTTTATATTTGAAACACGATCGTTTACATTTGACAATCGAATATCCCCAACAATTTTTTTTCATGATATTTTATATTTGGCACACAATCTTAATAGTTTGAAAAAAAAATATCACAATTTTGAACCAAATAACCGTTTAAAGAAAAATATAAAAAAAATTATCGAAGAAAGAAAAAGACGATAAATAGGAAAAGAAAAGAAATTACAGAAGAAGAGAAAAAGATGATGGAAAGAAAAAGAAAAATTGCAAAAAAAAAGAATATGAAAATAAAAATTAGAGAAGAAGATAAAAAGATGATGAAAAAAAAATATCTCACAAAAAGAGGGGAAGAGAAGAGAGAAAGATGATGATAAAGAAGGACAAACCTAGAATTTTTTTTAAATAGTAAATTTCATAAGACTTTTTTAGTGTTTGACACTACCCATAGATATTTTACCGGTTTGTTATATTTATGAAAGTTAACCAAAATACTAATTATGAATTATTAAAAAAATACAATTCTGACATAAAAATGTACTATTGCACATTTATGTTTTTTTTTTTATATTACAATTTTATCCTTTTTCATGTTAAATTAATAATAGGAAATGTCATATTTTTTCAAAATCATATAGTCCTTTGTGTTTTGTAGTAATTAAAATATATCATCTTTATTTAATCATTCAATCTGGTTTCTCTAAATAATAAACTATTTATTTTTGTAATGATAAGTTACTCTACGTTTTGTTTTGTTTGACAAATAAGTTACTGTATCTATTGGAAAATTTAGACGAAAGACATAAATTCACTGTAAACTTTTACAAATGTTCTAAAGTATAATTTATTTTCTTAACTAAGAATTCATATGATTTTTAGACAATATTAACCTTTTAATTATTATTAATTATATATTATATTTGTAATTATATTTAAATTATTTTATTGTTCACAACATTTTCAATTTATTATGATTTTCATAACTTTCCTATGTAAATTTGTATCTTTATTAGAGTAATAAATTGAAAATATTGTTTTAATGAAATATATGAGTGTCATTATTATTTTTGTAACTTGTATAAATTTGAATCTTTATTACGGTAAAAAGTTGAAAATATTGTTTTAATGAAGTAATTAAACACAAAATCTTTTCTAATATAGAATTTTATGTTAATTAATTATAACCATGAACAATCTGGAAAATTTTATCCGTCACCGACCGCCCTTACACATATATACCACATTATATATACAATATGACATATATAATTATGTACTGTAAGAAGTCCAAATTTATATATGTTATTTAGTATAGATACCTCATATTATATACAATAATACTTTATACATAATTCTTATCGAATTTGTGTTTAAACTTTTTGTTTATATAGTAAATATTACTAAAACAGTAGTAAACGACATGATCATACATATATATTTTTCCTTTATAAATTTATTTGATTACATTACACTTTAATACATCCACAATCTATAATAGTTATGTTATGTGTTTTAGTATATATACATCTCATATTATATACAATAATACTATATACTGACATATAATTCTATTATTTTTTTATAGGATGGCGAAAGTGTAGTTCTTATTCACAGTTGAATTCTCAATAAACTCTAAAATGTATTATATTCAAAAGTAGATTTTCGTTTGTTTGTCTATTTAATCGAATATCTAAAATATACGTAATATACCAAATGTTTCATACGTTTTGAATATAATCTAAAATATACCTAATATACAATGTTTCATATGTTTTGAATATAATGTAAAATATAACTAATATACCAAATGTTTCATATGTTTTGAATATAATCTAAAATATATCTAATATATACTAAATGTTTCATATGTTTTGAATATATATAATATTAAGCACGAAATTTCTAGCTAGATTCGGTCGGATAAGTTTTGTATTTGTCGGCTATTGAAAGTTTTCTTCTTCACTGCTGAAATCTCAATAAACCTTAAAATGTATCACATTCAAAACTTCATTTTCATTTGATTACCTATTTAATTGAATATCTAAAATATACCTAATGTTTCATATGTGTTGAATATATTCAATACTAATCTCGAAATTTTTAACTAGATTATGTTAGAGAAGTTTTGTATTTGTCGGCCATCGAATTTCTTCTTCTTCACCTCTGAACTCTCTAAAATTTCGAAGTAAAAATTGTAATCCACGTTGGAAGGAGTAGACAACCATTTTCGTAGAAGGAAAGCATGAAACATTTTTCACTTCTTTCCAAAACCGTATCCCATGATTTTTTTTTCTAGTTTGATATTTGTTATAGATCAATTAAATAATAGACATGGGTATTAAAGTAATTTGAGCCCTACATTTATGCAATATACTAGCCTATTTAGGACTTTTGTGAAATTTATTAGTAATTTGAGTCCTTCATATAATATCATATAGCAATTTAAGCTATATGAGTTAAAGACCCTTAAAAAAAAAGTCTACCATTTATTATTAAAGAACTAAAATTACATCATTCTCAAAGTATAGAGCTATAAAATGGTATTTTAACACAGTCAAATACTACTAGATTTAATTTAAGTTTAATATTATACTTAATTATGTTTACAAATATTGTGATTTGAAACATCTCCGCCTCACCGAATCTAAGATGAAGATACAATTATAGCTGGAAAAATAGCAAAATAAACTAAAATATTTACAAGCACTATATCAAAATTTTGGATTCTATCACTGATAGTCTTCTATTTACTCTAGCATATCAATAACTATATGTGATAGAATTTGCTATATGTTATAAATATTTTGTAAAATTTGCTATTTTTGAAAAATTTCCATATTTTTAGTTGTTTACTTTATTATTATTACTTTATTTTCTTAATAATAAACCTTCCAACAAAATGTGTTGGAAACAAGGGTATAATTGTCAAAAATATCGTTGAGTTGAATGCATCCGATTTCGGTATTGCATGAATGCATAGTTGCTATCTTTAAAACAAAATTTTATGTATTAAAACATTTATAGAAAATGTTTGTTGTCAATACAAAGTGGTATGCTTTTTTGTATTACTTTCTACGTATTATTTTCTACATGATTGCATATTATGATCGGTTAGAAGGAGAATTGCACACGCGCGTGTGACCGATATTGATACTACCTACACGATCACATATCATGATCGTTTAGAAAAAAAATTACACACGTGCGCGTGATCGATTAATTGCGTATTGATTTGGACATTTTTTTATTGTGGATCTGTGGATTTTTTTCGTTTCTAAAATTGTTCTATATCGTATAAATATTTTATTATATTTTTCAAAAAACTTCTTTAAAAAAGTTAAACCAAAATGTACATTTAACTATCTAATCAAACACGACGGACGTGTTCGTTCCATATATATTTTTTTGATGGATACCATAAAGGAAGATTTGCATAGATTTTTGTTTTTTAAAAAGGAAGAAGAAAATAAAATAAACACACATGTTGCCTAAATAATTTATTTTATTTTAGGGTATGACCAAAGAACGTTTGAAAAGCAAATCAATAAAGCACAAAGTTTCAAAGTTTGTAGACGTAAATGAATTCATAAGGGGAAATGAAATATGGGTGGCAGAATTTCTAAAATAGAGAACAAAATAGGGACACAATGGCAAAAAAAAACAAAAGCAGAATATAGAAACACACAATTAATCTTTGAATAATTTTGATTTCAAATTCCAATAAAATCACACAAATAATAACTCCAAAATAAAAAAGAAATAAGATCTCATAGACTGCATTTAAATTTAAAAGTAAAAAAGAACCGACCCGAAGAAGAAAAAGAAGAAGAATGCGACAAATTCCTGGAAAAACGACGTGGTTGTGGATAGATTGATTGTTGTAGTACACTACAAGAAATTTCATTTTTAGTGGAGCACCAAAAGTGTCACTAAAACTCGAAAACACGTCGCGACGAAAAGCCATTCGTCGCTAGGACTGTCATTGTATTTACGTAGTTAAAAGTTTTAGCGACGCACCATTATGTGCCGCAAAAGATATACTTTTAGTGACGTTTTTGCGTTACTAAAAGATTACTTTTAGTAACATATGTTATGTCACTATTTATTTTTTTAGTGACGTATTATGCTCGCCATTAAAGATGATGTTTTAGTGATAAATAATGTTGTTGCTAAAGGTTAATTTGGATCATTACAAATATCTTTTATGATGTATTGAACTGCGCCGCTAAAATTCTTACATTTTTTTTACAAAAATCAATGCTTTTACGACGTTATTGAAAACATCCATAAAAATATTTATTATATAGAAATAATAATATCCAATTTATTATATAAATCTATTATAAAACGTGAAATATAATAATTTTAAGAGCTATCACTGGCCAACATGCAATAACACCAACTTTATCGCAAGAAATATATGCTAAGAAAGTTCAATAATTTCATAAATAGTTTAAGCAATGTCAACCAAAGTTATAAGAGCTACATCAAATAAATGAATGTCCAAAGTTAGTTCCAAAGTTATAACCATGAGATTACATCAAGAAGTTCCATGTCTTGGAATTCCAACAAGTCTAACAGATAGTTATAACAAAAAATTCTTACAAGTCTTCGAATCATGAATTGATCTTTTCTAACAAAAATTATACGATACAAACCAAGTACTCTTTTTATATTCATCCGAAGTCAACGTCAAAATCTTGTATAGAAAACCATTTGTGCGTCAAATCTGAAATGTATAGCATAACATAATAAATAAGTAAAACATGTAAGCAAAAAATGAAACTTAGGCACTTTAAATATTTCATTACGTACTTAAATGAATAAAACTCAAACATTCTAAAACAGAGAGGGAGGAGGACATGTCTAAATTGAAAACTCACATAATAAGGAGGGGCACGATTAAATTAAAAACTAAAACAATGAAGAGGGGGAGTGGGACATGTCTACATCAAACACTTCAGTACACTTCAGTATATCAAACACAAGCTTTGCTGCTAACAAATAAAAGATCAGAAACAACAGGAGCAAAATTGTAGATTCTTCATCTGTTTTGGAATATAAGAAAACACATCAAATGAAATTAGCATCTAATAAAAAATGAATGGAAGACAACATGATTGAATTGTAGCAAAATCCTAGACCAAATAATTAAAGTTCCTCATGACTGATGACTAAAAACAAACCCAATAACAATCAGATTACCTAAAAGAACTGTGCCTTCAATTTATACATTCCCACTCCACCACTTGACCAAAGAGGAAGATAAAAAATAATTATGAAGTCAAAGAATAGTAAACAAAACAGCTATGAAAAACAAATGAGATGATAGACAATATTTTCGTGGTTATCTTTAGAAATAACTAATTTGATGATAGTTAAATATCCTTTAGCCATATCACAAGAATTTAACTGTAGGAATAACTAGAGTACATGGAAGACAGGATACAATGCAATTTGGTAATCTAGTTCGGCAAATACAGCCTACATCTGGAAAGCATTTTTGCTTGGATAAGAAATATTATTGAGATTCATTAGTTGTAACTTATTACAATTGTTACCTTAGCAAGTTATCACCATCTAGAAATAGACTCAGGCCCCCCTGAATGTAATTAGAATCTCCTCTAGGATGTTTTTAGGCTCCCTCTGACTTTGCGAATTGATCCCTCAATTCAGTTATATTTCTTATCTTCTTAAGAACATTACACAACTAGAAGTCATCAATATCAAGCTCAAGATAATATACTCATTAATCATTCATCTTGATCAATTTCCCTTGACGAGCACGTTCAGATCTACGAATTGATAATTTTCTTCGTCGTCAAACCTATTTTCATCAACGTTCATCTATATATAACTTGTTATTAATAATGTTATAAAAATTTAGCAAATTTGTCTTTAATGTTATAAATGTTTTATGTTTTTTCAAAACCTTCAAAATTTCACCTATGATTTCATAAGGTTTCCTAAACCAGTCTTTTCTAAAAAAGTTATACCGTATTCCTTAAACAAAAATCCTACAACGGAATCTAGAAAATTTGAAAGTCCGATTTTCTAGATTTCTTGAGGTAAGGGATCAATATCCTTGGGAGTCTGAGATTTGATCCCAAGAAAAAATGAATTTAATCAATGTTTTAAAAAAATTATATAGATGTCATCAACTACTTCTTTATTGAAGAATCTTATGACATCTATTACCATAACGCATAATAACTTTCTCAATGCATGACCAATGCCTCAACGCGTCAAATCACGAGAAACACTTCTGGTCTACAAGTCTTTATCGCATATAGACTTATTGCGTAGCTTAGGATGTGATCATGGTCTCATAACAAATATGAAGATTAAAGTTATAAAATTGTAGATGGATACTATAATGACTACCAACTCTAGAAATAAATAATTAAGTATATAACAATATTTTTAAAAATGCAAATTATAGCAAAGTTTATCAACTGGTTTCAATCTTTCGAACTATCTCATTAGAAATTTAATTTTTGATCCATTAATTATTTGACTTTTTCAGTACAAAACGATAGAAATTTGGAAGAGGTAGTACTGAACTAATTTGTTGAGGGCTATTTTAACACTTTTAAAAAAATATTAAGAAGTTAGGTTTAAAATTATTAAACTCTCGTTTGACCAATAAAAAATGAAATATAATGGTTATCTTTGTTTTTAACTTCTTTTTCTTCCTACGGTTTGCATCCATTTTAAGTAGAAAAAGTTGTATTAATACCCAAACTTGAAAAAACAAAATATAGTTGTTTTTGAAAACACAAGTAAAATGTTATAGATATCAAACCAAGAAATATTTAAATAAAAGATGTATTTATAGGCTTAATTTAAAAAAAATCAACAACCAAAAACTAATTACCAAACTCGACCTATGACGTACTATACACACACGAGAGACATAATTCCACAAAATTTTAACTCTTTAACTTCTATATGAAATCTTCTCTAACTTAACTTGGATATTGTCACTTAAAAAGAAGCAGCACATGTAACATATCTATTACTTCCCTATCAATAACCATTATGTTTTATTTGTTGATAAAACGGAAATTATATGTTAAACATTATTATTTTGAGCAATGAAGTCATATTGGAGCAACTTATTGATCTATAGGACCTTTTGTAGTGTTAGTAGCAAAATTACGTTTGTTTTAACCAAAAGATGTCTGTTTATTCTATCATCGTAAACTCTTAATTACCAACAATTGTACAAGTATTACAAAGTGTATGATAATGTATGTATATTAAAACATTGATTGTTTGTTTCCATATGAGTTTGTTGTATAATACTAACAGAGGAGTATATGACATTTGACCTTTTAAAAAACTGTAAAGCTAAAGGTATTCTTGACAATCAATTATAGTCATGCTAGGTGTTTTCTTGACATTTAATAATCGTTATGATTGACATATTCTTGATAAAAAAAATATCAAAATATAAGATTTCGTGACAATTTATAATTGTGGTCAATACGCAAATAATTAAAGATATAATTACTCTAATATGTGTGAACGGATGACAATTAGTTATTATCATAAAATATAAAAGAATGACATTTATTATTTCTCAATAATACTCGATATGTGGCATTTATTTTCTGTCATCAAAACACTTATTGTGACAGTTTTTTCGAACTGTCATAGATGGACTTTCTTTGACTGCAACATCAATGACTAAAAGAAGTAGAAATTTTTTTTAGGATGACAGATTTTAACTGTCGTACACGATTTTTCTTGCAATGAAGTTCTCTCTACCTGTTTTTTTCTCTCTCTCTCCTTTTGTGTTTAACATCATCATTCCCTTTAGTTTCAATTATTAGCTAGTTTACTTTAATAATTGAAACCCCATAACATTTACACATGAATTTAAAATGTTAAATCAAGTAAACGTTACCTAATATTTAGTTATCCAAAACTTTGGATTTTTTCAACACATTAGCTACTATTTCAACACCTTTTGTAGATGGAACCTATATACAATAAAAATTAAAGAGTTAAAAAGGATATATAAGCTTTTGTCTTTTATTTTACTTTTTTTTGGCAATTCATGACTTGAGGCAAAAACAGCATATAGTTTAACTATCATAGTGTGTATTATCATTCTCTAAACTAGAGTTTTGATTCTTCCATCCATGGATTTAGGCAACTTTTGTTAAATCATGATAGAAAAATAATGCAACCGTAATGAAGTTTAATTTATAGATGGATAAATCTTAATGATCAATTTGAATCACAAAATAGTGGCATGTATTATTATCACTACTATTATCATTACTCTATTACTCTTTAAGATCCTATCAACAATGATAATAGTAATGGTAAAGGAAAACGTAATCAACAATTCCACCCATAAATTTTTTGTTTTTATCTCCTTCCTACTATTTCTAGTAGGTTAACACAAAATCAAAATTATATGTTTTTAAAACTTTGTTCTTTCGTTTTTTCAGTTGGCTAATAGCTTACTACAATAAAAATGAAAATTAGTTAATTGCCAAATGTTTGGTTTTAAATTATTACTTAGTTGGAAGTCTAATGCCTCAAAACTTATTAGTCAGCGAAATTGCAAAAATCATTCGATAGTGTCTGATAGTTACTAAAATGAAAAATTGAACTTGCAAACTTATTTAAAATTTATAATTGGAGCTTGAAACGTTCACATTTGTATAAATTGTATTAATTATATATAAGTTAGAAGATTCAATTATAATCATTCGTGGGTTAAACTACTTTTTCAATTATTATAAGTTTTGACAGTCAAATATAACACTTTTAGAAGTTTGAAGCAGCTCAATTGTTATGATTATGATTGAAAGTTGAAAGATTATAGTTACAACTCCGATCAAATTTGCATCTTTTTAATTTTATGGCCACCACTCTGATTCAACTGGGTCCTTTTATGTCGGTGAAAAGAAGGCCCTACGTACAACATATGTGTACTGTATCACTATCAATATATAATAACCACATATATATGTTTATTGGTTGGGATAAGGTAAGAAGAACCCATGCAATGGAGGCATTTTGGACGCCAGAATTTGTCCAAATTTGAGGTATCCAAAGCACAAAAGCACTAACTCTATCCAATATAAGAACACTACTAACTCGTGTGATCAATTATTACTTTACTTTAATAATTGAAATATATGATATAGAAAAATATCAATTTTGAAGTCAATTGTTTAGTTCTCTTTCATCCCAAGCTTTAATATATAATATCTTTGCAAAAAAAATTAAGAAAAATTTGTCCCGGTGTATTTGTAACTTGGAGAAGGGAGTACTTACCGAAGAAAGAAAAATGAATCCAATGCCAAAATCAAAGAATTATAGTAAATAGAAGAAGTCAAAAGTTCTTAGTTATCAAATATCGACATTTTAAAGGTGTACTTATATGAGACGATATATATGAGCTAGGGATTTATCTTAATCCAACAATCAAGATTATTGAGGATGTGAGTTTACGAATATTTTATGGAATACAGTCCAATCTCGTATTATCTTATATTATTTTATGAGTTTTTTAGAAAATAAAATAAATCGTGAAAATATTTACCATGCATGTAGAAAATAATTTTATAAAAAGAAAAAGCTCACAACTTGAAATAACAAAAATACTCTTGAAATTAATTGATCACACACGTGTGAAAAAACGATTTTGTATCTAGTCTAAACAATCTTATATCCTTGTACTTAGTCTAAACGATCTCTTAACAAGTCTAAATGATCTCGTATTCTTGTACCCAACTTAAACAATTTTGTATCCTTGTACCTAGTTTAAACGACCTTATACCAAATCTAAACAATCTATCTATGATAGTGGCCTATCTCTATCTATCTGGGATAGACAACTAATCGTTTAGAAAATGGTACACGATTGATTAGATCTTGTAGCAAGAAGAAAAAAAGATAATGAGAAATGAAGAAGGAAGAACTTTTGGAAGAGGAAATGAAGAAATTGGTAAATATTTACATAAATAATCATAATATTGTAAAATGAAGAATAAGTATATGAAAAAAATTAATAATATGAAGATGAGGTGATTAAATCACAAAGAAGAAGAAAAAAAGAAGTGAAAAATCGTTCGCACAATTAAGGGTAAACCTGAAATTTATGAAGATATTATGGTCTTTTATATTTTATTATACTATACGGACCGTAAATATTTTGGTATTGTTATATTTATGAATATTAACCTTACTTTATCTTGATTTCTGACTTTTATTCTGTTGGGTCAAATATAATACTTTTAGAAGTTTAAAGGTCCAATTGTTATTATTGAAAGTTGAGACTGTAATTGTAAATATCATCATACTATACTTTAAGAGCAGTTTTTTAAATAGACTTTTGCAAAAATAGCAAAAAAAAAAAAAAAGAAAAGATAATAGAGCTCATTTCATAACATTTTATAAATTTGCAAAAGTAGCAAATTTAAAAGTGATTTCTCTCTAGTAGTCTTATGATTACCGTCTGATAGTCCTACAATTACCGCCTCATATTACTAATTTTGTCATATTCGTAATATGCAAAAAAAATTGGTACCGTGAACTGTTTTTTCTAAATGTTTTTGTCATTTGATGAAAATTTTCTTTTTTAAATTTGCACGTTTTCAATTTTGTGGCTACCTCTATGACTCTACTTAGTCCTTATGTCCATGAAAACAGGCACTACATGTAACATATGTGTACTATATCACATCAATATATATATTAACCACATACTTATTTTTTCGGGTAAGGTAAGAAGAACCCATGCAATGGAGGCATTTTGGACTTGAGAATTTGTCCAAATTTGAGCTATATCCAATGCCCAAGTACTTATTCATTATAACACTGTTCACTCTCGTGTGATCAATTATTGGTTTACTTTTAATAATTGAAATATATATGATATATGAACTATCAACTTCAAAGTCAATTGTTTAATTTTTTCTCACTCTACGCTTTAAATAGGATACCTTTGCAAAAAAAAAATATATAAATAAAAATTGTGGTACCAAAATTGTTAAGAGAAAACGCATCTGATTGTCCCGTGTATTTATAATTTGAAGAAGGAAGTACTTACAAAATAAAGAAAAAGGAATCCAATGTCGAAATAAAAAAAATTATAGATGAGAGAAGTAGCCAAAAGTTCTTAATTATCAAATTTGGACTCTTTTGTTTTTTACCAGGTGCGAGTTGAGCTAAGCTCATGTTATCAAATTTGGATTTATCGTAATCCTAAATCAAGATTAATTAGGATATGAATAGTTTACTAATATTTTAAAAAATAGAATATCAAATCTCCTATTATCTTATATTATTTTATCTATTATAAATAATATTAATATATGTAGATGTCCATTAGTATCTGTTTAGGCCACTCTTACATGTCAACCTATTAGTGTGCTTAGTGTTTACCATGTGTCAAGCAACATGACCTCTTAGTGTTTATGTAATTCACCTCCAACTTGCCAAGTTGCTTGTAAATAGAGAGTTTTGATTGATTTGTAAACACGCTTGAATTGGGTAAATTTCCAAATTAATGTGAGATATTAGTGGAGAAATTTGAGATTTTGTTTTTCTTCAATATTTTGTTATTTTCTAAATTTTTATTTATTTATAATATTATCTATTATATTATTTAAATATTATATTTTCTTTTCCTATCCTAATTTACCCAAACATTATCTTAATTTTTTACTTTTATTCTGCAGAAGCAAATTTAGACATACTCTCCACAAAAATATAAAATAAAAATGAAAAATGTTGAATCAAAATTTATTTTTCAAGGTTTTGTCTATTTAGCTTCGAATATTATAAAAAGTGTTTAGTTAGTATGTCTAGACAAGGCATTTAATTTTAAATTTTGTGTTTGAAACGGGGATGGACTCTATATGGCAATTTAAAATAATAATAATAAAATTATTAAACATAAAATTGAAAGTTTTTTTTATCAGACATAAAATTATGTAAGTGATAATGGAGCATTCATAGTTTAGGACGAGGACATAAATAAATCTATATTACATTTGAATGAGATAAATCTTGAGAATATTAAATGTTACTACCTATAGAGACCAAATGCATCTTCCTTTAGTGGCTCAATCATAGAAACTTTAAAGTTAGATGTGTTTAGCTTGGAACAATTTTATTATGGTTTGTTTGGTGTATAAATTTCTTTTTATTTTTGTCACTTTATTGATCTTGATTGTTGTATTAAAACCTTCATAATGGTCAGGATTTGAACGTATATTAAATCTTTTCCGTTTCGAGATTTTAAGGGATTTAGTTCTTCTCGAGATTCTAGGAGATTTGGCTAATTAAGGAGAGAAGAATGCAACACTTCAAAAATTAAGATAATTTTTAATTTAATTATTTTGAATTTTATTTGAGATTTAGTGGTCTTGGGTGTTACATTCCTTACTCCTTAAGGAACTTTCATACTCGAAAGTTCTAGTCATCGAACAACTTGGGATAACGAGCTATCATATCATCCTCTCGCTCAATTTTATTGTTGACCTCTTTAACTTTGTGGCTTTGCTATGACCTTCACTAGTGCAATTCCTCTATTACGGAGCAGATTTACCTTTCTTGCCAAAATTTCAACTGGTTGCTCATCATTGCTCAAATTCTCATTAATTTGCAATAGCTCATAATTCACTATATGTGATGGGTCTGCAACATATTTCTTCAGTATCGAGACATGGAACACACATCACGAACTGCTGACAGGTGGTGATCCTGAGAAAAATCGTACATGTAGGGTACACATTCAATAACTAAAGCTAACAAACACCAACAATCCAAAAAGCATGTAACAGTTAACTCAGTCTATAATAAGCATAGCATGCATGTCACACCTCGCCCCGGACACGTGCTTGCTTGGCCCTAGACGTGGCATGATGTCAGCTGAAATCATTCACCTCTGGAACAACTTCAACTAACACATGACATAAACACTTGCAAAACTTTTTGAATAGCAAAAGTCTTTTATTAAAAAAAACATTTAAATTGTACTTTGGAATTCGTAGTGCAGCCGATAAGAAATCTTCATAAATGAATTGTGGAAAATGAACAAAACATGAAGATATGAGTATTTGAATAATCACATTACTATTTTGAAATAAAACATTGTCCTTGCATAATGAAAACTAAGTTGGTCTGGCAGCAGTAAGTTCAACATATGGATATCCACAATATGTACCTAGAAAGAGGAAAAACATTTTGAAAGAATAAGTCGAAAGACTAAGTGAGCAACAATTTTCTAAAACATGTTTTCATAAACATTTAGTAGAAAACCAAAACTTAATTATCAGTAAACAGTCATAATATGAAACTTGAAACATTTGCATATCTTTTCAAAGACAAACCTCCATAGCCCATACAATATTTACCCCTTTGTTCGAAGACGAAATAGTTTATGGGTAGCTAACCCTCCTCCTTTAAGGCATAAAAATATATCCTTCCTGATGGGCCATAAACTATAGACTTGTCAACCCTACAATTAATACGGAGTTAACCACATGTATACAATAGATCTCATGAAATATTCGGGAATGGATAAAATCATTTGATAACATGAAATATTTCCTTGAATCATGAAATCATAACGTAGCTTGGAAATATCATTTCAGAAAACATTTATCAATGGCATAGCTTGAATAAGAACTTGAGATCATGCTTAGCAAATCATTTTACAAGCTATTGCTTATAAAAAGCTTTAAAACATGTTTAATAAACAACATTTAAAACATTTTGTTACTCACCGTCACTTAAATACACTACAAGAAATTTTAGTTAAGATAAAATTAAAAAGATTAAATGTTATCGTAGACTTTTGATAGCGTTTTCAAAATGTTGTTGTAGCCCATGTTATTGAAAGTCCATGACTTTTCCATAGCGTTTTTACAATGCTAGAAAAAGTCTGTTGTTATAGCACATATTTGTTGTTATAAAAATTTATCATAACGTGAAAAAAGAAAAGCTATTAAAAAGTTTTGATGGCGTCTTTTATGCGAAGGAAAAGCGCTATCAAAACGTTTCAATAAATTTTTTAATGATATTGAGAAAATTCTATAGAATTGTTTTTTAACATATCGCACATGCTATTGTAGTCAATCTTTTTGAAAGTATTTGACTTTTCATAGTGTTCTTGTAGAGCTATTAACAGCACCATATAAACATTCCATTATATTTAAAATAGTATTATAAAAAGTTTTTATAGAAATAAAAAAACATTATAAAGGATGTTCTATGACTATTTTAAATACGTTATGAAAGCCTCTTATTTTTATTAACATTATTCATCTTAACGAGGATGGATTTTAATGTAATGTACTTTCTATAACATTTATGTAGTTATAAATACATGAAACCACATGTTGTTTGTCCCCATACCAATCACCTAATAAAATTTTAAAAAGAAACATCATGATCTAAACAAAACTAAAAAAGAAACATCTCATATAACTAATGACCTAGACATGCAATACTTGAAAAATTGGAAAACATGGTAGATTTAATGAGTTTATAACTTGCCCCATGTAGTTCCAACCTATAATTATGACAAGTGACTGATGGAATAACATCCAAAATTTGTATACCAAATGAAATAAAAAGTGAAAAAAAGTATTTATGGTAGTAGTGCAGCTTTCTTTGACTCGATAGTTGTAAGTTTCAAAACCTTCGTACACTCCTTTTCCTTCATCACGATGGGTTGAAATCGAAGCTCCATTCTCTAGCTTTGGACAAAGCATTCCATCAATGTTCACCATCAAGCCCTTCAATGATAAAGCATATAAATGATAAACAAAAACAAAATCATGACGTCAGGCCAGGATTCAAAACAAGCAATAGACAATCCAATCCATGGATGACTCGACTAGTATCCTAAAGAACAAGAAACTCTAAGGTTTCAGTATTAATTGTTAGTACGTTGATAAATCAATTGCACTCTATTAAAAATAAAGCGAATTTGTTGTGTGTTAGTTTTCTATGCAGCACGTACACTAGAATCACATGACTAGAGTAAAAACGAAGATAAATTAAAACGCTCAAAATTAAGACAATTATGGAAAAATTTATCATTCGTCATTGCATTAATCTCATCGTCAGACCATTCATCCAATGTTATTGACAAAACCTAAACCAAAATCAATAATGTCCTTAGAACTACAACTCTTATTTAGCCACCACAACACATAGCCAACAAGCATAGTTTTCCAAGATGAGAAAGGAAGTGAAAGCCTCTAGTTTTCTAACATTGAAATCATGAAGTCTAAACGGAAAGAAATGTAAAACGTTCCTTCAACTCCGCAATCTTCTGTTCCCGTTTTGCAATCGTGACAATAAAAACTGCTTCTTTCTTCTTTGCCTTTTCTAGCCAAAGGACAAAAACACATATTATTACATTTAGCATGGAGAAGTTCTAGAAGGAATGGAATTTTACAAAATTTACAAGCATACTAGCCTGTCTACAAGGGAGCAACCTAGCAAATAAAGAAACTTATGCTATTAACACACAAAAAAAGGGAGTAATGCAATCAACAAACAGTCAAAAAGCTTAGAGAAAAGTGTCTCAATTGTAAAGCCAAATCATAATAAAGAAACTAATGGATATATCACAATAAACAAAATAACAGAATACTTGAGCATCATTCACAAGTAACTTAATTAGATGGGAAGTCATTTCAAAATAAAATTTAATATAAGATAGAAAGTGGGAGCATTATGGAATCAGGAGTATACAAGTTAACGAATAGGTATCCCAGTTTTCTCAAAACAATTAAAATCAATGGAGCATCTTCAGAACCAAATTAGAACACCAATGATTAAAATCCTTCTTCATTTTCTCGTATCTCAAACCATTTATCAGCTACTGGTCCATTAAAAAATCTTTCTTTATCCAAATCCACAAAATTCTCATGTGCATTCATGTGGAAGGAACATTTTGTTTGTATGGAAGGACCAACAAATGAAACTTGCATATTGAAACCAGATCCGATATCCTTAGGGAAAGGAGTCAACCAAGAAATATATACCAATATGCACAACATAGTCAAAATAGAAATTCAATTCATTTATTGAAATTTCACACAACACAACAACAAAAAAACAAAAAGTGCACCAAAAATGATCCATATTTAACCCAAAAAAAAAAAAAATCTCACTGATGCTCAATGAAGATGGTGAACTTGGGCGAATGGAGGATTTACAAATAACAGGCTTGGGTGAACGACGTTGACAAACGAGGTTAAAGGGGCTTTTATTATAGTTACAAACAACTGACTGATGCGATTGACACATTTGCAAATATTTCCATTTGATATGATGTTATCTTGAGAAGTTATTAAAAGGGACTTTTATTGTAGTGCATAATGATTCTGATAGTTCATTGATCGGTTGAAACCAATGCAGTTTTATGAAAATGGAAACGATGTAAGGTAAAACTAAAGAAAATTGAAGAAGAGATATAATGGCCCTTAATGATCTCTTCCTAATAACGAGGTTAAAGCGTCAGCTTCTCCCTTACGGACAAAGCTTTGTTATGTCTTTTGACCACTAATAACAGCCAAGAACACCATCATTTCTAATATTGAAAAACCAGATTGCAAATCATATTTCAACTTTGACACAAAACTTCACTAATAATGGAATCTTTGAGAATTAAATTACCTTAGCAATAAATAAGTGTACTTTTGGTACATACATGTATCTGCATTTGATTTAGGCTTTCAAAATTTTAGTTATGGGCAATGGTTAGCTGTAAAACACTTAGTTTCATGCACTCGATTTTTCCAACATAGTAAAAAAATAAAATTAAATAATTGAAGAAAAAAAAAATTGCCACACAGCAAATTTTAGTTCATTTGCTATAGTTGAAAATAGCGGGACCCCGTTAAAAATTGAATAGATTTTAAGAAAATGACATAAGAAATAAATTCTTAATAGTTTGAAAACAATTGATGTGGTGTAAAAATAAGGAACTCAAGAAAATATAATATTAAATAAATATAATATAATAAATAAATAAATAATAAAGAAAATAAGAAATTAGGAAAATCTCCTTTTCGAAAATTCATCAATATAAGTGTGTCCACATAATCTACCAAACGTCTCTATTTATAGATAATTTAGATTAGGTTACATGGTCACAATAATGTTGTCTTCAACACACATGTCAAAGGTGTTGGATGATAGAAGAGGTGACATGTGCTCAGGGATGGATTTATTAAGGGGACACGGGCACACGTTCCTCCTCACATTCTCGACTTTCGTATTTTAATATTAATTTTAAAGTGTTAAATTACAATGTATATTAAATAATGCTTCTTTATTACTAAATTTTTGTAACTATTTATACTTTCTTTATTTTACCCATCTATTTTTCTTTTATATATAGTGCCTCTTACATATAGTTTCTGGATCCACCGTTGTACGTGATTATGACACTAACAATTAATTTTGCTCTAATATATTTGTACATGTACACACACAAGTAGAAAAATTGATTGCCTATATTGGTTGAATTTAATAAATAAAAGGAAACAAAATGTATTTACATTTTTAGCAAAAAAAAAAAAAATAGAGATTAGATCAGACCATATATTACTTTTATATTATTCCAAAATTACCTTTTACCATATTCAAATATTCGCTCGATTCTTCATCTTCTTTGATTAATTTTATTGGCAACTTGTGTTGGAGTTATTTTGTTAAAAAGAATTAAATAGATTCTTTTTATTTAAAAAGAAGGTAAAAGACTTTTTAGTTAATTAAAGAAAAAGACAAAAGATCTTTATTTATAAAAGGTTTTTCTCATATTTAGGAATATTTTATTGTAAAGAAGGGGTTCTTCCGTTCAAAGAAAAGACTTTCTTCGTTATTTAAAAGCATAAATTTTTTTTAATGTAAAATCCATTATTTGTAACTGTTGTTCAGAAGTTTATATCTTATGAAGAATTCTTGATATCTTCCTTAATGGTTCTATTGTATTTGAGATAAGATATTTAAAGAAGACTTTTCTACAAGTGGAGCTTGGTCATCTTCATGAGATTCAAATACAATGTAGGGGGAGTCTGAGCATTTTTAGTTTTGGTAGTTTTGGTTTATAACTAAAAAGAATACTAGATCTAGAGTGAGTGTCTTCTAGATTGTTAAAGTATTATACTAATTTCAATCATAATAAAATTTGCTTATCTAAACTAGAAAAGCTCTCCAAACGTAGGTGGGTTTACTGAACTGGGTTAACAAAGTCGTATGTGTTCTCTGCATTTTTTAAAATATTTTTGCACCTATTGCTATTCCTCTAGTTATTAACTACAGTAACAACTATACGAAAAATATTTCACCTTTTCAACTTGTTTTGTGTGATCGTTGAAGTATTGATCACAACGACAATATTTCCATGCATGTTTCCACATCCATCACCAACAACAAATACTTCCACAGTCGGTGTTATTTCTACATCCACCAACCGGTGACAATTTCATTTCCACATATTATATTTTTTCTTATCCTTCTTTTCGTTTTTTTTTTCTTCTTCGTCTCATTCTTCTTTCTTCTTCTTCTTTGTGTTTTCACATCCATCACCAACGACAAATATTTCTATAGCCAGTATTTCCACATTCATCACAGGTGACAATTTCCTTTTCTGGTATTCTTTTTTTCTTTTCTCTCTTTTTCTTCTTTTCATTATTTTTCTTCTTTCTTCTTCTTGTTCGTGTTTCCACACCCATCACCATTGGCAAATATTTCCACATCCATCACTTGTGATAATTTCCTTTCTAGGTGTTCTTTTTCTTCTTTTCCTTCTTCTCGTTCTTCTCTCTTTTTCTTGTTTTTATGGTTGGCTCAAGAGTCTGTAATAGATTAGTGAGAACCCGTTGTATTTCTGAGACTCAGAATATTATGTATTTCTACATAAAACTCTTTTTCAAAACAGGTTGTCCATTGATTGGATGCTTGAGCCATCCCAAAGTTTTAAGTGTTTTTTGCAATGTCTTTATAAAAGATAGATTTTAGTTCAAGTTTAAGCAAGGTTGATATGTATCATTAGAAGGAGAACGATGTTAGTTGACTTCACGTCGTTATCTTGAGAATAGAGAAAAGGTGTTCCGGATGAGGTGTGACAACTTGGTATCAGAGCATTACGCTCTAATGGAATTAAAAAGAGTGTAGTTCATAGTAGTTAACACTGAGGGAAAATTGTGAGTAGTAAATAAAAGTTGAGTTAGTTCATTGCTAACACTAAGGGTTAAGTTAAAGTAGAACTAGAAGAGTAGAGTTCTAGTATGAGTGTTATGTAAAAATGTAAGAGAGTTAAGTTGAACCTAAGTGAGTTTAGAGAATTGAGAGAAGAGTAAGAGAGTAAGCTAACAAATTTTTTCATCATGCAGAATTCTCTTACATATGCCACATCTCCAATTTATACTAGAGCATTACATACACCATCTTCCATTAATACTAGAGCATCACGTGTACATCTCTTTTTACCATTCACCTAAAAAATATTAAAATATTTTAAAAAGAAGAAAAAAACGAAACTTATCGAATGACAAGTGATGAAACAATTTTATGAGATGCACAAAAGAGGTGATGATTTAGATGCATCTAAGTATCTTTTATTCTAATTATTGTACTTTTAAACTTTTTTTCCAACCTCTCAAATCGTCCTTTCCGCACCACTAAGATTGGCAAGGGGCTATGTAGGATGGTCTCCTCGTCCCCATCCCTAATGAAGGAATTTACCCCATCCCAGTTCATTTGACGTTAAGGATGGTGCGACGAGTCCCCGCCAGGGAAATAAGTCCCCATGTGGTGCTCATTCTCCATTTAATTTTTTTAAAAAAAAAAACTCACTGTAGCGAACGACAGTGAAATTGAATAGTTAAATTGACTAACGAAAAAAATAAAAATATTATTAAACTAAAATATTAAGAATTTTTACCCATGTAGCCTAAATAAATATACTTAATTACACAGTCGGAATCTAATGAGGTATTGTTTTACACAAAAATGTGGCCTAATTTACTTTTTCAGGTCTCCTTACTATAGAAAGAAGCATCATGTGAAGTTTATTTGATGTATTAATATTATTTATATATTGGGACTATCTTTTAAAGTGAAGGATACTTTAATTTTAAATAAAAAACGGAAATAATATTTTTCACATATAATAATAATAATAATTTTAAAAACTTCAAAAGAAAAAAAAAATTGAAGCATGAGAAAGTGTATTTTTAAAAATATTATGTTATGATTAAACCCATAGAATAGCTGTGACTTTGAAGAAAAAAAAACTATGACTGTTAAAATCTATTAAACTATGATCCATAATGTTATTAACTATGGAGTTGTATCACATTGTCACGCATATATCAAAACAAAACACAAACTCCATACCATCTATAAGAAATTTACTAAAACTTAAAATCAACAAGCAATGGCAAAACAGAATCCAATTAATTTGTTTATTTATATATACATATATTGCAAACACAACTTCTAATTTTAACTCCTCAAATAATTGTGAGGATACATAGAAAATATAGACACCGCCTATTTTTGTCTTGTAGACACTGTTTCTTAGGCAGCTTATGCTTGATGGTCAAGAAAGCCTTGGTACATATCATGAGATAAACGTGGCTTTGCATGCAAATGCAATGGCTTTGATAGAGATAATTCACTGGTTTCAGGTGACGTCTTTATGAATTTTGGCAATAAAGTCCATGAAAATCCTTGTAGAAGTCTAGCAAATAACATCATGGTAATGTTGGTTCCTAGTGAGCCACCAGGACAGCCTCTCCTCCCTCTAGTGAAGGTGATGAATCGCAAAGTGGGTTCTGAAATTCCAAATTCAACTGTCCCGTCTTTTAGATGACGTTCTGGATCAAATTTCATTGGATCCTTCCAAATCCTTGGATTTCGACCAAGACCCAAACGACTCAGCAACACTTCGCTTCCTTTGGGAATAAAGTAGCCAGCCACAACAATGTCAGAGTTGGACACATGAGCAACATTGAAGGGTGAAAATGGATGAAGTCGAAAAGATTCTCTAGCACAAGCTGTGAGATACTTGAGTTTCGGAATATCCGATTCTTGAACCAATCTCTCCCTTCCAACTACTTTATCCAATTCTTCAACAGCTTTTTCGAGAACTTTTGGTTGATTGAGTAATTCTGCCATTGCCCATTCCACTGCATTTGAAGGATTATCTATGGTAGCAATTTGTATGTCCTATCATTATAATAATTGTGGTAAAAATTGACATTAGGATACGTCAACAAATTTGAGGAAGCTTAAATTAACAAAGAAATTTTGAGATTGTGTATTCTTCTTTGAACATGGAAAAAAAATATGAGGTCAAATAATATGTCAAAAACGGTCTTGAACATTAAACAACGATTTAGCACGTGCATCATTAATAGACATTTAAATTATGAAAAATTGCATCGGATGACAAAAATATTTAGAAAAAAAAACAGACTATAACACCTATTTTTTTTGCATATTGCGAATATGACAAAATTAGTGATTTCAAACGACTATTAGAAGGCTGTCAGAGGATTATTGATTTTTAAATTTACTACTTTTCCAATTTAGAAGAAGTAGTGAGATAAGCTTTATTATCATAAATTTTCTTTTGTTATTTTTGCCGTGTCCCATTAATTATTGTTTAGTAAAATTCATAAATGTAAAATTAAATAAATATGCAAATAGAACAAATATTTTTGTTGTAACATTTAATTACGATTTTAGAAACCAAAAAATCGAGTTTAGTAATAATTTATCCATATACATAGTATGTATGTACGAATGAGTAATTTATTTATGATCATTAGTTATCGTATACAAAACTGTAGAACACTTACCATGATTTGAGTTTTGATCTCTTCTATGGACAACGAGGAATTTCCATTGTCATCTTCAAGTGAAATGAGGATATCAAGAATGTCTTGTACCCCTTTTATTTTCTTGTCATTTTTCCATCGTTGAACTC
Organism: Cucumis sativus; assembly: GCF_000004075.3. Taxonomy (NCBI): domain Eukaryota; kingdom Viridiplantae; phylum Streptophyta; class Magnoliopsida; order Cucurbitales; family Cucurbitaceae; genus Cucumis; species Cucumis sativus. Next base: position 28,122,422 of record NC_026655.2, read on the forward strand.
TCTCTTTTATAATCCGGTCATCATATTTTCCAAGGACATTCAAAGCGTTCTTCAAAATTTTTTGATGTCCATCTAAATCAAAAGGCTTCAACCAAGGCATGAAATCTGATATAGAAAATGAGTTAACATGCCTAACAATGGTCAACAATGCTTGATTATGCTCTTCTTCTTCAAAAGTTGGGCCCCCATCTTCCCTCCCTTTGCCATAGTATCTTCTATTGAATACCATTCTTCTAACAATGTTACCACAATAATGTTGTGTTATGCTTCTAACGTTAATCACTGCACCTCCTCCATTTTTACGTGTTTGGTTGAAAATATAGTGTAAAAGAGCATCCGCTTCCGCGGTTCTTTGGCCAAGCATTTGATGGAGAGTTGATGGATTGAGTATCTTTGATGTCAGAATTCTTTTCATCTTACTCCATTGGGATCCTGTTGGAGATAATATTGCGGAGACACTTCCACTAGTTAACATATCAACATCCTTGGAAACGGAAGAGCGCGATCCAAAGACAGAATCATATGTTTTAAGGAATTCAAGAGCGAGCTCTGGAGAAGTGACAGGAATTATGTAAGTATTTCTGAGGCGTATGGAAGCAATTTCAACATTGAATTGCTTCATAATTGAGTGAATCCATTCGTGCGTTGACGAGTTGTTCCTGGACAGCATTGCGGGGAGGCAGCCAACAAGAGGCCATGGCTTTGGCCCCGGCGGAAGAGGTGGTTGCAAGTTTGAGTCTCTATCTATGTGGTTATAACGTTGAAAAAAGAAGAAAGAAGTGAAAGCCATAAATAGAAATATAATGAAAGTTTTGGAGGTTATGGCTACCGGAAAGTTTTGGTAAATCAATTGAGTAACGTATATGAAAGCAACTTCCATCACTTTCTCAACGTATAGTAATGGAATGGTTTTTAGTTATATCCTTTGGGGAATGTGTGTGCATATATATAGACATAGGTGGCATTTGAAATATCGTTTGTAGAAACACATAAATTAATGTTCAATTAAATTACTATTATAATTAATTTCAAAATGTATCTGTATGGTATTTCATCGTGATAAAAATGTTTAGCTTGATTGAATTTCTAATTAAGCTTTCAACTTTGTTAGTCCAAAAGTTGCTTCTTCAACCTAATAAAGTGTATACTTTAAATGTTTAATTTTAAAAAATATAAGTTATTTGGAAAAGAAAATTCAATTGTTTAATAATTACTCAAAATAGTTTTTAAAATATATTTTAATACATTTTTATCAAAATAATTTACATAAAAGTGACTTTTTAAAAAGTATTTTTTCTCAAAGTCAATTTAGACTATTCTTAATATTGGGTTGCTTTTTTGTTTTCTATTTTCTGCCTAATAAATCCTTCTTCCCACCTATTTGATATGATGTGAATGAAATAATAACAAAGTATCATTTCAAGTTCTTGTAACTTTCGAAAATTTGAGGTATTTTTCGACTTAATTATCTTATTTTATTAAGATTTTAAATCTTTTTGATGTGATTTATGTTGGAGTTGGTGAAGAAAAGAGAGATTTTATTATAAAGAAAACAGAAATGGAACATAATAATATTAATAATAATATAATATATTATTATAATAATAATAATTTTTATTACTATTATTATTAGTGGTTTTTTTAAAAATATGACAAAGCAAAAAAGTGTTTACAAGCTAGAACAATTTTGAAAATGAAAAAAGTCCACCTATCCATAATAGAAAATACAAAAAATGCCTAAGGATAAATTGACATTTAGAGTGCATAATACATTTGGAAAACGATCATTTAGATTTGGCTATTCTTTTCTATATTATTGTTTATATTTTGCTACTCAAATCTAAATTATTTTTTTTTCAAAATTCTTTGGTACAAAATATCAAGATTTTTTTGTACATGATCATTTAGATTTGATCATTTAAATTTTGATAACAAAACCTAAACAACTTTTTCTCAAAAAATTTTTATGTACAATCGTTTATATTTGGTACATGATCGCTTAGAGTTAATTGTTTAAATTTAGGTTTCCAAATATTTTTTTTATATATTTGGAACGCGATCGTGTAGAAATGTGATCGTTTAGATTTGGTACACGATCATTTATATTTGGCTACCCAAATCTAAACGATTTTTTTTAAGATTTCTTGATTCACAATCGTTTAGATTTGACAATCTAATAACCCAACATTTTTCTTTTTCACGATCTTTGATATTTGGCACACAATCTTAAACAACCAAATAACAGTTAAAAAAAACTTTTATATTTGGTATATGATCTCGAACCAAATAACTGTTTGAAAAAGATAAAAGAAAAATTATAGAAGAAAAAAAATATTGTAGAAGAAAGAAGATGGAAAGAAAGAGCAAATGAAAAATATTTTAAAAAATGGTAGAAAAAGACAATGGAAAGAAAAAAAAAACCGTAGAAGAGGAAGAGAAGAAAGACAATGAAAAGCAAGGGCAAACCTGGAATATTTTAAAAAATGATCAGAGCTTTTTCATTTTGTTACATGGGCTGGAAATATTTTTTTTAGTTTTTTATATTTATGAAAATTAACTCGTTTCAATAGAAAATTTTGAAACCAATCACAAATTGCCACATAATTTACTATATTAAGGATGAAAATATAAATAGTTAAATTTGAAACTAATTAAAAAAATCGATATATCGCATGATGTCACATGTTTGACAAATTTTGATGATGTCACATGTCTTCATATTGGAACAAGTTAATTGTTTTGGTCCAATTAAATATTATTTATTTGGAGTAAGTTCAATTGAAAAAAAAAAAAAAAACTTAATTTAGTCCAAAGTCTAAATATGACGCAAATCCACGTGGTTGAGTCCTCATATATTACATTTTTGTCGGGATAATCCAATCTAAACATTTTTCTTACATTTTTATCAAATTGATTGGAGGTCTCTTACAATTTGATAGGAGAGGTTCATCAGTAGAGTGAACAATTTAATTTTCCAATCTTAGGGTTTCCCTTAGGTTAATTAATCTTTGTCAAAGTTGTATACTTTTAGCTGCAATGTAAATTTTGCAGTGAAAACATACATCCCTCATTGAATCTAAGATGGAAGATACAATTATAGTTGGGATGTTTTTAGTTGTTTACTTTACTATTAAATTTTATCAATTTAATATATTCATAAAGAAAACACATTGTCAATGAAATGTGGTGTGATTTTTTTGTTGTGTTAAACATTTTAATGTCTTTAAAATGAATTAAACAAAAATATACATTTACCTCACAAATCAAGCACGAGGCAAATTTTCTTTTAATATATTTTTTGAATGGATGTCATTAAGGAATATTTAACACTATCTTAGATTTAATGTTTTTACTATGTCTATCTTAGATTTTCTTTAAAATAAAATAAACACACATGTTACCTAAATAATTAAATATATTCCACTAGCTGGAATGCACATTAGTTATTGATATAATACTTTATTTATAAGGTTAAGTCTATTCTATTTGTGTCATGTTCCATTTTCTGGATATTAAAACTTAAAAGAATAAAAGAAATAGGCACACATGTAATCCTAAATAATTATATTGATGCATAGAGAGAGGCACGTTATTTTTGTATTTGTACCATCCATTTTGATTATGGAAAACTATATAGAAAAAAACTATAAAGGAGGGTTTCATAGTTAGGTTTTCGAGTTTTCTTTCTTTTTCATTTTTGTGTCTAATGTGTCTCAAAACTTTAAAAAATATTTTTTTCTTTAACGTTTATGTAGTGGGGTGAATCAAAACTTCTAATCTTGAAGTTGATATTACATGTATGCATCACAACGTCATTTGAGTTATGTTCATCATTTTGACTTTTAAATTTTTTTAGTAATTCGTACACCTTTTAGTTTGAAGTCAAGTAGGTTATTCTATTTGAGAAAATTCATAAATCTAACAAACTTAAAAAATGAAAATTTAGTCTCCAACGACTTATTACACATTTTTTTATATATATATTTGTTTTCTTTTCTTTTGGCTAGATGTAAAAATGTCACACCCTCTTCTAAGGCCCTCCTCATGTGACCAATTGAGTTGTGATCGTGTAGACACTCAATGTCTATTTCACTAGATGATAATACATTGGGCACTTAGTAAGTGAAATTCTACAACTCGTTTACTTTTTAACGTGTGTCATAGACTAAGCTCGGTGGAAAGACTTCATTCAAGAAACACAAGTCATAGACCAAGTCCAACACAAGTCATGCGATGTATTCAAATGACTAACGTATAACGCGTCAAACGTTTAAATTGAAAAACAAGAGTTTGTACAGGTCAATGTCAAGGTAAAATGCAAGTACCAAAAACTTAAGTATAAATCACTGAATTACAAAATATCCCTCCCTTCGCCTAACAAATCTGGAAAATGTCTAGTGGTCGGAGAATTCCACAACACATTTCCTTTTAATAAATAGTTTTCATAGAAACAACACATAAATTATAAACTTGAATTTCATTTCGGAAGCTCAATTTACAAAATTTTGGTCTCTACCAATGTTATTATTGCGTAGTCACGCTTCGTGGCCGAAACCTCTTCGTCTTTTCATTTCCCAACGTTATTGATGTTACATCAGTAGAATTTTCCACGCCAACTATACTTGTGAACAAAAAAGACATTTTTGCCCACGAAACAAATGTCGACGAAAGGTACTTTTACGTCTAATCATCATCACATTGGAAAAAATAGACTTTCTAGTCACGCTTGTTTTGTAGGCAGAAACTGTTTCTACCGACAAAAATAATTTTTATCGACAAGAAGAATGCCAAATTCGTCGGTAGAAGTATATATACATGCATGTGTCAGATACTTTTTTGGGATATAAATTTGATTGTTGGCCACAAATGATGCATTAGCAGATAATATTGTTTATTTTTTGCGCACATAAAAAACATTGCTAGAGCTTTCTAACTGCCAACATATTTCTAGCAACATAGAAAACGTGACATAAACGATTTTAATTTTTTTTCACATTTGTTATTAATTCCTTACCTTAAATTCTTTGGTGCCATTTATCCTATGTCATTAAAGTGTGCTTGAGACATCTTGGATTCGAGAAAACATTTATAAAATTATATAAACATCTTTTAATAATACTTTTTTTATAAAGCAACCCTTAAACACAATAATGTCTCGATGAATTCATTCCTTAAATAAGCCTTAAACATTTCTCGGTAACCAAACATGCTTGAATAAATACCTCAATGGAAACCCCATGTTTGGAAATCATTCATAAAACAACTTAAACATTTAATTAAAATCATACCTAAACAATAGTTTAACAAGATGCTTTGAAATCACTTTAATAAATTCAGTTTTTACACACATATATAAGCTTTAATATATTATTCATGCTAGGTGTCACTTAATCACGAAGACATTTTTGATATTTTTTATTGTATGTTTGTGCGTTTTTTTAGGTTTCAAAATTGTTCTCTGCAGAATAAATATTTTGTCAATTTGTTATATTTTTTAAAAGACCCCTTATATTTATTTTTGTTGCAATCACAAGCAAATTACTAAAAATGTGCGGCCTTTGATTAACATAAAACCAATAGAATACAAATGTAAATATCCATAACGCAATGCGACTTGGGTATCCTTAACGCGGTCAAATGCCAAAGATACTTGTTTTAACATCCTTAATTTAGCTTAATGGCCAAAACACTTAACACAAAAAAGATGAAACAAACTTTAACTTTATTTCCAATAAGTTGTTTAATACAATAATATACAGAAACAACACTTTACCAAAAGATAAAAGTCAACCCTTAAACTTAAACGTTCAGCAGCTTCTCGCCTAGCAAGTCCAAACTTTCTCTCCTTTTTGGTCTCAACGTTTAAACCCTAGAAGGTAAAACTTTAAAACGTAAGTCTAAAAGACTTAGTGAGAATTTATAAAAACCTTTTTGCAATACCTTTTTATAAACATCATTTCACATAAATAACATCAAATCATTTCATCTCGCATAAACCTTTCTTTATGCTCAATAAACACATAACATAATAGTTTCACATAAACACACATTAGTTAAGATTCATTTCTTTCGCCAAGGATTCTGAATTGTTCTCTACGCTCGGTCTCATTACCTCGTGTTTGAATACCGTATCAACAGCATCCAAGAACATACAGATTCGTCTGTGTTGCTCAGGTCGCTAAGCTTTATACCTTCCTTTCAACACATAAGCCAGCTTCTTATCACCATGTGGTCCGTACACCCATGGTGACCTTGACTCTTTATGTACACATAAAAGTTAGCATCATCTTAATGAATCAACTAATGGTTTGAAAACCATTTTATAGCATTCAAATCGTAATCATCAAATCAAGCTTTAACATGACTTTTATAATGCTAGAACACATATAAACTTTTCATAGAAATCTCTTTTTGAAACACTTTCTCATTTGAAATCATCTTTCAAAATGGTAAAGCATAACAAAAAACATTTAAGAAAAAAACCACTCACCATAGTTTAACAAAAATTCTCCTCTTCATTCTCTTCTCGTGGAGGGAAGAGACATTTTCTTAATCTTACACACATTAATCCTTGTCAAATCAGATTTAACATTTTTTTAGTCAGACCTTACTTATCGCTTAACCCCATATCGCAAATAATTTTAACCACTTAACACTTCTCGCGAATAACCTTATCACGTGGTTATATATTTACAAGAAATTTTCGTTGCTAACTAACCAACTTTTACTCGCTTAGAACACTTATCGCAAATTTAAATTTCAAGACTTCTTGATCGCGAAAATTTTGGTTCTCCTCGCGAAGACTACCCAAACGCCTAGTCGTTTTAGTAAAAAACTTACGTGGACTTTATTTTGAGAACGTTTAGACTTATAGATTCTACTGTAAATCCTTATTTTCTCAAAACTTTCTTACGAATTAACTTCTTAATCGCAAAACTTATACTAACAATAAAAGATTTTATCGCTTAATCTTTTCCACGGATTTATTCAAACGCTAATTTATATAGTACTTTTAGTCGAAATTTTACTTTATATACTCGAATTAAAAGCGGGTCTCACATCTTGAGAGAGGGAGAAAAATAAGAAAATGGGGAGTCTGGAAAACTCACCCAATGAGAGAGAAAAATAAACCATCTTATTTTCCTAAAATCATTTTGAAACAACATTATTTAAATAAATAGTTTTAAACAGTCAATATTAATATAATTTTTCCAATTATATGTATTTATATATATCTATATAATTAATGTTAAGAAAAAATAAGACTAATTTTCATAAATATAACGAATAAGCAAAAATTTTACGGTCCATATAAAAAAATGACAAAACTGCTAAAACTAACCATATTTTAAAAGAATTTCAGGTTTGTCTTTTCTTATCATTGTCTTTCTACTCTTATCTTCTGTAATCTTTTTTGGTTTGCTCTTCTGTAATTTTCTTTCTTTCATCTTGTGTGATTTTTTTTCTTTTCATTATCTTTTTCTCTTCTTTTGCAATTTTAAAAAATATTTTCTTTTTTCATTCTTTTTCATATTCTTTCTTATGCAATTTTTCATTTCTATCTCATCATCTTTTTTTTTCTTCTATATTTTTTTTTCAAATTGTTATTCGATTTTTTAAGATCGTGTGCCAAATATAAAAGATCGTAAAAAAAATTATCGAAATATTGGATTGCAAAATGTAAACAATTGTGTATCATATACAAACAATCGTGACCAAATAATGCTTGATAACAAATGGTTGAGATTTGGCTACCCAAATATAAACAATCAAATCTAAACAATCGTGTGCCAAATGTAAATGATCGCGTACCAAAAAATATTGGAAAAAAAACGTTTAGAAATGGTACTCAAATTTAAACTATTAAATTAAACGATCATGTGTCAAATCTAAACAATAGCGTACGAAAAAATCTTGACAAAAATCGTTTGCCAAATCTAAACGATCGTATAGGAAAAAATAGTCAAATCTAAACAATTCTTCCCAAATATATTACGTGTTGGATGCCAATTACTTACCGACATTTTTTATATTTTCTCTTTCGAGCCTGTAAGCTTTTTTTCGTTTTCGAGATTGTTCTATCCTTATAAATATTTTGTTGCTTTTTTATATTGTTTAAAAGACCCCTAAAAATAATAGTATTTGTGAGAATATAATTATTTATTACAAGGTAGATATTAATTTAGAAAAATAATATTTATCTAGGAGAAAAAAAGAAATATAATTACATTGTGGGGAAAAATATAATTTTTTTAAAAAATAATTATTTTTGGGAGAAGATAAAAAGTTGATTTTGAATTGAATTCAATCAAGAGAGAGGGAGTTTGATTATTTTGGGAAAAGGAAGAAAAGAAAAGAAAAAGGAAAACAAAAATAAATAACAAAAACAATAACAAAAACAAAAATAGTAACAAAAACAATATCAATAGCAAAAGCAAAAGCAATAACAATAACAAAATAATAACAAAAACAAAAACAAAAACAAGGTTAATTATCATAAATATATCAAAACGTCAAAGTATTTACGGTCTAAACGATCGTGTGCTAAATCTAGACAATCGCATACAAAAAAATCTTGAAAATAAATCGTTTACCAAATCTAAATGATCTTATAGGAAAAAATAGTCAAATCTAAATGATCGTTTTTCAAATATATTATGCGTTGGATGTCAATTAATTACATACATTTTTTATTTCCCTTTTTGGTCTTGTGAGCTTTTTTTTTTTCGTTTTTTGAGATTGTTCAATCCGTATAAATATTTTACCGTTTTTTTTATACTGTTTAAAGAACCCATATTATAATTGTATTGGTGAGAATATAATTATTTGTTAGAATTTAGATATTAATTTGGAAAAGTAATATTTACCGAGGGAGAAAAAAAAGAAAAAGAATTATATTGTGGGGAAAATAATTTCTTTCGGAGAAGATAATTATTTGTGGGAGAAGATGAAAAGATAGATTTGATATGAATTAAATGAAGGGGGAGAGGGTTTGATTATTTTGGAAAAAGGAAGAAAAGAAAAGAAAAGAAAAGAAAAGGGAAAACAAAAACGAAAACAATAGCAAAAGCAAAAACAATAACAATAACAAAAACAAGGTTAGTTTTCATCAATGTAACAAAACGTCAAAGTATTTACGATCAAAAGGATCGTGTGCTTTCTAGACAAATTGTGTACAATTTTTTTTTGAAAAAAAATCGTTAACCAAATCTAAACGATCGTATAAGAAAGAAGAGTTGAATCTAAACGATCATTTCCTAAATATATTACGCGTTAGATGTCAATTAACCACATACACTTTTTATAATTTCCATTTTGAACTTATGAGCTTTTTTGTTCTATTTTTTGAGATTGTTTTATTCGTGTAAATATTTTGCCACATTTTTATACTTTTTAAAAGACTCCTAAAAATAATTGTATAGGTGAGAATATAATTATTTGTGAATCGTTCCTTATTAGGGAGAAAGAAAAAGAAAAAGAATTACATTGCACGAAAAAAAATAAATTTTTGGAAAAGATAATTAGTTTTTCAGAAGATAAAAAGTTTATTTGATAGGAATTAAATGAAGAGAGAGAGAGTTGGATTATTTTGGAAAAATGAAGAAAATTGAAGAAAAGAAAAGGGAAAACAAAAACAAAAACAATAGCAATAGCAAAAGCAAAAACAATAACAAAAACAAAAACAAGGTTAATTTTCATAAATGTAACAGAACGTCAAAGTATTTATGGTCTAAACGATCGTATACTAAATCTAGACAATTACGTACTAAAAAATCTTGAAAAAAATCGTTTACTAAATCTAAATGATGGTATAGAGAAGAAAAATCAAATCTAAATGATTGTTTTCTAAATATATTACGTGTTAGATGCCTGTAGCCACCTATTTTTATCCTACCAATATTTTTCTTTAAAAATAATATTAGTAATAATGGCTAAACTTTTATAATATCTCATTTTTTTTTAAGAAATAAAAATAAATCAGTTTATATTATTTGTACTATTTTAGAAAAAAATAAATGAATTTATTTTAAATCAAATCTTCTAATATCAATTTTAACTTATTTAAATCATTTTAGAAAAAAAGAAAATCAATTTTAAATAAAAATATTTTAATATTCATTTGATGTATTAATTTATTTTTCACAAAATCTCAAAATATCTCATTTAATTTATTTTAAGAAAATGAAACTTTGTTTTATTAATATAAAATAAAAAATAGGGACCTTTCTCATTAGAAAGATGAGAAGAGTTTTTTGAAACAAAGATTTCTTTCGAGGAGAAAAATTCTTACAAAAAAAAATCTTTACATAAAAATTGTTAGAGAAATTTTATTTTTTTGGAGAATCTCTGCGAATTCGGAGAAAAGTTTCTCCAAAAGGTCGGTTTTTTTTTTTTCATTACGTTAGTATCTTTACCATTTTTTGGTTTCGGTACTTTTTTTATTTCTCTTTACCAAATCAAATCTCGTGTTGAAATAGATTTTGTTAGAGGTTGTATATGGTAGGGTTTTACTCTCAAGGATCCGCACCTCATCGACGAGGAATTTTCTTTGGGATTTGATTTTGTTTCTCTTCTTTTTTTTCTTTAAAGATAGAGTGAAAGAAAAAAATTATATAAGACTCGTTTTTGGCTTTCTTTTTACTTTTATTGTTATAAAAAAAAAAAACCTTAGTCTTTTGAGAAAATGACATAAGAGTTTTAAAGAAATCTTGACCTCTCTCTAAAAGCATAGAGGGAAAGAATGATCATTAGATAATTATGTCATTATTATTATATATATATATTATTATTATTATTATTATTATTATTATTATTGTACCTTTTTATTATTACTATACTTATTATTTGTTATTGATATTCTTTCCATTAGAGGTGAAATCGGGTTGGGTTGGGAGACATTCTCAACAAAGGGAAATGAAAGGCATCAAGTAAATCCACGAAAATAACACTTCTTTAAGATTGAAATTCAATAGTAGAATATAAAAGGGAAATGAATGACAAGAAAACAAAAAATACCTTATGGATTATGTCAATAGATTGCATAGAAGTTGTGTCAGGATATGAGGGAGTTGCATAGAATGACGAAAATGGAGAAGAAAGAGGCTTATGGTTGGGGCGTGAATGACGGATCGAATGGGAAAGAAGATTTGAGAGATGGGTTTCAATGGAAGTTGAAATCTTTTGAGAGAGAAATTTATAGATACCGATTACGAGAGCGATAACTTTCGTACCCAATAGTTGATTGCTTGTAGAAACAGAAACAAAAAATCGTAGCTAATCTCGCCATCACCATACAACCTATGCCACCATGGAGGCAGAGAACTCTATTCTCAAAGCTCAAACCGTTGAACTCTCTCATCGTCGCAAATCTAAGAGAAGAGAAAGAAGAAGAAATCAATGAACGGTAAGGGCGAGATAAAATCCTCGGCTTAGAATTAGGGCTATGGGAAATTTGGGAGGAGCGAAGGAAGTGTCTAAACAAGGGTCAATACTTTTATAAAATGGTGGAATTGAACTTTGGTATATTGATGAATATTGTGAATACAATCTCTAGTATTTACTCATTTGATGTTTTCTCTCGAATACAAGTTAAAACTTAAAACTTATTGATCTTCGGTTTTCACGATGTTTTCTCTCGAATACAAGTTAAAACTTAAAACTTCTTGATCTTCGGTTTTCACGATGTTTTCTCTCGAATACAAGTTAAAACTTAAAACTTCTTGATCTTCGGTCTTCACGATGTTGTTGTTGCAAGTCGATTTGAACTTTGATCTTCTGGAATTCAAGGAAAGTTTAATCTTCCAAGTCTTCAATCTTTCAGAAGATGATGATCTCGAAGTTGATAAGAACTTGTCAGTACTTCAAAGCTTCAATTCTTCCTTCAACAAAAGACCCTCCTTAAATAAATGACAAAGGTCTCTATTTATAGAGAAACTTCATTGGCTTTAGGTGGGCTTGAACTCATTTGCTTGTTTGATTTGGACTTAGACCCACTTGCCTGTTGGGCTTGAGCTTGGACCCATTTGTCTGTTGGGTTTGAGTTTGAACCCATTTTTCTGTTGGGCTTGAGCCCTCCTTGTTTGACCCGATTTTTCATCCAAGGTTTTCATTGGGTTGGATATGAGAAAACTTGACTACCCAAAATCTCATCAAATTATAATCATCACAATTTTGTTGTGATGACATGGCAGAATATAATTGCCTGAAATTTTTTGCTCAACAATATCATATGACAAAAACATTTAGAAAAAAACAGTTCATGACATCTATTTTTTTTTGCATATTGCGAATATGAAAAATTAGAGGTTATCAACTTTTAAATTTGATACTTTTGTAATTTAGAAAATGTTAGTAACATGAGGCGTATTATCATAAATTTGTTTGCTATTTCTGCAACAGCCCCTCTTAAAAATGGCAAGAAAAAATACATATTTTGAAATGTCAAAAAATTACTTGTCATTTTTAATACGTTCAAAAAAAGTACATATCACTATGCATTTAAAAAACGTAAAAAAAAAACTAAATATTGGCCTACTTGAGCCTTTTTATAAAAAAATCTTGACAATATATCATTGAAATCACTCCTTTTTTTTTTTTATGTCTTTTAAAAAAATCTCAAATATTTAAAATTAGAAACGTCAAACGAGTCCCTTTTTTTTAGTAATGTTCGACTTCTACTAACTCTGTGATGCAGCTTTCACTACCAAAATTTGCACACAGGCTTCTTTAATTTTCTTTACTCGTCGAGAGTAGAAGCCAATATATATAAATTTTTGCTTCCACAACTTCAAATTTAACTCCGCAAATTATTGCGAGGATGCATAGAAAAATATGACACATAACCTAAATTGGTTTTACGATACATGAGAGCAGAGCATTTAAAAAGTATATTAAACACAAGCATATGTATGAAAGCAAAACGACTATTGCCTATTTCTCTGTTGTAGACACTGTTTCTTGGGCAGTTTATGCTTGATGGTCAATATAGCCTTGGTACATATTATGAGATAAACGTGGCTTTGCATGCAAATGCAATGGCTTTGATAGAGATAATTCTCTGGTTTCAGGTGACGTCGTTGTGAATTTTGGCAACGAAGTCCATGAGAATCCTTGTAGAAGTCTAGCAAATAACATCATGGTAATGTTAGTTCCTAGTGAGCCACCAGGACAACCTCTCCTCCCTCTTGTGAAAGTGATGAATCGCAAAGTGGGTTCTGAAATTCCAAATTCAACTGTCCCGTCTTTTAGATGACGTTCTGGATCAAATTTCATTGGATCCTTCCAAATCCTTGGATTTCGACCAAGACCCAAACGACTCAGCAACACTTCGCTTCCTTTGGGAATAAAGTAGCCAGCCACAACAATGTCAGAGTTGGACACATGAGCAACATTGAAGGGTGAAAATGGATGAAGTCGAAAAGATTCTCTAGCACAAGCTGTGAGATACTTGAGTTTCGGAATATCCGATTCTTGAACCAATCTCTCCCTTCCAACTACTTTATCCAATTCTTCAATAGCTTTTTCGAGAACTTTTGGTTGATTGAGTAATTCTGCCATTGCCCATTCCACTGCATTTGAAGGATTATCTACTGTTGCAAGTTGTATGTCCTATAATTATAATAATGGTGTTAAAATTGGCATTAGTATAAGCAACACATGTCAACAATTTCAGGAAGCTTAAATTACAAATAATTTTTTAGGTTGTATTTTTGTTTGGACTTGAAAAAATATTTGAGGTCAAATAAACTGTCAAAATTAAGGGTCTCTTGAACATTAATATATATATATGTATATATATTGGTTAATGCATTAATAAACATTTAATTATTGCTTAATAAAGTTAATGAAGTAATTAAAACAAATGTGTCGAACATTTTATTGTCAGATACCTTTTTATTTCCAAACCAAATAGTAAGTCGCAGTTATTTATAAACTTATAATTTGAGAAACCGAATTTAGTTATAATTTATATCCATATTTGCATGTATGTAAGTACGAGAAATTGTAAGATGCTTACTATGATTAGAGTCTTGATCTCTTCTATTGTCAACAAAATATTTCCGTTGTCATCTTTAAGTGAAATGAGGATGTCAAGAATGTCCTCTGCCCCTTCTATTTTCTTGTCATTTTTCCATTGTTGCACTCTCTCTTCTATAATCGGCTCGTCATATTTTCGAAGAACATTCAAAGCATTCTTCAGAATCTTTTTATGTCCATCTAAATCAAAAGGCTTAAAACAAGGAATGAAATCTGATATAGAAAATGCATTAACACGCCTAACAGCGGTCAACAATGCTTGATTGTGTTCTTTATCTTCAAAAGTTGGACCTCCATCTTCCCTCCTTTTTCCATAGTATCTTCTATTGAATAACATTCTTCTTAAGATGTTACCACAATAATGTTGTGTTATCCTTCTAATGTTAATCACTGCACCTCCTCCATTTTTACATGTTTGGTTGAAAATATAGCATAAAAGAGTATTGGCTTCAGAGGTTCTTTGGGCAAGCATTCGATGGATAGTTGATGGATTGAGTATCTCTGATGTGAGAATTCTTTTCATCTTCCTCCATTGAGGTCCCGTTGGCGATAATATTGCGGAGATACTTCCACGGGTTAACATATCAGAATCTCCAAAACTGGAAGAGCGCGATCCAAAAATAGAATCATATGTGTGAAGGAATTCAAGAGCGAGTTCTGGAGAAGTGACGGGGATTATGTAAGTATTTCTGAAGTGTATGGAAGCAATTTCAGTATTGAATTGCTTCATAATTGAATGAATCCACTCGTGGGTTGACAAGTTGTTGCTCAACAACATTGCAGGAAGGTAGCCAACAAAAGGCCATAGCTTTGGCCCTGGTGGGAGAGGTGGTTGCAAGTTCGAGTGTTTTCGTATGCGATTATAACGTTGAAAAAACAAGATAGAAGTGAAAGCCATGAATAGAAACAAAATGAAAATTTTGGAGGTTATGGCGATTGGAGAGTTTTGGTATATCAATTCATTAATGAATAGCAAAGCAACCTCCATCACTTTCTCTATGAATACTAATGGAATGCTTTTTACCTATATTCTTTAGGGGACGTGTGTTCATATATATATATATATATATATAGAAACATGGGTGGCATTTGAAATATCATTCGTAGACATACATACACAAAGTACTATTCAATTAAATTACAAATTTAATTATCTATTTATTATTTCAACTGCATAAAATGTTTAATAGATTTTTAAAATGTTAGGGTTATCTCGAATCACTTTTCAAATATTTAATTTAATTATAGTTTATTTTTTAAAAAAAATTGATGGTTTGGAAACCACTAATAATAAAAAACTAAAAATGTATTTTAATGAATTTTATCAAAACAATTTAAATGAAAATATGTTTTGTCTAAAAAAATACATATTTATTTTTTAAGTCAATGAAAAGGTAGCTTAGGTTTTGTAGATTCCTCCTAATAAATCTGCCTTCCACCAATTTTACTTTTTTTGTTATTCCATTTAAGGATATGAAGTAAATAAAATAATATTAAAATATATAGATATATTTCTAAAAAATTGCATTAGATATAAAAAGAATTAAAAAAAAACTTATGACACACTTTTTTGCATATGGTAAATTTGATAAATATGATGGTAATCATATGGTAAGCTAACAATAATCTGCTTTGAAATTTACTACTTTTGTAATTTGAAAAAGAAAAGTGACATTGATTATTATAATAAATTATTTTGGTAATTTTACCAATTCTCCCATATTTCTCACCTTCTTTCTAAGTCGGATGCAAACTAGTCTTTATAACAAAGTTTTATCTATGAATGCATTTGTGGCAAAAGTTCAACCATTAAAGCAGTAAGGTTTATTTTTCAAAGGTGTGAATAGATTGATTAGAACAAAAAAAAGTTATTTAAAAAATTTTGGAAAAAGAAAGTCCTTTAAAATAACCATTGAAATGGTCTCCAAACCTATTTTAAGATATTGTAATTATATTAAAATAATTTTTTTTCTAAAAGAACTCATTTTCAAAATGAAAGGATGGAGCAGAGTTGTTAACAATCACAAAGCAAACATCAGGATCAAGTTATTTTGATATTCTGTTTAGATATATCATAAAAGGATGATTTGACACTATATACCAATACTAGATTTTCCTTTTATAGCTTCCGTTAAATTAGATGTTTAATTATTTCAATCACCCATTCATCTAAAAACTTAAACCAGGTTTGTTAGGTTCAATTTAATTATTAATTCGAAAAAAAAAAAACACTTAAAATGAAAATCAATATTAAATGAAGAATTAAGAAACAACGACAATATAAAGGCTTTAACATAAGACGCACTTGAGCTCGTTGCATTGATATCATGTCAAAGAAAGCTATTTCTTTAGAATTTTATTAGAATGAGAGAGAATATATACCCTGAGCTAAAAGTTGAAGGGATAAAAGTGTATGACAGTAGAAGATTTTACCGAAATATTTTTCAATTTAATTTTAGAATATTTCCAAAATACCAGGATATTAACAAAATAATATACAGACAAAGTTTCTTATTAAGACTTAAAAGGCTAAGCATCCTTTCTAATTATAGATTAGAGAAAGAAAAACTTAATTGTTTGACGTCTCTAAATCTACAAAATAAATCTCAATTTTATCGTCTGGTATGAGATTGGTTTGTGGAAACCAATTGGGATGAAAAAAAGTTTAGATTTTTTAGAGAAACTTTTTGGCAGAAAACCAAAATTATTAGTTTTATTTTAGTTGATTGAATTGTTTAAAAAAATTGTTTTCTTTTAGATATTTATAACTCTCCTCCATTAAGTAGAAAATGGAAAAGAGAATCACCAGATTCTATTAACTTAAAAATATTAAATTAATAAATTTTAAATCAATTAATTAATTAACCATTAATCAATTAGTTAACAATTAATTTAATCATATTTAATTAAGATTTCATTTAAATCTTATTTAACGAATATCTCTCCAATATCCAATATCGTGGAGTTTTATATTAATTTAATTAAATCAAATAATATTAAACTAAACGATTAATTAACTCTCTAATTAATTAATAACTAAATTAAATATCTTATATTTAACTTAAGTTAAATTTAAATCATATTCAAATATAAATTTATCTCTAACCAATAACTTTAATATAAATATAATTCAATTCACATTAAATTAATATTTAAACTCATTCAAATATTATCTCTCATTAATTAATTTTGAACCATATCTAAAATTAAATTTATACAATAAAATATAAGAAAAAAAATAATACGTGGAAAAGAAATTGTCACCGGTGATAGATGCAGAAATAATACCGACAACGAAAGTATTTGTTGTTGGTGATGGATGTGGAAACAAGTGTGGAGATATTGCCGTTGTATTTTTGTAGTCCAGTTGTGCTTTATTTTTACACTGCATCCATTGTTTTTAAACTATTAAACATGTATTTCTTTTTTTATTTATTTATTCAATTTTTAACGGACTCCAGTTATTTTTAACTATATTAAATGACTAAAATTTGCTGTGTAGCAATTTTTTTTCTTCATTA
The DNA here is from genome assembly GCF_000004075.3 of Cucumis sativus. Lineage (NCBI taxonomy): Eukaryota > Viridiplantae > Streptophyta > Magnoliopsida > Cucurbitales > Cucurbitaceae > Cucumis > Cucumis sativus. The sequence continues at coordinate 28,139,980 of NC_026655.2, forward strand.
TTATTATTATTATCTTACTATGTTCACTACAACAAAAACTACATACTACGACAGTTGTGTACATCAAAAAATAGAAGGGAGGAAAAAAAACTGTCACAAAAAGTAAAAATCCGCGTTTTTGGCGGGAAAAGACGGAATTTTTCGGATAACACTTTCCGTGACAGTTATTTGATGTCATAGAAGTTACATAAATAATTTTAATTTATTAAAATAAAATTAATTTTAAATGAAAATTAAAGTCTATTAAAACTTTTCCCCCAAATCTAAAGACCTTAACATTTTTCCAAACCCTCATACGAACAAGGCCATCTCCATCCGACCATCTCCCGGTGTCGTCACCGCCACCGCCCCTTCATGCCCGTCTCTTCACTCAAAACCCTCACAAAATGTCTTTGCTTTCGCATTGATTTTCTCTTTGGAAGGAGCGAGCTAAGAATTTTTTTTTTATGGAAGAAGGTATGTTGGATTTGCTTATGAAACAATATGGACTTTGTTTTTATGGTACCCTTGAGGGAAAATGGCATTTGCTATTGGAAAGTTCTTATGGCCTTACCAAATTTGAATTTGCCCACCATGTGTTTGATGAAATTCCTCAAAAAAAAAAAAAAATCCAGTTTTTAAGGTGTTTGTATATCTAGGTATGAATGAATGTGATGTTAGTTTAAGATGCAAAAATATTAGTAGTTGTGTCTTTTTTTATATATATTTTTTCTTTTTGGTCAAAGCTTTTGTTTGGTTGTATATGTTGATCTTAATGAGATTCTAATGAATCTTGTAAAAACCTAATTGTCTTGTATATTAAAACTACCCTTCTACTTTCTTTCTTTAAAGAACTTTACTTCACACAAAAAAAATGGTAAAAATCTAGTAAAAGAAACAACAAGAATTTGGTATTATTCTTCAAGAAACAAAGGAAGAAACTATTGCATTCATATATTGAGTGATAATTCATAGTTTCTACATTTAATCTTATTCAAAACTCTTACATAGTTCATAGTTTCTACATTTAATCTTATTCAAAACTCTTACATAACTGTACAACATCTATGATTGTTATCTTGATTTGCCTCAAAGAATTGATTATCAGGATGCAGATGCGGCCATCCCAGCCATATCATTGGCCATGACACAGGTTGGGGTTGGGGTTGTGGTAGCATTAATTGCCAATGATATGGCTTCGCATTGAACATTTGTTACGGTATGGACTGAATTGTTCTAAATTTGAAATTACAAGACTAATTTGTTACTAACTTGAGAGTAAGTTGTTGTATAATCTAACTTATTGCTTCTAATTGAATGACATATACAATTAGGAAGTTAAATTAAATTAAACATGAGTATTTGCCATTAAAAATAGAAAAACTTTCTTGATGATAATCTATTTTCAAACTTTTGGTTTTTCATATCACTAGGTATAAGCGATAGTGTCACTTAAACACTTTTTAGCAACCTCTTTTACATAGAGTATATTACATGATAGTGTTTTATTTAGTTGGTGGATTGTATTACTCTCTTTAGTTTTTTTGTTCTCAAGCTTCACTTGATCATTTTAATCTCTTATAAAGTGTTGAAGCTAGTTTGTAACTCTTGAAAATTATTGTGTTTTTATTAGGTCTTGCACTAATAATCGATCGATCTACTGTAATGATGAAGCTACGTACCAAACAAGTTATTGATATTTGGTTAGTGACAAGACTTGTTGTAATTTCGTTATTCACGACAATACCTTGTTGTATTTAGTTTTTTAAAAAATGTTAGTATTAGTCTAGGATATAAGAAGTCTAAAGTTTTACTTGACTATGCATGCTAACTTAATTTAATAATAAATGTGTACGTTCCAACCCAAAATTGGTGCAGCTTCTTATTTGCGTGACTGGACAAATTTGGCTGCAACTCATGATAATCTCACCAATTCAATAAGTCTAACTTATCCCTATATATTTTTGTCTAATTCTTTTATTGTTTTTCATTACCTGAATTATCAATTCCTAGCTTTTAATTCTTGTCATTAAGAGCTTTCTAAGAGCTATGGTCTACAAACTTTTTTTTTTTGTTTACTTGTGAATTGATTTGCATGCAAAATCTTCTTAGGTGATATTTGGTAAGTTGAGTAATTTGGGAGAATTGGATTAGTTTTTATTGATATTAGTTTAAATGACTTCAAAGTTATACTTTTATTGATTCTCGTTTTGTTTATGATTTGAGTAATTGTACTACCTGGACAATCCTTCTTTGTAATATTACAGCAATCACTACTGTGTCACAATTGCAGAGATTCTTAAGAATAATGGGCTAGCTACGTAAAAAAGAATAATCCATAATTTTTAATGTTAATCTCTCTTAAGGTTGAAAGAGCATGATATCTTTCTTAAGGTTGAAAGGTTTCATCACCAGTCTTATCAAACTTAGGAATAATATCTTTGATTCATATGGACTGAAATTATTTCTCTTAATTTTTTTGATTCACATATAATAAATTTTAATTTTGAAGAAGAAAATGTCTAACTTTATTTTCTTTTGTCACGTGTTTATTTATTTTCTTCTCCATGTTGTTTAATGGCTTTACATTGTTCTTGGAGATTACAGAAGCTCCTAAACTACATAAAACATAAATATAATAATCCAATTATGATCATAATTGAGAACAATGTGTACATCAAAAGCCTATAAACATTGTAGAATTGTGATGAAGTTTTCAAATGGAAGGCAAGTTGCACTTTGGGGTTATATATGTTTAACATTTTTTTTCATTATAAGATACCTTTGTTTTGACATTTGATCTTCTTGTTAATTCTTTGAGTTGGTAAATAGTAACTCATGTGTGGGATGTGACGATGTGAGTGTGGGTTGTAGTTCCATAATCATCTGTCATCGGTTATCGTCGTCGATCGACCTCACCTGCCGTTTCACTTATTGAGCAGGTAACAAATTTGTTTTTTCATGTTTGATGCCTTGACGATTTTGAATTATTTTGCATTGGAATCATTAGAATGCAACTGTGCCTTGCGGATGCGTTTAATTGTTAGGTAAGCATTATTTGTAGTTTTAGAATCTGAATCTACTTTGTTGCTTCATATCCAATTATCATGCATAAGGTGGGGGGGGGGGGGGGGGGGGGGGGGGGTTAGGGTGCCTTGCGGATGCGTTTAATTGTTAGGTAAGAATTATTTGTAGTTTTAGAATCTGAATCTACTTTGTTGCTTCATATCCAATTATGCATAAGGCTGAGGGGGATTGAAATGAAGGGCCGAAAATGTTCTCACAAATTTTTTGGCAATCTAGTTATTTTCCTATAATCTCACTATTGTCTTGTTTTAATCTTACAGCATTGAGAGTATTAACTTCTGACCTATTTGTACAATATGTTTTAATATATATGTCTACAGGAGGACAATGACATGTGCAAAATTTAGGGGCCAAATGAAACCGAAGGTCCAAACTTAAAAAGAAGGTATCCTTGACATTTCATCTGATGGAGTAAGTATGTTAATAATATATGTCTTATCATGGGAGGAAAGATTTGAAATATTTCATATATTAGTGAAAAGTTTAGATTTTTTTGAATGAGAAAGAAAAGACACTTGAGATTTTGATTTGAATCTTTGACGAATGAGTTATTGTTCTTTGTAATGTGGTGATATTATTCAAAGGTTGTTAAAGGAAATGTTAGTGATGAAATTTTACACTAATGTGTGGTCTTGACAGCTGTTAAAAATCTCCTTTACGTGGGTGATGAAATTTGTATTTGAAAATGTTGATTCTCTTGTTAAAAGAAAAAGATGTTAATTGTTATCAGTTGAGGGTACTGATAAATATCTTGTTGTCATGTGGAAACAGGGAAAGAAATGGCAAGCCAAGCAGCTAGTTCTATCAATGGCAACATGAAGGCAAACCTTATGTACTTTTACACTCATACATATTAATCATCTGAAATGGTTGTGGAATGCTGATATTAAATTCTACAAACGCTCATCAAGTACGGAGTTCTTGATTAGAAGCAAGATTCATAATATATATAATGTTTCTTTTACATTCACATTACTACATGGTAGTCCTCCATTTTCTTCTTTGTTGTGGTAATGTTGGTTCACAAATGTATGTGTTATGGATGCTTATATTCATGTTGTCTTTGTAGGTTCAACAGGAGTCGACAACTTCATGAGTTTTCTTTCAAAGAATATTTTCAGAGACGAACATTCTCGATTCGTCGTTTATGCTTCTACAGAAAATTTTGTTAGATGTATTCTAATGCTATTTAAAATATTTTTTGATTAAGGGTTGGGATTTCATACTTGTAAATTGTTGACACTTGATTGGAAATATACGAATATTATAAATTGTATTATATCATATATATATACTAAAGTGTTGGCTACTTTTTTCTATATGGGTGTCAATATTATAAATTCAAAATTGTCATTCTCAGCTACATTATTGTCATTCAAAATGGTTCGTGTAATGGTGGAGCGGCAAGGAGAACAGGAAAAAACCGTAGTAAATTGAGAAATTTGCAACAGAAAATAAATGACGTAATAAATGAATTTGTGACCGTTATTAATTGTTGTCAATCCGAAAACGATAACAGTTGTTTAATAAAATAAATTGTCACGATTGCCCTATATGTGACAGGAAAAAAATGTCGTCAATAGCAAAACAATGACATTTTTATACAAAAAAAACTGTCGCGATTAACATATTCATAACAATTAAAAAACATCACAATAAATGAGTTCGCGACATTTATTTAACCGTCGTTAATACACAAATGATGATAGTTATTTGTTGTCATAAAATAAAATATGACAGTTATTTGACGTCGTTGAATTCTGATTAACGACATTTATTTTATGTCATAAAATAACTTATTACGACAGTTTTTAAAAACTGTCATCGAATGACTTTCCATGAATCCCGCTTCTATGACTGAAAATAATTGTCGTCTTAGACCACTTTTCTAGTAGTGGTTGTAAAGATCAAGTGGATGAAATTAGGTGTTTTGCAGCTAACCATTGCCCATGACTAAAATTTAAAAGCATAAATCAAATGCAGATGACATATATATACGAAAAGTACACTTATTTATTGCTAATATTTGCCCACGCAACATGTAAATTATCCCTACAAACAAGTGAAAAAAAGTACATGGATACACACGACTAACATAAATTACACAAGCATATATGTAGAAACTGAAAGGACAACATGTATACATATTCTTATGTTATACGTTGTAGGCATCTTCATTTGAGGTAAGCTTATGGTTCATGGTCAATAAGCCTAGCTAGGGTACATACCATGAGACAAACGTGGTTCTGCATGCAATTTTAATGGATTTAAGAGCAAGTGTTCGTGATCCATTTTAGAGAAGTCAATTTCTTTGATTCCTGGTAGTAAGCTCCATGAAAATCCTTGTAGAAGTCTAGCAAATAGCATCATGGTAATATTAGTTCCAAGTGAGCTCCCAACACATCCTCTCCTCCCTCTACTAAAGGTGATGAATCGCAAGCTGGGTTCTGATAATCCCAATTCTTCTGAGGCATCTTTTAAGTGACGTTCTGGATTAAATTTGATCGGATCCTCCCAAATTCTTGGGTTTCGACCCAGACCAAAACGACTAAGCAAGACTTCACTACCTTTGGGAATTAAGTAGCCATTCACAACGATATCAAATTTTGATACATGTGGAATATTGAAAGGTGAAAATGGATGAAGTCGAAAAGATTCTCTAAGACAAGCAGTGAGATACTTGAGTTTTGGGATATCGGATTCTTGAACTAGCCTTTCTTTTCCCACTACGTCGTCCAACTCTTTGACGACTTTCTTGAGAACTTCTGGTTGATTGATTATTTCCGCCATTGCCCATTCCACTGCATTCGATGGATTATCTATTGTCGCAATTTGTAACTCCTATTATTAACAAAAGGGTTCACACATTAGCAGTGAGAACAACATTATATTTATACAATAACAGGACGACTGTAATTTCATGAAACTTAATTATTATACTACTTATTTAGTTCTTAACTTTAATTTCAAGTTTGTATTTAATTATATGATTTAAACATTATATTAAAAAGTGTCTAACAAACTCTTTCTAAAAAATGTGTCTAATAATCTAATAAGTTCATCCATTTTCAATATTTTACTACAAAGTCTCCAAACATTAGAAGTATTGAAAAGGTTCTGTAACTTTTATTTTAGTGATTATTAAGGTCCAAAAATTTAATAAAAAAACGTCAAATATATTCAAATATCAAACAATTGACCTTCTTTAAAGGCCAAAAACCAAATAGATACAAATCTAAAAGTTCAAAGACATAATTTAAGTATAATTTAATCGCAATCAGGCGTATATAATTTATAAAGTTGTAGAACACTTACAGTGATTTGGGCCTTAATCTCTTCAATTGACAACAATGAATTTCCATTATCATCTTTAAGTGAAATAAGGATATCAAGAATGTCTTTGCCTTCTAGTTTCTTATCCTTCTTCCATTGTTTCACTCTCTCATCTATTATGGGTTCGTCATGCTTTCGAACAACATTCAAAGCATTCTTCATAATTTTCTCATGTCCATCTAGATCAAATGGCTTCAAACAAGGCATAAAATCTGATATAGAAAATGCATTAACATGCCTAAGAATCGTCAACAGTGCTTGATTATGTTCTTCTTCTTCCAAAGTTGGCCCTCCATCTTCCCTCCCTTTGCCATAGTATCTTCTATTGAATAGCATTGTTCTAATAATGTTACCACAATAATGCTGTGTAATGCTTCTAACATTAATCACTGCAGAACCTCCATTTCCACTTGTAATGGAGAAAATATAGCGTAAAAGTGTATCAGCTTCTGCGGTTCTTTGGCCAAGCATTTGATGAAGCATTGTCGGATTGAGAATTTCGGATGCGAGAATTCTTCTCATCTTCTTCCATTGATCACCCATGGATGAAAATGCAGTGGTGAGATATCCACGGCTTAAGATATGAACAGTGTTGGAAATTGAAGAACGTGATGAAAAGACAGAATCATGTGTCTTAAGAAATTCAATAGCGAGTTCTGGAGAAGTGACTGGGATAATGTAAGTACTTCCAAGGCGTATGCAAGCAATCTCGGTGTTGAATTGCTTCATTACCGAATGAATCCAATGGGATGTTGGGGATTTGTTGGTTAACATTGTTGGGAGGCAACCCACGATTGGCCATGGCTTTGGACCTGGTGGGAGACGTGGTTTTCGAACTACTGAGTATTTTTTTCTACGATTATAATAATGTGAAAACATGACAGAAGCAAAAGCCATAAACAGAAATATAATAAAAGTTTTGGATATGGCTATTGGGGAATGTTGGTGAGTCAATTGAGTAAGGAATATTAAAAAACCAGCTTCCATGACTTTCTCTCTCCCTTCTCCCTTCTCCCTTCTCGCTTTCACTTGCTCTCTCTATTGTATAATAATGGAATATCTTGTAGGCTATGTCTTTTGGGGGATATGCATGTGTTATATATATACACATCCGTTGGCAAGGTGGAAAGGGGACCAAGATATCTTTGGGTAGCAACATGATACGCAGTTGATCCATAACGTTTTTTCAAAATAGAAATAAAGCAAAGAGTTCACTTAAATTTATTCTTACTATTTATTTTAAATTACGAATGGTATGGATTGTAAAATTAAGTTGAATACTTTTACCATAATCTTTTAACCATGTACTTGTTAGAGAGAACCATGCTGACACAGCACACCCAAGTATTGAACAACTTGGAGCCACGTCATCCAGTAATAAGGAAGTATTGAATTATTTGTAAAGAATGGGTTTGTTGGACTTTTGTTACATACCAACCTATGAGATGCTGCCACTAGAATTGTTTGATTTATTTTTCATTTGTTTATTATCCCAAGATTGAGATTTTATGGGTGTCCTTGTAGATAGATCATCGAAAATTTGATGCCAAGGCAAACAAAGGAATACTTTGTGTGTGGGAAAGGTATTAGCATTCCACAACACCCATTTAAAAAAGCAGTAGCCAAATTTCAAATCTCGAATTTGAATATATATTTTAATTTATTTTAAAACTAATGTCTTATTTTACCTCATATTACTTTAATATTTGAAGCAATGATCTCATAAAATAAGTGAAATGATATTTCATTAATTAGACTATATATTGAAGGAAACTTCTCACCTTAAGAAAATGAGAAATTATTACAAATTCTCAAAGTCTATCATAGGCTAGTCTTCGAATAAATTTTTTTAAAAAATATTGATTAAATTCATTTTTTCTTGGGATCAAATCTCGGATTCTCAAGGATATTGATCTATCACCTCAAGAAATCTAGAAAATTAAACTTCCAAATTTCTTAGATTCCGTCGTAGGATTTCATTTAAAAAAAACGATTAAGTTATTAGAAAAGATTGATTTAGAAAAACTTATGAAACCATGAATAAAATTTTGAATGTTTTGAAAAGCATAAAAAAAATTTAAAACATTGTAGATAAATTTGCTAAATGATTAAAAAGTATTTTTATTTTAAAACATAAAGATATTTAAATTGGAAAAAGATTTTAAAACATTAAAAAATTTAAATATAAAGAGTTACCTTTAAGTGCATATAACACGATAGTAATGTGAATAAGTAAAAGAAAGAAAATATAATAACAAATAAATAAACTAAGGAATGAATAAATAAATAAAGAATGGTAGAGGTGTGACGGCACCATAATAGAAATAAAAATAATAATCATAATAAAAAGAAAAGAAAGAACCATAATAGTAATAAAATAAAATAATAATAAAAAATGGTAATAACAATAATAATGATAAAATTTCTCTTTCTTCATTCTTTCTCTCTATATTTTATAAAAAGGAAAATAAAGATTAAGAGTTGGAATTAAAAAAAAGTAATGAAGTACGGATAAATAAAAAAAAACTAGCATTCTTCTTTTGTCATTTTCTTTCTCCCTCTTTTTAAGAGGGAAGAAAAAAACTAAAGATTTTTTTTAAATGATGATAAAAAAAGAAATTACTAAAAAAATACTAAGATTTCCTACATTTTCTTTTCTTTCTCTTTGTCTTTTTAAAAGAGAAGAAAAGAAAAATAAGGATTAAAATCTCAAACAAATTACTTGTTATATGTGATGCGGATCCTTGGGACTAAATCTCTACCAAATGCAACCTCCAACTAAGTTTAGTTCAACAATGAGATTTGATTTGCTTAAGATAAAGTTTTTTTGAAAAATAGAGACAATAAGGTAATGAAAATATTAAGAAAAACTCACATTTTGCATTTTTTTTTTTTTTGTAGATATTCACTCTAAATAATAAAATAAATTTCAAACACTCTCTCTAAAGAACTTTTTTTCTCTAAGAAAATTTCTTCAAATAAATTTTGTATGAAATTCTCTTCCAAAGAATTCTTTTTCCAAATGACAAGGGTCCCTATTTAAAGATCCGGAGTGTATCACAAATTAAAAAAATTAATAAGAATAAAACCAAAATTTGATATTAGGTTAATAAAACAAAATTTCATTTTCCTAAAAGAAATTAAATGAAATATTTTGAGTTTTGTGAAAAATAAATTAATAAAATAAATGGATATTAAAAGATTTTTTTTTGTTTAAAATTGATTTTCTTTTTTTACTAAAATGATATAAATAAGTCAAACATTTTATTTTTTTTTTCCTAAAATGCGTAGAAATTAGTTTTTTTTAATATTTTATTTAAAACTAAATAATTTCTTTGATATTAAAATATTTTATTTTAAATAAATAGATTTGTTTTTATTTCCTAAAACAATAAAAATGAGATATTATGTTATTACTATTTTTTTTACTCCTTTTTCAAAAACAAATAAATAAAAGTTTAGCCATTATTAGTAATATTATTATTAAAGAAAAAATTGGTAGGATAAAAATAGGTGGCTACAATAATAAATCTAGTTTGGAGAAAGAGTTATGAGGTGATTATAATAAAATATATTTGGAGAAAGGGTTATGAGGTGGTTATGATACTCTATTTGGAGGAAGGAGTTATGCAATTTATTTTTTATACATTTTTTAAAAAATTCGTATTCTAAATTCAACACAAATTTCGTATATTTAATATACCAAATTATTATACTTTCGTAAAATAATTTTTCAGTAATTTTTTTTAAAATGTGACATCTATTTCCAACATTTTTTTATGTAATTGTTACGTGCGAATAATTTATTGATTTTTTTTTAAAGAAATTTGTATTCTAAATTCAATACACAAATTTCATATAATTAATTTTTCTTAACGTCCTATTTTCGTAAAACATTTTTCATTCATTTTTTAAAATACGACGTAAATTTTTTAATTTTTTGATGTAATTGTTATGTGCAAATAAATTATCAATTTTTTAAAAAATCTTCATATTCTAACTCCAATACACAAATTTTGTATCTTTAATTTACCAAATCGTCCTAGTTTTCACAAAATGATTTGACTTAATTTATTTAAATACGACATAAAATTTTTAACCTTTTTTCAAGTAATCGTTATGGTTGAATAAATTACTGTTTTTCCTTTTAAAGATAAAATAATTTCAGTTTTCTTCTTACCTAAACATTATATTTTTTTTCTCTTTTTAAATGGCTCAATATTTAGTTTTTGCATGGAGCAACAAAAATGATAAAAAAAAAATTATAATGAATCAATAAAAGATATAAAAATAAGGAAGAATAAAGAGAGAAAAAAGTATATTTTGGAAAGTATGAGCATAATTTGGTAAAAATTTAGATTCAAAATTTAATTCAAATAAATCTTAAATCAAATTTTGGCATTAAATTGATTTTTTTAGGGTTTAGGGTTTAGGTTTAGGTTTAGGGTTTAGGTTTTAGGTTTTAAGTTTTAGGGGTGTGAGTTCATTTATTACTTCTTGATATTCCAAATTACTACTTAGAACATCTTCAACATGTCCCCTCAATATGGTGTCTTTGTGGGTTCATCTACCTTGGACCAAAGACCCGTTTGAGTTTAATGGACTTTAATACCATATTTGTAGTATGAGGTTCCATCTCAAAACAAATTAACAATTAAAGAAATAGTTCATCTATATTATATGAAGTGTGAGTCTCCTTAGTTTTTCAAATGTGGAAACTGATCTTAATATCTCCAACAATGGAAAATGCGTAAAGGAGACGAGAAAGAGAAACATATGACCGACAATAATGGTGATTAGATGTCCAACAATAGAAAGAGAAACATATGATCGACAATAATGGTGATTAGATGTCCAACAATTGATAGAGGTAAGCCGTAAGGAAGTTGGAGTCACAGACAATAGTAGATGATGGAGAGCAATGCTTGTTGTTGGAAGAGAGATGCTGGGAGGGGGCTATTGATTTGGAATATCAAGAAGTAGTAATTTTTTTGTTTTTTTAATTCTAAGTGTAGTTACCCTATTTTGTTCTACTTTTTATTTTTTTCGTTTATTTATTTATTTATTATTTTTAAAAGAATTTGAATTTGAATTTAAATTCTAAAATTTAAATCTTAATTTTTAAATTTATGCTTTAAAACAAAAAACAAAAATAAAAACATATTTAAAATTAAAATTAAAAGTAAAGATTTTTTTCTCTCCCTATTTTTCTCAACCATCCCATGTTTCATGGTCACAACCCTCCCACTTTCTCCCAATCTCTCACATTCTCCCACTCTTCCACCTTCTTCCCATTTCTCTATTGTACTCTATTTTACTATCTAAACCTACTCCACTCCTATCTAAAAAATGAGACATTGCCCTATAAAAGGAGAATGAGAAGATTCAATTTGGATGGGGGATTTTTTTGGGCGCTGGAGAAAGAAATTTTTTTGGAAGAGGCGAAGAGGATCACCTAGAACATTTTGCATTTAAGGTAGACCTTGTAAGTTTTTTTTTTTTATTCAAGTTGATGATACTGGCTTAATTATTTGACACCCATTTGGGTGCTGTCTTAATTATTCATTTAAATCACTCATTAATTGGCACTCATTCACATATTTTAATTATTTGCATCATTTGAATTATTTGGCACCCATTTGACTCTTTGATTACTGTCCTAATTAATTAGTGTTTTGCATCTGATTACATTTATTTCTGCACATCTATTTGGTCATTTGACTGTTCTGTATGTTTATGTTAATTTTCTGCATCCTCGTTAATTATTTGACATCCATTTGGCCATTGGACAATTTTGATTGCTGAGTTCTACATCTAGTTAATTAATTTGACACCCATTTGACTATTTGATTATTGCTCTGATTAATTAGTTATTTTGCATATGTTTAATTATTTGGCATCCATTTGCGTGTTATGTTAATTATTTCATTGGGTTAATTAATTAAATGATTGTTAATTATTTGATTGATGTCTTAATTATTTAAGACTCATTTGACACCCATTTGACATACTGATTTAATTATTTGCTATCTTTTTAATTATCTAGGCACCCATTTTACATTCGGTGTTAATTGTGTATCCATTTGGTATGCTTTAATAATTATCAATTTGGCATATGTGTTAATTATGCATTTGAAAATAACTAATTGTGTGTATCCATTTGGTATCTTACTTTAATAATTATCAATTTGGCATATGTGTTAATTATGCATTTGAAAATAACTATTCATTTGACATACTCTCTTATGTCAATTACTCATTCGAATTATTTGAATTCTGTATTAATTAATTAATTAGCATGCATATTGCTAAAATTATTTGACATCCATTGGCTATTGTGATTATTTATTGGCATCTTGCATTAAACCTACTTTGGTTTATTATTTCACTCATTTGACATTCTCGTTTAATTATTCATTAGTCTAGTATGGCCTAATTAATTATTTTGCATATTTATGAATTAATTAATTATTTTGCATATTTCTAAATTAATTAATTATTTTGTCTATTTCTGAATTAATTAATTATGTTGCTTATTTCTGCATTAATTAATTATTTTTCACCTTTCTGCATTAATTAATTATTTTGCATCCTTTTGAATTAATTAATTATTTTGCATCATTCTGCATTAATTAATTATATTGCATGTGCGGTATTAATTAATTATTTTGAATCATTCTGCATTAATTAATTATATTGCATGTGCGGTATTAATTAATCACCTTGTACATTTTGCATATTGCTTACATTATCCTGTATTTATTTTATGTATTTATTTTATCTCAACATATTACCCTTCAAGTATTTTTTAAATTTTATAATGTCTTGTTCATTGTTATTATTCATTTTCCAATTGAAATATAAAAATGTAAATTGGAGAAAAGTATTGTTTTTTATGGATTTTATAATTTAATTTCCATGAAAACATGAAATTTTTCCGTTTGAGATTTAATTAATAGATTGTTTTTAAATTAACACGTTTCATATTTTAAAAGAGACTGAGAAGTGTTTTCATTCTAGATACATGAAATTTCTCATTAAACACCTATGATAGAGATTAAAATATCAATTTTGGTATCTTAATATTCTTAAGGTGAATAAAAATCTTTTAAAACAAAAATAAACTTCATTCTTCTAATGACTCCTATGCCACTCATAATCATCAATTCATGCTTGGGTTTTACTTTCTTCGATATGAATTGATAAACATGGGACATTTAAACAAAACCTAAATAAAAACTTTGTTTTGTGAACCTCTATAATTTAATTTAAAAGATAAAATTGGGTAACCATTTTGTGGGTGTTGTAGGGTGCTAACACCTTTCCTACACTCAACTGACTCCCGAACTTAAATCTCTGAATGTACGTAGACCACTTTTTTTTTTTTTTTTTTTTGGTGACCAATCACACCCTAATATGGTTGGTGGCGACTCCAAAACTATTTATTTATTAAAATTAAATAAGCGAGAGGTTGGCCACTCCGCGTAGCGATCACGTCGCGACACTAAGTATATCATTTTAACTTAAGTGTGATAAGGAGTATCAATATATGAAATATTTATAAATAGTGTATCAAATAATATCAGGTGTGTATTCGATATATCATATGTATCTAGTGTATATCAAACGTATTCATACATTTATAGTTGTTTTTGTTAATAGAATCAAAGGTTTAGAACAATGAATTGAAAGAAAAAAACATAGAAAAGGAGAGGCTGCATTTCAATCCAAAAAATATGTGGAACAAATACATTGATCCGAAAGGATATATAGTTGGGTTGCCTTTCAACCACAAAATAGGTTGGTAATCATCATTTCTAGTCAATGATCTTCACTATCATGTATACAACTCAACTTTGTCCTTTGAGAAAAACGTTTAAAATATAAGAAAAATAAATCAACTTAGTGTAAATATATTAAAATATATATGTCTATGAATAATAAATAATATATATTAAGTGTGTGTCAATAAATAATTATTATTGATTGAACTAAAGTGTGATGAAACAAAATTAATTACGATACTTTCGTCCCGAGTCATCTATACACTTATCATGATGGTTGATTACACAACTTAAAAAAAGTCACGAAATGTGTGGACTACGATTTTGCTTGAAGCATGGACCCAATTCACGATTTCATTGAAAATTTGTGCTAGGATCCGATTCCATTACCTATTTTTATCGTTTTCCCGTCATTATTTATTAAAATAATAATATTATTTAAAAATTCAAAAATTTAACAAAACAAAATAAAACACCAAAACTATCTATAGTGTGAACTCATTATTATATTTATATTTATTATAAAATATAATTATATATTATGAAGATAGATATTCAATAACCTACCAAGGTTACCAATTGTTATATAACGACTATCATTCAATTCCAATTTGTAACATTCAACCTATTGAATTCTATATTGTAATGTATACCCTCACATGTTCTATAAATAGAAATGTATAGTGTCTTTGTAATACACACTATAATTGAGTTCAATTGTCTTCTCTACTTCTTCCCTTATTTGTTCTTCTCTTTGTGTTGTTTCTTTGTTATTAACATGATAGTTTAAACATTATTAAAAAAATTATATTAACTTTTTTGATACAAAATTTAATATGATACTTCTAGCTATAAGAGGACCTCCAAAGTTTTCACATGGGAATTTAAAAATGAGTAGTGTAGCCTAAATTTTAAATTTGAGGACAATTCACCAAAATCAATCACATGTATGAAGTGTCAAGTTACAATATATCTTTAAAAAATGTGTTTTTTTTACTATATTCTGTCTTTGGTACAGTGGTCATACCTCCTTAATATTCCAATTTATTATAAACAATCTTTATCTTATATAAAAGAAACTACTGATTTGAGATTTATTTTTAGGCAAGTATGTTGCGATAGACTAATTTGAGATTTTTAGGTAAGTATGTTGGTAACTTATTGGGCTTGTTACTTTTCCATTTTCCACATGTTTAGAAAAGAAATTAAAGAATCCAATTTTTTGACATGAGTTATAAAGTTATGTTTATAACATTTAAGACACTATCACTTGTATGTTATCAATGGACATTCACGTTTTACTTGGTTTAGAATGAGTTGAGTTGTTTTTCTTATATTTTAAATGTTTTTTCAAAGGAAAAAGTTGAGTTATATATATATATATATATATATATATATATATATATATGATAGTGAAAGATCAATCATTTGAATGGACGACCAACATATTTTGTGGTTGAAATGCAACCTATACCTTCTTGAGTCCTTTTCTAATGCATTTGTTCCACATATTTTTGTGATTGAAATGCAACCACGACTTTCCTAGCTATGTCGTTTTTGTTCCTAGGTTGTTCTAAAACTTTGAATCTATTAGATATTATTTATTTCATATTTTACACACCATTTCATTTTTATCTTTCAACAAATGTTTACAAAATAAATCTAATCAAATTATAGATACTAAATTTAAACTTTTAAGACCGTAGAGATTAACTTATAATTTTTTCTGAACTGTAACGATCAAATTTACAGTGTAGCTTCTTTTTTAATCTAAAGTATTTCACAAAAAAAATCTATTGTCAAGTATATTCTAATCATTTAACACCTAAATAAACGTATTTGACATATTTTTCGTGTGATTTAAGATAGTATACTTTTAACTCTTTTTACATGTTAAGTTTGTGGATTGATGACAGTTGATTTTGTTTCATATTTGATTTCTGTTCATATTTTATTTCTATCAAATATAAGGATACTTCACATGAAAGGATTGACAAGTTATTTATGTAAGACCACGAAATTAAAGTAATTTCTAATTTAATCATCTTAATTTTATTCTATGTTTGACTTGTTATGGGTGTTATTTTATTTGAGATTGAAGTTAAATGAAGTGGTGAATTTAAAATTAATTAAGTATATATGTGGGTTTGTATATTTAATTAAGAAATTTGGATTTTTGGTGGAAATATGTTAGATGTATGTATATATAATTTAATAACCAAAGGTAAAAGTAATTATATGTTGAATTATAATAATTATTAAGTACACTTTTTTAAAAAATAAATTAAAATATTTACCAGCTATAACAAAGTTTTGGATTCTATCAATGATAGTCACTCATAGATTTTTACCACTGTTTATCAATATCATTGGTAGAAGCATATTAATGACTATCAATGTCTATTATTGATAGAATCTAAAAACTTTGCTATATGTTGTAAATATTTTGTCAAATTTGCTATTTTTAACAATTTTTCTAATTGTTATTGAAAAAAAAGAGATAATGAGGAGATAGAGGGTTGATGTTGATTGATTTGAAGATCTAAAGGAAATTTAATGAGTTTTGTTTTGGAGATAATTAGTTTTGTTTAATTAGAATTAACTTATTGAGCGTTATTTTGATTTCGAGAATAATTTGATTTTTTGGACATTATTATTAATTAGATATTTGTTGGATGAATATTAATTAATTGGAGGATTTGAATTTATGGTGTTTGTTGATAATTTGATTTAATTGTATGTTTTAAGGTTTAAGTAAAGTTGTGAAAATTATTTTGTTTTATGAAAACTGAAATTTATTAAATAATTTAGATGGTACTTAAGAGTGAAAATTTTGTTGAAAATTTGATAATTATATATATATATATAATTATTATAAAAAAGAAAAAGAAAATTATATTTGTTAAAATTAACAAATATAATTATTTAAGAGAAAGATATTGTATTTTGTAGAGAAGATAAAGAAAAATTATTTATGAGGGATAATTATTTGAAGAGAAGATATTTGCTTAGAAAGAAAAAAATAAAGAAAATATTTTGGTAAAGGAATAAAGTTAATTGAATTTGATGAAATTTAATGAAAAGAGAGAGGATTTGATTTTTGGAAAAGATTATTATTTTGGAAAGATAAAAGTTGATTTGATGGAAGATTTAATTGAGGATGAAGAATGTGAATTTTATTAAGGTGGAAAAGTAAAGCTAATTATAGGATGAAATCTAATTGGTGAAAATAAGATAGTTAATAAGGAGAGAGATAGTTGATTTGATTGGATGAAAAAAAAATGATAGATTTAATTAAGAGAGAATAATGATTTAAATAAATATATATGTTTATTATATATTTTGGTGAGAGAATAATAATAATAGTAAAGAAGTATTATTATTATTATTTATAATGGTTATGAATGTCTAAGATTTTGTTCGTTTAAGAAATTTATTGAGAAAAGATAATGGAAAGAAAAATATAAGTATATATTGATAAATATTATTATTTGGGTTTATAAATAGCATTGAAATGTTTAAATTGAAGAATGAAACAGAAAAAGAAAAATAAATTAAATGAAGTACCCAACATTGATTGTAAGGTAGACGATATAAATCAACTGAAATTGTTGAGTCATGTAATGATCACAAAGAAAATATCAATCTTCCACGCGATTGACGGTCAATCTAGGCAGTGCGTTTGCATGTGCTTCTTCAGGTTCGATGTACTGATTGAAATGCAGTGGTTGTCTCCCCTAAATTCCTTCCAATGTGCATTTGATGCTCAACAAATCGAGTAAGTGTTAGATCTTTGAAATCCAACACAAACCATTGCTACAAAAAAAAAAAAAAAAAAAAAAAGAATTAGTCTTCTACATATGTAGGTTTAACACATATATGTGTTAAATAATTTACAAACTTACTTATAGGCCAACCTTGACTACCTCGATGTACTCTTGAGGTACATCAACCCACTTCAGAATCTGGATTGGAAACGTGTCTCGCGTTAACACATCGATTGTGCAGCTGAAACGAATGGGGTGTGGCGAGATAGGCTTGTCCC
Organism: Cucumis sativus; assembly: GCF_000004075.3. Lineage (NCBI taxonomy): Eukaryota > Viridiplantae > Streptophyta > Magnoliopsida > Cucurbitales > Cucurbitaceae > Cucumis > Cucumis sativus. The sequence goes on from NC_026655.2 coordinate 28,158,208, forward strand.
CTTCTAAGGGGATTGAAATGAGGATCTTTCCATTTTGCAGTATATACCTTTCCAACTCCAAGTTCCGGGAGTGCTGACGTCTCCTAAGAGTGGCGGTGAGAGTGAATTGAGAAGCATCTACAAAAAAACACACTATAAAATCCAGAAACTTAATTACTTACTCAGGTTTTATGTAACGAGACTAACCTGAAGTTTCTCCCACCAAAGACAATCCTTCTGCGTTATCTAATGTGTCCAAGTTCAGGTACACATCTCCCTCACGAATACCACTCGGAAATGACATAATTCCTGTAGACATAAAAAATCAACAAACGTTAAACAAATGTGAGTATTGCAAACTGAATGTATAGAATAATGACTAATGCGTACACGTGAAAAAGACATTGCTATTAATTGTCACCTGATCCGCTTTGAGATAATGATAATTGATCGACATCGTTTCTGAAATCGTGTGCAACATGATGCAGATCAGGTATTTCCACCACTGTAAGTGTGAGACCATGTTCTAATTTGAGTATAAGAAGTAAAATTTGCTCAAGTGTTTATTTTTGTTCATTTAGACAAAGGCATTTTGGTCGTTCTGCATGATTAAGAGGATAGTTTCCGAGGAAGCTTTGAGAAAAGAAGGATTTGCGATAAGATATGTGAAGTCTAGGTGTTTACATGAGAAAGAGTCTTCTCAAGAAAGTTGGGTAGTTCGCGAGAAGAGTTATGCGTTAAAACCTTCGAAAGTGATGTTAAGCAGTTAAAGCTATTCGAGGAATGAAATTAGGCGAGAAGAAAGGTTTGATGAGAAAATGTCAAATATGATTTGACAGGGATTAACGTGGAAGATTAAGGATTTAAGCATGGCTAAGATAAATATTAATTTTACAAGTGTGAGGTTTTAAGTAGGAGTTGGCAATTTGACAAGGATTTTAGGATGACTAATCCAGGTAAAAGAGTTGTATAAATAAAGGATTTGGGTCACTAAGTAAGAGAGATTTTTGAAAATTTTGAAATGTTGAAGTCCTGCCATTTTGTTTCTGCGAGAAGGCTCCGCAAAAAGAGAAGGAAGAGGAGGATCGATAGTAAAGTTTGATGCGTGATCTTGCTTTCTTTCAAAGTGTTCTTTTAAAGTATTTATATGATTTCGAGCATGTTTTATAATGTTTAAAGTTTTATTTGATGACTATGATATTGATTAAGAAATGATGTTCAAACCATTAGTTGCTTCCTTCGCATGAGCTAACTGTTATGTGCATATAAGGTTAAAGATAGCCGTGTAGAAAAGGCCTGCATGGTGGAGTGCAAAGCCGACCAATGTAGAAAACGACTATATTGTGTTAGGCGACTTAAGCAATAAGGACGAATATGTGTGTTCTCGAATGTTGTTGATACACTAGTCTAAATGTGTGGTAATGAGATCAAGTGTAGAGAACGATTCTGAATCCTTCACGAAAGGAATGATTGTGACTAATATGTGTTTATGCGAGATGATGCTTTATGTGAAATGTTATGTTTACAAGATCTGATATATTTCTGTTTAAAACGAATGTCATGGTTTTATGAAATGATTTATGAAAATGTATTACGAAAATGATTTCATAAAACCTCACTAAGTCTTTTAGATTTACATTTTAAAATTTTATCTTCCAGGATTTGGTGTTAAGGCCGAGTAAGAGGAGAAGAAGGAAAATGCCTATCAGTCGAGAAGCTGCCAGACATTTTAAGTTTTAGTTTAGGTTGTATTGTATAATATGTATGAAACGCATGTTGATAATAAAGTTTAAGTATTTGTTATGTTGACTACATTAAGCTTTATCACCTAAGGCATGTTATTTAAAGTATTTGGTGTTTAAACAAGGTAAAGGATTTAAGATGAGTATCTTTGGCGTTTAATCGCGTTAGAGATGCTTAAGTCGCACCGCGTCCGCCAGAAAAGCAAGAAGGTCTATAGGATGGGGTGTGACAGTAAGATCAACTTCAATCCTGCATAGAGTGTCATCCACAAGGTGTTCGTCCACACAATGTTAGATGATGATTTCCAATACATTAAGTTGGTCATTCTCCATATCTTTCACTTCTGGCACGTCTCATAAACGTTTATTTTGTACCACTTGAACAATTTTCCAATTGGTACCATTTTTTGGGTCCTCAAAGTAAAACACTTGATGTGCTTGGGTTGCGAGAATCATTGTTCCTTAAAGGACAAAAAATGGGACGTGTTGATTGACTTGTAGCCTAGTTCCATGTGTGTCCTATGTTTTTTGTTACTATATGTGTCAAACATCTACACTTGAATAGTCAAGCACGTTGTCCAAATGGATATTGAACATATAACACTTCATCTAAAACACCATAGACATTGTTGTCGGCACCTTCACTACCCTCACCGACTACCATGACTCCAATATTATGTGTTGTGCATCGGGAATCACGCTCCAACGTGTGAAATCGTATACAACGACAATGCATCCACTATAAGAGCAAACCTCAAGCGAATGTCCCATTGCGAGTGAGAAGAAATCTTGAGAAAACTTTTCTCTCTCATGCATTTCTGCTATAACCTGAATTAATTGATGTAAATGAATTATATACAAAGTATCAAATAAGCATGTATGAATTCTCGAATTTATCTACTATATCTTCTATATTTTTTCCTCTGTTATGACTAACATTGTACCAAGACTCACCACAAGTTGGACAATCTTGCAAATCCTCAAACTCCTTCCAGTATAATACACAATTACAAGCATGAATAGTCTCGTATCCTAGGCCCAAATCACACAATTTTCATTTGGCTTCGTAGAATGAGCTAGGGATATCGGTACCCCACATTGGAAATGCACATTTTAATATCTCTAACATCATGTCAAATGACTTATTACTCCAACCATTCAAAACATTTACATGCAACATCTTAACCAAAAAATTCAAAGAGAAAATTCATAACAACCGAGGTATAACTTACTACGTGCTTCATTCAACAAGTCCTGAAATATATTTGTTGTCTCTTGTTCTATATCTACTCCACTATTAAAGAAAAGCTCATTTCTAGATTAATATAAACTCTAATATTATTGAGCTAGTATATAAAGAGAGCTTAAAGTCTATAATCCCCGAATGTACCAAAATAATACGAACTCAGTCTTTTCTTAAATCCGATTTAGAGAGAGATCTCCCACTAAGAGCAACATCAAGAGTTTTGTCTTGCAGCTATTAACAATCTCCCAATGAAATATGATATGTTTAATTTATTATTCACAATTTAAATGATCATAGGATTAATCTATTCAATAGCCTTTTATGTACAACAGAATGAATTATATTAAACTCGAAGGAAAAAGAATTTAGATTATTTTGATAGAGAATCCACATAAACACAAAACTTAACCACACTAAACAAATTTCTATGAAAAACTCGTAAGAACAATATATCCTAACACAATTGGAGGTTAGAAAACTCAAAATTCTCTTTTGTTAAAATTTATTAAAACATTATACTAATTAATTTATTCAACTTTGTAAGATAAACATTATCTTTTTACTACGAAATTATCATCATATTTGTTCAAATGGCTTAAATCAAACTTTTCAAAGTAATGTAGGATAGGCATTATCCAAAAATTAGAAAAAGATATCCTATAAATATATGTATACATTATAGGTAAGTTCAACTCACTTTATCAAAGAATGGGTTTATTAACATAAAGTTGTCCATACTATTTTCTTTTTCGAATAATTTAAAAGTTCTTAATTATTTAGTTTGTGATTTTTAATTTCAATTATAAATGGATTAATTTTTTTAAATATAACACCACTAAATTATTAATTCACGTTTGTGTAACAAAATAAAAAAGTTAATCGTAGGACAACTTTTTTAAAATATTATAAATTTGCTCTTCTTTTCTATTTTATTTCTTCTATCACCCTGTTCTCTCTTCTTCTTAAACTTTTTTTTTCAAACTTTTATTGGTTTGTATAAAAAATAAAAGATCTATTTTTTTTTCAAACTGAATTGTTCAAAATCATGTATCAAATCTAAAAGATTGTGAAAAAAGACATTGTTTAAAATCATGTATCAAATATAAAAGATTGTGAAAAAAGACCGTTTGGATATTGGGTAACCAAATCTAAATGACCGTCTACCAAATATAGCCAAATCTAAACAATGACGTAGAGAGAATATTTAAAAAAATCGTTTAGACTTGACTACTCAAATTTAAACAATAATACAAAAATAACCAAATCTAAATGTAGCAAGTCAAATCTAAACGTTCGTGTACGATGTACTAAAGAATCTTTAAAAAAATCATTTGGATTTGACTATCCAAATTTAAACAATAAAATCTAAACGATCAAAACATTTAGAAGATTTGACTATCTAAATTTAAACGATCAAATCTAAATATAGCAAATCTAAACAAAGAATGGTAGCAAACAATAGCGAAATCTAAACGATCGTAATTTACGATTGTGGGTCTGTGGATATTTTTTTGTATTTTTCATTGTAGACGTGCAAATTTTTCTCATTTTCAAAATTGTTTTATACACTTGTCCATTTATATTTAAAAAAAACAGCTTGAATTAAATAGTTGGGGTAGTTGTTTTATCATCTTACTTTATCTTTAGTGGAGAAAATAATTTAAGGACATTTATAATCATGGATGAAGTAGGTTGATTGCAAAGTGTTTGGTTGATAAAAAGCAGCCATGAGATTCTTTTATTTTTTTTAATGAGATATTGGTGGTTCAAATAAGTGGATGAGATTCTTTTGGCAATCACATTTAGGGATTTTCTCTCTTGTTAAGTTTCTCATGAAACATATGCCTAAAAGTAGTGTGTGGTAGAAATATGTTGTTTCTTAAAAACAAAACTAAGGAGCAAAAGGCAAACCAACAAAAGAAAAAAAGATTACGTAAATGTAGCAATAGTGAGTGAAAATCACATCATGGATTAATTTGTTGGTCACCACAATCTTTTTTTATCATTATTCTTATCTTATTGTTACCATTACTTTTATAAAATACATATCATAAAAATGACATCATGGAATTCCAATATTTAGATTCAGACTTTATATATGGATATAATTTCATAATTCATTCTTTCGTTTCTATTAGACAATTTAAGAAATTTCTTTCAATTATTCACCTTCTCTATGTATATAGTTAATCATTTAAATGATATATTTTACGAAAAAATTGACGTCTCTAGCAATTTGAATATTTTATTGGTAGGTTTGTCGAGTGATAGCTTGTAGGAATACAAGTTATTATGACATTTTGTGTGGAATTGTGTGATTTTTATGTGATATAAAGAAAGATAACAAGTGATAAAATAGGTTGAAATAGAGCAAATACATTATGTATGTAACAAAAGGTAAGTTGTCTACTTTTTATTGTCTAGATTCATAAAATGAAAGAGTACATTTGGTGACCTATGCTCGTGTTAACCAACTAGTCGATGATCAAGAGAATAACGCTAGGCGATTTGAATCACTGGAAATCAAAATTGGTTGGTGATATTGCCAGATATAAAGAATGAAATTAAAAAGCATCACGGCACCGCATATCAGTGATAAGAAGTTAGAAGATATGGTACTCCATATCGTATCCCATCAATTCAAGCCTATAAATACAAATTCACCTCTTTCATTTGCGTCTATGCGAGAATTCGGTGGAAGCGAGCTCAAACTCATCCCTACCTTTCTTCTCTACTTTAAGCGAGAGCTTAGAGTGAGAAATCACAAGAGATTGTGTTACGAGGCTTGACTCATTTTGTTCTCCCATCATTTGTAATTTCTCTTAGTTTTGTATTTGTGACTTAAATAACGCCCATGGCTAAAAGGCCTAGAGTTGTATTAATGAATGCAGAACATTGTTGTTATCATTCTCCCATCTCTTTATTTATCACCTATACGTGTTTCTTGCAACTGTGATGAGCACAAAGTAGGAGTAGTTCTAGAAGTTTGTATTACCTAACTTGTTTAGACAGCTGCATTCAACGCATCATTCCATTCGAAAGAAGGAATGAAGTGTTGCGCGTTATTACTTGAGAAAGTAATAACCAAGACTTGACCAAATAGGCGGTGAAGGGGGTCGTTAGAAATACTTTCACTTCACTAACTTCACCATTAACATACATATCATAAATGCATATGTGTGTGGCCACAAGGCATCGAGAGGCACCCCACCTAATGATAAGTTTGATTGATGCAATTCTATTCATTTTTTGTGTATTGACTACATTTAATCATTATTATCTTGGTGTTATTTTCTTTTATTTGATGCGTTCACCAATAAGACCTCAATTATGAAAACTTTGTAGCTAAGTAAGAGACTAGACTTTCTTTTATTTGATGCATTCAAAATTAAGAAGGAAAAAAGATCTTTGTCTGACTAAACTCTGTGTGTATCATATACTTCATCTGATCTCTATCAAAAAATGAAATTTCAACAAAAATTCCAATGCCATCACTACGATGTGAACAACACTTGAAAATAACAGTGGTTAATTAAAAGAGGATATATGGCTCGCATGTCTAAGGCAATGATAATAATTGAAGCTGTGAAAAGGAACGAATTCGTAAAAATGCTAATAATTTCTCGATCAGCATGGCAACACCTAAATATCGAACTAAATAAATGAGGAAACAACACAAGATCTCACCTTCCTTTTAAAATCATAACATAATCTTGAAACAAATGCATAGTAATATATGGGCATTGCAAAAATGGATTTTTAGAGGTAAGCTTGCTTGCATTTGAATCTATGAAATAGTAAGTTATCTTAACTTTGAAGTGATACATTGATCACATGAATCTTGTAGTAAAGATGCCTATTGAGAGGTACGGTCATGTTAGGTATAAGTTATAGGAATGACGCATTCAGATTGTGAATAAATGCTTGAAGATAATCATTATCTTAAAATTGGAGGTACAATAACTTGTAGAAATACAAGTTATTATTCCTCTATATTCAAGATAATTAAGAAGAAATATAAAAAACACATCAATTAGACTTAAAAAAATATGAAATGTTGCTATCTATTGGTTCATATGTTTAAAAGCTCAAAGTCATGGAAACTAAAACCTTTTGTGTTTTCAATTGTATGATTCAAAGAAAAGAAGGATAATTTGTCAGTTTAAGTTCCGAAAACTTCTAACGCATAGGTAAGGTGATGTACGTAAGATGATGCTTTGTTCAAACTATTTAAAGTTGGTGGTACAAACAAAAAAACAAGAGTGCGAAAAAACACAAGGATCATCCATTATTTGGAAGAGTAAAAAACCGAGAATAAAATATGGCACATCTTTTCTTGTTCATGGGTGAACCGCACAAGCCCGCAAATGGCCTATGCAAAACAACATACTTAATGGACGCTAGCTTCTGTAGGCCTATAAATACCAGTATTGAAAAACACAAGGAAGGTAGTTTTGAAATACACCCGCACTCAAGAGCCAAAACTCTGTCATTTTTGTCTCCAATCACCATTTTCATCACCTTTCGTTCACCTGTTAGTAAATGAAGCTTCATAGTCATCTATTACGACTTGATCAACTTTACCATTTTCTATCTTCCATTTTGTTTTTATGACTATGTGATTGTATTAGAAGGTTGGATATTGTCAAACAATTCTTATTATCAATATGATAATTGCAATGTGTATCACATTTTCATCTCAATTTTTTACCACTTACATGAGTGATCCCAAAGAGGTACCCAAAACTATCATGTGTCTGATGGAACATTCACAATCTAGTGATCCTGAAGAAACATTCTCAACAGTGAACCCGAAGAAACACTTATGATATCGGGTTGTAGTGATCACATCGGACCACACATAAACATAACATGATAGATTGGTGGTCAACGCACACAATCATAAATCTGTGAAAGGTGGTGATCTTAGGGGACACCCATATAATTACAAACCTAATAGTCAAAGTTAACAGAACATTATAGTTCATAGCATGTAGCAACATCATAAACATGACATGAATATCAATCATAAAGCTCTTAATCACGTGATTAATATATCATGCATAATCATTAACATAAGCATATTAGTCACCATTAACACCACCATATTATGCATTTTAGCTACCATCAATGCATAATAGTAAAAATTCATGTTTTAAGGTTCAATAGTATAATTTTTTACCTGAAAGATTAACCAAACACAATACTCTCTAGCTGATAGTAAAAATTCTATGATTAATCGATCTCAAAATTAAGGTTGAAATCAATTCACTCTTGATGGTAAAAATTCATCATTTAAATCTTCAAGATTTTTCAAAACGACTTTCCAAAGACATGCAATTAAAATCAATTCCAATAATAAACTTAGTAAAGATGACGAAGAACCTTTCATTTTCTTTTTTCTTACTTTTTTCAATTTAAGCATTACAATGTTATTTATAAACCCTATTAGTATAATAATATCTATTATTATTATTTTCTTTTCTTTTAGAATATATATATAATATCAGTATATACATATATTTTTATTACAATTATCTTTTCTCAATCAACTTCTTAAATGCACAAAATTTTAGGCATTTATAACCATTAATAATAATAATACTTTCTTATAAACAAATATATTTATTTAAATCATTATTCTCTTCGTAATTAAATATATTTTTTTTGTCCAATTAAATTCATCATCTCTCCTCATTAATTATCTTATTTTTCAAACAATTATAATTATATTCCACAGTATAATTAGCTTTACATTTTCTTATTAGTTATTTATACAAAATCAATAATAACATATTCTATATAGGATTAATTACCAAAATATTATTATTTCTAAAACTATTTACGAGTATACTCCAGTTTCAAAACTATTTAGGAAAATGTTGCTATTTTTTTTTTTCTTTCTCCTTGGGCGAGTCTTCTTTCTTTTTTTTTTTCTAGTTTTTGATATAAATTTTATTGCTTCTCTCTTTTTTTTTTAATTGTTCGTATACATTTTTCTTCTTCCTTTTTTAAATTTATCTTTTATATAAATTTTTATAATTTTCTTAAATTTTTCATATAATTTTTTCTTAAAAACTAAATTCTACTAATTTAAAAAAATTTAAATTTTAGGAGTACTTACATAATTAGAAAAATAAATTAACAAACACAAGATAATGTTAATATTTAAATAATCTTTTGAGATGTTCTAAACAAAAATAAAATTTTCTTTTAAAAAAATATCAAATTTGAAGAGTGAATATTTTATATAATTAAAAAAGCACGCACACATGAAATATTTTTCATTAAAATTTAGAATTTCAAGGACAGAGTATTAGGATAACTTCCACAAAATAAATACCTCGTGAATAAATACAACAAATAATAATATTAATAATTCTTTTAGAATTTTGTTAAAATCTTTTGGTATTCTGAACAAAAGTAAGATTTTAAACTTGACGATATGGAAAATTCTCATTTCTTCTATAAAAATCTTCTTAATCTCGGCTATATCTTGGCACTACCATGTATATTATTTATTTTTGTTAAATTCATTTTTTCTAAATTATTTAGATATATTTTGACTAGATTTTTATATTTTATATTTGTAGACTTTGTGGCCATTCAAAAAAAGAACGAACAAGTCTATTTTTCTCGTTTTATGTCCTATATATATAACAAATAATATTATATTCTCATGTTATTTACTTTTTGTGTAGTTTATCTGTCTTGGATTGACAACCAGAAAAACAAATTGAAAGACAATAGTAGAACCGTCCTTCAATTTGTAAGTTTTTTTTTATAAACTGAATCAATTGTATTAATGTTTTATTCTAAAAAATGTTTGATGATTATATGTATGATATGTATATTCTTCTCCGCACTACCTATCCGATTCCCAAACCTTTTTTGTTTAAAATGGAACAAAACATGATTCTGTATGCATTTAAAAATTTGACAATGTGGAACTTGAACAATAATAAAACTAGATGTGTAATTTTTTGATATTGCAAACGGTCAAAATTAGAAATTATAAGTTTTTGTCTTTCTAACTACTGTTATCGCTTATCAATTATATTTCACTAACTATATATGTACTTTTTAAATATAAAAATTTAACCTCTATACAACCAATCAACCAAAAAGAGTGATGTTTTTAATTTTAGGTTGATGTTTTTAATTTTTGTGAAAATGCTATATGAAAATGCTATATTCTACTCATTTGTTTAAAATAATCCTAATAATTTTTGTGAAATAAACTTTAGGTGAATAAGATTCCAAAAAACATATAATAAAACTGTTAGTAATTAATATATATTGGTTATTATATATGAAATTGATTCACACATTTCTCTTGTTTTAGAAATATAAATGGAAAGTTGAATCTCTAAAGATTTTGTAAAATAAATTTAATTTACATTTATGCTTTATTAATTTTAATATTGTAATTTTATTTTATTTGATTTATTAAATTGATCAAATAAATTTTTAAAAAACATTCACATTCTTCCCTCTTAAAAAAAATAAAAGAAAAATGAACAACAAATAAAAAAGAAACTTTTGGAACAATTTAACAATATTCCTACCAAACAACGAGTCCAGTCAAATTTAACAAATAAATAAATAATACTATCCACTTTTAACGAAAAATTTACTACACTTGATCATTTCTAGTTGAATGAACATACTTATTTATAATTTTATACTTCTATATAACTTATTTATAATTTTATACTTCTATATAACTTATATCGTTAAGTTAAATATTTAGAATTTATTTATTTTGAACTCCCTTGTATTTGTGAAACCTTATCTATTGTATTTGTTTATTTATTTTACCAAAAAATGTTACTTTTGTTTAGAACATACTAAAAGATTTTAACAAAATTCTAAAAGAATTATTAACTTACTATTTTTTGTATTTATTTATGAAGTATTTATTTATCAAGTTATACCAAATACTCTACTCTTCAAATTTTGAATTTTAACCAAAAATATTTATTAACATTATTATTGATGTGTGTACATTTTTTAAGTATACAACCACTCTTGAAATTTAGTATTTTTTAAAAGAAAATTTTATTTTTGTTTAGAATATCCCAACAGATTTTATAGTGAAAATTTTAAAATAGTATTTACATTATTCTATGTCTGTTAATTTATTTGGCCAATTGCTCAAATATTATATTTCTAAAATTTAGATTTGTTCAAATTAGTAGAATTTAGATTTTTTAAAAAAGTTAATTAAATTTTAGCTCCCGTCCTTGTAACATCCAAATAATTTAAGATAATTAATAAATAAAATAAAATATCAATGACTATCATCCCTTCTAAATTAAATATTTTAAATTAAGGGAAAAATCATGGACATCATTTTTTCTTTTGTTTTTTGCAAATATATTGTAATAAATGTTGGAATGAGAATTTGAACCTGAAACCACCTATTCAGAGGAACATAAAGGTACCAGTTGAGCTAAGCTCATGCGCACCGATAACTCTTATTTTTGTTTAGCCTAAGCAAAAGTTAAGTGCTGAAGTAAAAGTTGAGTGCTGAAGAGATAGAAAAGTGAGAAGTGGAAGTTCTAAAAGTACACACCTCAGACAATGGCATCGATATGATGAACAAACCAGTGACCGAATGAAGTTGGAAAAGTTCCTTGGACTAACTGGTTTTACAGAACCTGAGTAAAACCTGTAAAGAAGAAAGGGAGCAGAAAAATAAATTGAAATGATTTTGTCTCTTTCAAGGTGGAGTTTTGAAGGGTTTTCTTTGTGTAACCTCTCAAGTTTGAAATAAAAATCATTTTGTGTAAAATCTGTTAATTAGAAAAGTAGTTGATGAAAATATCAACAATAAAAGGTGCTTTTAGACAGATTATTAAAGGGTGATTCAAAATCGGAGAAGTGATTTTCTGAGAGTAAAAAAAACTTATATGGTTACTGTTTTCTCCGTGGATGCAGCTGATCATCTCTTTGACCAAACCATGTAATTGCTTCTGTCTCTTATCTTTCTTCTTCTCCTTATTTTGTTTAAATCTCCGTAGCTTCTACAAATTGTTCTTCTGATCTATGTATTTGTATCCTCGGCTGTGAGCTCCATCAAGTTGTTCTTCATTGTTCAAAAAGAATTGCCTTCAAACCTGCTGTACGCAAATGCCTTAAGAATGTTTTCAACATATTCACTGACACCCAAATGGACAAGAAAGAGACTAGCCAATTCTCCTCTTTTGTCTGTCTTAAAAAAAACAAAACTTGAAGAACCATAATATTCACACGGATATCACCATAACCACCAGAAAGAAGATCCAAGATGAGGAAGCAGCAATCCTAGAGGTACGTATGACAGGAAGGGAACAAATTTGATCATGAGATTAGCTAACCAGTAATCTTAAAGGTATGAGAGGAAGTGCACAAATTTTACAACACCAATTTTGAACAACAGGTTATTATTGACACTTAGTCAAATCATAGATAATTCCCCATATTTTCGAAAGAAATAAAAAAAATTAAAATTAAATTCTTTTCACATGTAACCAAACAAAAACTCAGAAAAAAATTCTACAGAAAATGTCAAAGAAAATAATAAAAGAAATTAAAGCGTGAATTTTCAATTTTAAATTTTATTGCACCATTTTAGAAAATGTAACCTTTCCACAAATAAGGGTTGAGTTATCATAACCCTTGTTTTAGATATATCATAATCTCTCTTCCCTTTCTCTCTATTCTTTCTCGATCCTTCTTCAACTTTCGGTAAGCTTACATTTTCAATTCTCCATAATCATACATTTTCAACTCCTCATATTTTTATTATTTCAGTTTTTAAAAAAGTCTACTCATTTATTTATCAAATGCCATTTGTTTTTAATTAATTTAATAATCTTAAAAGAATATTGTTTTTAGTTTATTTTATTTACGAAATTAATTTTAATTAAATACTAATTATGATTAATTTATGCATTTAACCCTTCTATTGGACTCTTTTTAAAATTTTATTATTTCATGTCTTTTATTTATTTTTCTTTTTTTATTGGTTTTTCATCTTTCAAATATTTTATCTAAACTATTTTTGATAAATTTAAATTAAATAAATTTCTAAAAAATGAGTTTTATTAAATTTATAAAAAATCAAAACAAGTGACATAATTTAACGAGTCTACGATGATATAATAATCAGATAACAATCACTATCATTGAAATTAATTATCAAATAGTAAGTAGAAAACAATAAGATAGCAAATGGAATCATTAACCATTAGTATCAAATAGTATTCACACAACAATCAATTATAGCTGACAATCAGCTAAAACTATTGAATATCAAACAACAATCAAACAACGATCAATTAGAAAATCATCATCCATCACAATTAGATAACAATCGACATCAAATACAACAATCAAATAGGAATTACTGCCATTGATAACTAAATGTTAATAAAATAAGACGATTAGGTGATAATTGGACGACAATAACATGTATTTTAACTTTGATGGCATTTTAGTCATCTAACTATTTCGATTGGGTTGGGTTTTCCCATTTTGCTATTTCTACACCTTTAAATTGTTGAGCTATGAGCTTAATTTTTATTTTATGTTTTTGCCGAGTGCAAGTGATCTTTTTCGTATAGTTATATACAGAAGAAGACAGTAAATTTTGCCACAAACAAATTAAATATCCAATAAAACAAAACAATTTTAACGATTATGTAAACTACTTTTTTTAGTTTTCAAAATTTGACTTGATTTAATTTTTTAAAACTATTGGTAAAGTAGAAGGTAGATAAGAAAGGAAATGAAATTAATGCGTTTACCCTTACTTTTAAAAATAAAAAATAAAATGGTTATCAAATAAATTTGAAAGTTTTATTTCTCGGTCACAAATATATGTATAATATAACTTATAAATAAATTCATCTATGGTATGTGATTGACAAATTATACTATAGGCAGGAAACAACTACTTTTATAATAAAAAATAGTAAAAAAATAAAATAAAATTTAGACTAAAATAACATGCACTTCAAACCTACGCTAGCACCTTACACAAACTTTTATAGCGAAACAAATAGTTTTCATTCCAAATTTGAATGGTTGTCCTTCACAGACTATAGTGGCGTATTCAAACAATTTGTTAAAGGAGTTAAAAAGTATGAGTTATGAAATGTATGTTTTGTGAGGGTAAGAAGATTTTGAGTTATACTTTTTGAATGAAAATGAACTTGAGTTTGAATAATGGTATAAATGGTATGGATTATATATGAATTTGAGTAAACTGTGGAGAGTATAGTTTTAATATTAATATTAAGAACCCAATCATTGTTATAGGAGAGCGGTAAGTAAGACATTATTCTTATGGTAGTTTTTTGCGCTTTGGCAAAAAGAAAAAAGATTCAAACACCGCTGGTAGTTAGTTTTCCATCTTCCATGTGGGTCGCTGTTGACAGTTGGATGAATAGAGACGATAGAGGTATATATGCTCAAGTTTTGGTCACACAACAATTAATACATGTGGTCAGCCTTTATCATTTCGAAAACCTATCAAAGATTTTTCGAATTCATGATCAAGATAAAGAGATATTGTACGAAACTAATCTTATGGTTTACATCATGACGTATGAGGTTTTCGAAATCCCCAAGCCACTTACCGAATAATTTCTAACAAAAGTTTTCATTTTTTTTTTTCTTGTCCGTCAATCGCGTGGCATAGTTGTGGATCCCATTGGCCCATTTCTATCCTCACGCGACAAAACGCAATTATCTGTCTCTACTGATGATTGATGAACATCGTCAACGTGGCTTACTGTATTTCGCAGCAAAAACAAAAAGGAAAAACGGAGTGTATTGGAGGAAGAAGAAGATGATGATGATCTGGGTTGTTGATACGATTGTGATTGGTAATTAATTTGATAATGAAAAGGAGGAGAAGAAGAAGAATAAGGATCGAATTCCCGAGATGGGTTTTAGCGAAGACAATCTGACTGGCGTTATTCTGGCTTTGCTCTCTAGTGGGTTCATAGGGGCAAGCTTTATTATTAAGAAGAAGGGGCTTAGAAGAGCAGCAGCAGCATCTGGGGTCAGAGCTGGTGAAATTTTTTCTCCCGAATCGACTTGATTTGGGTTTTTTGTTTCTTTATATTTTTGGGCTTTGTTTAGAATCAGATGGCCTTGTTGGTGTTCTTCATTTTGTAGGTGTTGGTGGATATACTTACCTTCTTGAGCCTCTTTGGTGGATAGGCATGTTTATAAGTGAGATATCCTCTCTCCTTTTCAAGGGGCTTTGATTGTTTTACATCTAAAGGGTTGATATCATGATAAATTTTCACATGTTTTATTATCCTGGCTATGTGAAAGTTTTGCACCATGCATATGAATGAATATAAATTTGGCTGATTTGTGCTTCAAACTTGCTGGACGTGATTCATTTGGCCCTTCTTTTCCTTGCATTTGAAACTTCTACTTTAGGATTTCATATTTGATTATATTTATGCGATGCTCGGTGTTCTTATTGTGTGTAATCCAGTGATTGTTGGTGAGGCTGCCAACTTTGTTGCATATGCATTTGCCCCTGCAGTTCTTGTAACGCCTCTCGGTGCATTAAGCATAATCGTAAGGTATTTCTCAACTTCTCTTCCTCTATGCTTGTTCTTTCTCAATAGAGTGTTTAGAGGTGTAGATAGGGATCCTCGTGAGGTCCATGGTAAAGTTCCATGTCTTTGGGCTTCAGTTTCAAAAATAGTTTGTAATTATTCTCTAGGTAACATCTTATTTAATTAGAAACTCTTTCTTCAAGGGGACTTCTGTGGGCTTGTATGTCCTTGTCTTCTTCCATTTTTTCTCAATGAAAACAGCGGTTTCTAAAAAGAAAAAAGAAAAACCATCTTCATGTTAGGTTTTAGAATTTTTCTGATATTCCTCAAACGGGACTTTCTAGTGCTGTGTTGGCTCACTTTATCTTGAAGGAGAGGTTGCACAAGCTTGGGGTTTTGGGCTGTGTGATGTGTATAGCAGGTTCAGTCATTATTGTTGTTCATGCACCAAGGGAGCTTTCTATCACTTCTGTACAGGAAATATGGACTATGGCAACACAGCCAGGTTAAACATCTAGCTCATGGCTCCTCTTATTTTTTTTCTTTAGCTTGTCAAATAGAAGCTCCGTTGCCCACTGATACTATTTTGTTTTTCAGCCTTTTTGCTATATATGGGATCTGTCGTTGTATTGGTTTTTATACTTGTCATCCATTTTGCCCCACGATGTGGACATAGCAATGTGTTGGTGTTTACTGGAATTTGCTCCCTGATGGGCTCCCTCTCGGTAAGTCTTGTCTACTATAGCATTGAGTTTATATGAATTCCGATTCATTTCATTGTTCAAACTAGAGCATATCCAACCCTATGAGATTTTGGCACGAATTGCAACTGATCTTGAGAACAACCTATTGTACCTTAAAGTGAATGGACTAAAGGAAACTTAGTTTATTGGCTAAGTGGCTTTGACGCTTCGCCCATGAACTCGAATCTTTGTGGTGTCAGTTATTTTGAGTAAACATGGCAACCATCCTTTTGATTGGGTGGAGAAAGGGGTTAAAGGCACACACCGAAACCTGTGGAAAGATATTTCTTTTGAGTTTCCTACCTCTTCTCGTTTTGTCCAATGTTTTGTTGGAGATGGTAAGATTACGTATTTTTAGGAAGATCAATGGGGGATAGTGCTCTTTTTACTATTTACCCAACTCTTTTACTGGTTGTCTTCTTTTAAAAATCAGTCCATGACCTCTTGGTGTGGTTAGAGAACTCTGTGTTATTCTCCATTGGGTTCCGTCGTCACTTGCCCAATAGAGAAACGACGGAGGTGACCTCTCTTCTTTTCTTACTAGAGGATTGCAATTTTAGATTGGGGAGAAGGGACATTCGTTTATCCTAGTGAAGGCTTCTCTTGTAATTCTTTCTTTAGATTGTTGTTGACCCTTCCCCTAGTAGAGAGTCTATGTTCAATGTGGTTTGGAGGATCAAGATACCTAAGAAAGTCAGACTCTTTATTTGGCAAGTCTTACTTGATCGTGTGAACACTTTAGATAGGCAGGTTACAAAGAGGGCCTTGTTAGTGGGGCCTTTTTGTTGCATTATGTGTCAGAAGACGGAGGAAGACTTGGATCATCTCCTTTGGGATTGCCAGTACACGAGGGATGTTTGGAGCTATTTTTTTTTGCAGGAGTTTGATGTTAGTTTTGCTGCGAAAGGAACGTCTGTGCTACGATTGAGGAGTTCCTTCTCTATCTATCTTTTAGAGAGAGACCCTTTTTTGTGGTTTGCTGGGGTGTGCACTATGATTTGGGATCTTTGGGGTGAGAGAAATGATAGGCTGTTTAGAGGTCGAAACAAGAATCCGTATGAAACTTGATCCTTAGTGAGGTTCCATGTGTCTTTGTGGGCTTTGGTTTTAAAGCTTTCTATAACTATTCTATAGGCAACATTTAACTTAGTTGGAGGCTCTTCATTCAGCTGGGATGTTTAGGTGGGCTGGTTTGTTTTTTTTGTATGCCTTTTTATTCTTTCATTTTTTCTCAATGAAAGTTATTGTTCCCATAAAATAAAATAAAATAAAACATCAACAAGAACACTGAAGGATATAATTATATTACAACATCTAAGAAGAAACTACAATACTCAGCACATTAGAGCTGTGAATTCTCTCCCACATTTCCCAAAGGAAGTTCCACAAAATTCTGCACTTACTCCTCTCAACCCACTCCTCACTGTTTACAGCTAAAGCCTTAACAACCTTACTATCCAATTACTAATGTGCCCCTTCTAATAACTGTAATGTTCTAGTAATACTCCCCTAATATCGCTAAGTAGCTCTGTTGTAGCTTCCCTGTCAATCTTTTTCCCAAATTAAAGTTGAAATGATTGAAGGCTTACTTTCTCATTCTGTCAATTGATTTTCTGTATGACAGTTGTTCATCTCAAAGTAATTGTTCACTTCATCCTGAATATTTGCAGGTTATGAGTGTTAAAGCCCTTGGGACATCATTGAAATTGACCTTTGAGGGGAAGAACCAATTAATCTTCCCCGAGACGTGGTTATTCATGTTGGTGGTTGTAACGTGCGTCATTACTCAAATGAATTACCTCAACAAGGTTGGTAACTGCTTCGCTCTTCTATTGTTCGTAGACTGGCATGTGGCCGCTTGGCTTTAAAAGTCATGTTTGAGTTTTCTATCGCACAAAATGAAGTAGTGATTAGTTGGTGAAATCCTCTTGTTTTATTTCTCTGTTTATTCCAAGTTTCTCTTGTTTCTTTTACTCCCTTTTCTTTTAAACACTCCTGTCCACGATAAATAAATTTTTCTTGGCTTGCAAAGAATTGAAACAACTTCTCTTGTAGCTGGACTTGAAAGTAAAGCTTTAATTGTTTGAATTTTTTCTTTATATTATAGCTGGCTTTTTAACAATAGCATAACTCAACTTACATTTGTATGTGTACTATTGAGAATCAAGAGATCTGTGGTTCAAATTCTCCCACCCTTTTGTACTAAAAAAATTACAGCTGTTTTTTTTGTAAGTGTTGAAGGAAAGGAAGTTACTTTAGGTGGCTTTTTGGAAATGTTGAAGGAAAGGAAGAGAGAAGAATCTTTAGTGATGTAAATAGAGATATAATGGCGCTTTTAACTCGTCACTTTTGTTACTTTGGATTCTTGTATCATTTCAAAACATGTTTGTAAACACTTTCCTTCCCAGTGACCTTTATAACGTCCTGATTAAGGAACCGAGTTCTTAAAAATTCTCGATTCACCCATGAAGAGGGCCCAACACCTATGGAGTCCAGAATTTCACATCTCTATTAGGCAATCAGTTCTGTGAATTCATTAGATAAAATCCATTCTGTTCCTTCATATCAAATTTGAAGTTACTTCACATATTTAGTTCCAAGACAAAGACTTGACTCTCACGTTCCTAACATTCTGACTTGAACAAGGGCAAAAATATGTGGAAAAGCCTCCTGAAGGGAATTTGGAGCTCTCTAATGATCTTCCTAGAATATATACCTTTCACAGACAGGAGTAATAACTTCAACTTCAAATTTCCCTAGAAAAATAGGAGAATCTTGTGGGAAACTTGGTTGATATGAATGCAATCTCTACCAATGTTATGAGCAGCAAAAACTAGAGTGTATGCATAACAAATAAACTAAAAATTTCAAGCTAGGGATGTTGCAATAGAGAAAGAAAGGGTGACAAGGAAACCCTCTGATGAGTGCCTCTGGAAGCCAGAATCTACACTAGACTAGACCTCTTGTTAATAAGCGTAGCAAAATTAGTGGAGGAGACATATGGCCACATCCAAAGTCTTCAATTCACTCTGAATATGTTAATATTTTCTAACTCCAGACATTGTAAGCTTGGAGGGCTGTTTTATGGAATTAGTTGATGTTTACATGAACTGTATCTGATGCTCATAACACCCTGCACACAGTAACTTAACAAGAGATATATAGAAAACGGAGCTTCTGTGCTCCTATGTGATATGATTTCAATTAACTGAACAATAAGTCCAAATTGCAATTACTGGAAAGAAGAAACAAGTACTAAAAGCTCAGCCAAACAAGACAATTGAAATAAAAAAACTAAAACGGATAAACCAGCACAATTCGAGGGATGCTGTTGTTTCTCTCCTTCCCTAAAGCTACTGCAGCTTTTACTCTTGAATTCCACACCCTCTTCTCACATCACATTCCTTTTATAAGCAATCACTGTGATCCTGACTAGACTACTCCCTCCATTAGCTTTTTTGCCTCTTGCAATATTCATCTTTTACCACTCCTCTTATAGGTGAATAATATTGACATATTTATAATCTTAATCATTACGGTATCAATGGATGATATTTTTATTTTATTTTATGGGTACAAGTGACATCAAAGATACGGATTATACCCTCAATATTATGATGACCCCTCTAATTTGCGGATATATCGACAACAAAAAGAGTTCACTCTTCGCATTGGAAATCCTCTATTTCCTCATCTGGTACTCATTAAGGAGGGCAGAAACAATCATTGTTGATATCAAGATATTAATTTCGTTTGCTTATGTGCTGGGAATATGGTTCAATTGCAAGGCAAGTAGTGAAAAAGAGAGGGCTTATTCTTGATGAGAAGTTAAGTATATAAAATCCAGTGGTCTCATTTTCTTTATAAATTGTTTCACTTGTGAGAATTCTGTTTGCATTAATTAATTTGAAAAATTTTAGTTGAGATCTCTAGCATGTGATATAATGCTCTCCAATTTCTCTACTGGTTCATTGAGTTAAATACTGAAAGTTGGTTTACAAGTAGTTTATGGAACATCAATAAATACCTTTTATTCATATTTGGTAATATCTCTGTTTTCCAGGCACTTGACACATTCAACACGGCAATTGTCTCCCCGATATACTACGTAATGTTTACAACACTTACAATCCTTGCAAGTGTCATAATGTTCAAGGTATGGAAAATCTATATAGTTACATAAGAGTTCAAATGGTACTTTCTTGGACATTTCACTTCGTTGGGCTGGAACCATCCTAGCTAAGGACATTAAAAAATCCTGTGTGTTCAACTCGATTATAACTGAGACATGCTTGAGATTGCACTAAAATTATAATAGCTTTTTATCTGGTAATTTAGGAAGTAGAACTATTTCTTCAGATTTTAGTTTTACATATGGGTCCAGGAAGATCTATCTCATGATTTTGGTATCTTCATGTTATAGTTTAAGAACTTGGGAAAATATATGCTTCTTGTCTTGAAATTTTGAATTTTGTTCCATTTGGTATGATGTTTCACAATGTTATACTTTTATCTTTTGACTCTAATTTTCATATGGTCCATAGGTTTCAAAATGGTACATTCTTACCCTTGAATTTTGAGTTCTGTTTTCATTTGGTCTCTAGATTTCAAGATTTACACTTTTACCTTTGATTATTTTTTACTAAAAACTCACTTTTAGTTATCATTGTGAAAAGTCTACAAATTAATTATATTTAGGTTAGATTGCACTAATTTTTCATCACTATTAAAATTATTTAAAAAAATTTACATCATAATTATTTTAAATTAGCTAATGGAAAGACAGTGCCAAAGACCAAAAGTTACTGAAACATAGCCTGAGGCAAGAGTAAAGTGTGAAGTATTAGCACTTAGGGACCTCATGTCACCTAGGGACTAAATAAAAACTAAACATGAAACTCATGATAAAAATGTAATAGTTTGAAACAGAGACTAAATGGAAAATAAGCTAAAAACTTAGAGTGTAAGTTATGAAACCTAGGTACCAATTAGAGACTAGACTTAAAACCTAAGGACCAAAAGCTATTTTTCCCTCGAAATTTTGAATTTGGATTAATGTTCTTTGATTAAGAGGTGCTAGGATGTTCTATTAGCTACATTTCATTCTCTCAAGCTTAATATGTTAAAATTACTAAGAAATGCATCTTCAACTTCAGGATTGGGATGGACAAAGTGGAGCAACGATCATATCCGAAATATGTGGCTTTGTTGTTGTGCTTTCTGGTACCATCTTACTGCAAGTTGCAAAAGATTTTGAACGAAGTTCATCCTTCAGAGGTGTGTTAAAGAATCTAATAAAATTTTCATCATAGAGGGAAATATTTCACCTCCAAAAGTTCTGATTTATGAAGATCTATATGCTCAAAATCTCGTCTTTTGAATTCATATGCAGCCAATCATACCCCAGGTTCCCCTTCGTTATCTACTCGACTTTGCCCCGGGAATGGAGAACTAGCGAAGTATAATGATGAAGAAGTGTCTTCTGAAGAAATCTGTTTGAGAATACAAGAATCATATTAGTTGTTTCTCTCATTTGATTCATATATCTTCTCAGTAAAATCGCCGTAGTGGAGAAGCCGTCATGTAAGAGTGATCAACACCAAAAGTTAAGCTCAAAGTCAAATGTTGAACTGCAGGTAAATGATCAGAAACTAGTCAGCTGGTGGTCGGATGGGGCTTGAAGTTTCATTGTTTAGTTCCGAACAAAGTAGAGATTTGCAATGGGAAGCTTGTATCACTTAACAAGATGGATCCTCACTAAAAACACAGTTGGGTTTCAGACACAGGAAGTTTCAGTTTCCATTTAGAGTATCTGCATAGTGAAGTAGATGGCTTACATGGAAATGTTTCCTTATATAGCTTAATATTTTATGCTTTGCTGTTTTCTCTATAGGGTATAGGAGGAGGTTTCTCCCCTGTTTTTTCATTTGACACCAAAATTCAATTCCTGTACATAGTAATTCTTTATGGCCATGCTTACTGATCCATGATTAAATCGGTGTAATCATAATTAGATTTTGTTGATGTCTCAATTGTAAATATAGTTGAATTACTTTTGACCGCTTTTACTTGGACATGTTGCGATTGCAAATGTAATGTGACTATGATTGAGACTAATTACTTTGCACGTCTTCTTGCCACAATGTTTAGGTTCACTCAATAACTTTATCCGTAAAAGTTACCGTAATTGTGATAAATTTATAGTTCTGCTATAAGAATAACAATATGTGTAATGATATAAGTATCTCTTAGTGGGTCTCATGTAATTTTTTATCTCCATCCAATTTTGTTTGTTGATGATTTGACTAAGGGACTCACATTTCATTTCCATTATTCAACACAGATCAACTTACAACAAACATAATCAAATGGAATACACTTTCACAAATTTTATTAAATTTACAATTTTTTAAAAATGTTTATATACTTTGATGTCTTATTTGCAATTTTTATGGTATAGAGAAAACAGCAAAGCATAACTATCTAAGTGTCATGTCTAAGACTTCCTTCACAGGAAACCGAATCAATTACTAAACAGCTAAGTGTCATGTCTTAGTTATTTGTTATCTTTCATTATTGAGGACCTTTGGTATAATGTCATAGATCCATCCATACTATCTATTTAGTATTTAGTACTCAGATTAAGCATGTTTTGATAAAAGTGATAAGAGTATATATGAAACTTATTGGCATGGAGATGTTTTAGAGGAATAAATTTCATTCATGGAACTGCTTAAACTCAATTGTTTAACTCTCTTGAAATGGATTAACACCAACGTCTACGATAAAAGTGATGTCATTAAAATAACGTAAATGGGTTAAACATCCACACCAACAAACTTAATTTGTAAACTCAAATTTAATTACTTAATCAACAAACTAAGAGAAAGTTAGGGATCCAACCTAACGGAATTATGTTTATGTAATTCAAATCCTTAATAAAAAAAATCAACAACTCCGAAAGACATCTTTTAGAATTGCAAAATAACTTAAAATATTTATATTTTATTAATGACAGTCATTAATAGACTTTTATAGATATTTATCAAGATCACTCGTAAAAATATATTAACAGCTAACGATATCTAGATATAATTTGAAATTTTTATTATATATGGTAAATATTTTATCAAATTTGATGTTATTTTTTATAATTCCTCAATTATAAATGTTTTTTGATTTTATAAGAAGTCTAGGCACAAATGATAATTCTTTCTCTCGATCAATATTAAAAGTGGCAATGAGTACTTTTAGCAAATCTTTCTGTCATTGAAAGAACAATTATATTGCACTAATATCAATCCACCATAGTTCAAAAAATTAATTAACCTCAATTAATGAATAATAATTGCATCAAGATGTCTACTAAATTTATCGGGTGCATTTTCATCGTAAAAAAATTTGAAAATGTTATATTTATATTTGACATTATTTCAGGATAAGATTTAAAATTTTGTAAACAAAATTTAGAATATGTGATTATCCCAAATAGGGAAATCATACTCCGTCTTGATAACCAATTTTTTTTATCTTTTGTGTGTTCCAAATAAATAACATTATGCATACTCCACCTACAATATGTTTGTTTGAAAAATCTTAATTTTATTGATTATCGTAAAATTTGGTTAGTTAAACACGTTAAGTTGTTATTAACAATACTATTTAAATTCAGTTTTTAAATTCAAATTTTGTATAAATATTTTGAAATATAAATAAAAAATTATTTTAAGATTTTCCAAAACTATAGGTGAATGTGTGATATGCTTACCTATACAAATACATTTATTTCTATAAAAAAAATCTATAAATCTTAATATTTTTAGGATTTTTGTTTGTTATCTTTTTTTTTTTTTTCATTTTTTGGTTATCTCATTTTTTAAAAATCTTTAAAAATCTATAAAAAAAGCTTAACATAAATATTATTTAAAAAGGTGTGAAACAAACATGGAATCCAATAGGGAGTGGTTTCCGTAGAAGTTGAATAATAAAACCGGGTTCTTCCGCCTTACTTGAAATAGCCACAAACAAGAAGTAGAAGACCATTAGAAGATTAAACATGGAAGCCAAGGTCAGCAAATTCTTAGGCTCTGTTTCCAATTTCTTCTCCGGCGGCGATCACATACCATGGTGCGATTGCGACGTCGTTGCCGTATGTTTCTTTTCTTTCTATTTATACTCACCTTTTAGTTGCTTTGTTTTTCTTCTCTTCTTTAGATCCCGCTTTCCTTTGTATTTTGACTCCCTTATGAGCTATGTTTCTAATTTTATTTTGGGTTTTTGTTTTGATCATTCGCGTTTGGGTTTTGTAAAACAGTGTTCTAATTCTTATTGTCACTCACTCACTTCTGTTAATTCCTCCACTTAATTGGATTTTGGGTGTTCGTGTGAAGTTATTCAATTACATTTTGTGGCCTTGTGGTCTTTAAACTTCAAATTTTCCCCTTTCAACTTGTTCATCTTTGTCCTCATTTTTCCAATTTTAACGAAAATTCATACCCTTCCCCTTTCAACTTGTTCATTTTTGTTCCTATATTTCCAATTTTAACGAAAATTCATACCCTCCTTGTTTTAGGGCATTGGTTCTTTTTCTTACTTTGCAAGATTGAACATCATTGGCTAAATTTCAATGAATGCTTCCCCAAATTTTCTCGTGGGTATTACTGAAATTTTTTCTTGACTTAACTTATGGGCCTGGGCATTGTCGTGTAATTTTCAGTATGTTATGCCTAAAGGGAACCATCAGTTTTACTTCGTTCTTTAGCTAATGCCATATTTGGGATTGATTCTAAAATGGTTTAGATCAGTTTTCTCATTTTAAAATCACTCAAAAATTGCTTTTAATTATTTAAATTCAATTTTAATAATATGAAAAGTGTGTTCAAAAGTGTAACATTGAAAAATGGATTGATATGAGTGATTACAAAATCAGTATCGAACATTCACTAACACTATTGAATACCTATTTTATCTTGCTAAATGGATGGAGTTATGAGGCTACATTTTCTTCCTTCTGTATCAGACAGTTGATGCACCAACAAATAGTGTCGAGTGAAATTTATTATAGTATGCTTAATCACACACACATACACGCACAGACACACAAACATATTTATCCTGAAAATTCTATGTCTGTTTGTAAATCAGATAAGGAATTCTTTTGGGTTTTAGATTTTAAAAGAGCTTTTATGGCAAATACTTATTTGTGGCAGAAAACTGAGTTGTTTGTTTTCACATTTTTTTTTTTATTTATGTTTTTTCATTTTGTTATTGTATATTTATTAAGTGTAGCTTGATTTTAGTGTGCTATATTTTTAATTCAATAGGTAAAAGAGTAAATGAAAATACAATAAAAGAAACATCTTTACAAACAGTTTTTGAAATAAAAATACAACAAACAGTTTTCTTTAGTCTGAAACATTTTTTACAAAACAATCACAAACAGTAGTTTGTTGTCGTTGTTATAAAACGTTGGAGCCATAGATTCTTGTTTTTCTTCATGGTTCAGTCATACATTTCCCCCCATTGTTTAGTTACGAAGTAGAAGTTCAAACCTTTTGTTGTGGCTGCATTATTTTGTTAATCTTCATTTTTAATAATGTTATCTCTCATATTATTCTTTGAATTGCATCCGTTTTTAAGTTGATATGGTGACGCATTGCAGGGTTGCGAAAGAGAGGCTGCTGAGGCCGAAAAGAGCTCATCGGATGAGCTTTTGAAGGAAAGCATTATGCGTTTATCTTGGGCACTTGTTCATTCAAGGCAACCTGAAGATGTACAACGTGGAATCGCAATGCTGGAAGGTGAAGTATTTCAAGGAACTAGACACCCTTTTTTATTATTATTATTTAGTTTCCAAAATGCGATCTTTCAAAGTTGAATGTTAGCCTATAGTTTGCTATTTGCTTGTCTGATACTCTTCAATATTTTTCTCCTTTTTCTGTTTATTTCTTATTATGCAGCTGCAATATCTGGTGACGACAGCCCACTGAAGATGAGAGAGAAGCTGTACCTTCTTGCTGTTGGGTATTTCAGAAGTGGTGATTACTCTAGGAGTAGGGAGCTTGTAGAAGAATGCTTAACAGTATGATACCATCTGTGTCTTTGGATTTTTCTATGCATTATTATATATATAAACTATTAACATGGGCTCGATTTAGTAACATGTAGGCCTCATTTGGTGACCATTTCGTTTTTAATTATTTTGGTTTTTTAAAATCAAGTCTATTTTCTCTCGTTTTATTTTAATTAGTATCTTTCTTAACTAAAAGAGTTGAATTCTTAGCAAAGCAAGTTTTTAAAACTATTTTCATTTTTTAGTTTTAAAATTTGGCTTAGTTTTTGAAAATACTAAAAAGCAGGTATCAAAGCAAGGAATTTAAAGGTGGAATAAGTGTTTATAACCTTAATTTTTAAAAATTAGAAACCAAAAATCAAATGGTTACTAAATAGGGTTTAGTTTTTTGTTTTTGGTTTTTATTTTTTAAAAATTGTCAATAATTACTCATTCAACTTGCTTTATTATCTATATTCTATCAGTATTAAAAAAAAAAAAACCGAACCATGTTTTGAAACTAATAAAAGTAGTTTTTAGGAACTTTGTTTTGCTTTTGGAATTTAGTTAAGAATTCATCTTTTATTTGACAACAATGAGAACCATCGTAAGAAATTGAGATGAAATAGACTCATTTTCAAAAACCAAATGCTTACCGGATGGGGTATATGTCTTTGAGTTTTTTTCTTGCATCTCAAACTTGATACTCGAGCCTACAATGGAGAAAGAATATCTGACCTCCTAAATATGTACCACTTTGTTTTCGTAAACTTTTGACGTGGGTTGATATATGATTGTGACATGTGGTTAAACACATTTAGATTGTTTTATGTCTTTAATAACCAGAATGAGGCAGACATATAACGTTCCATGAAATTGGAATTCTCAAGAACAGAATGTGCCTCTTCTTTATGAAACCACTGATGATTGAAGTTTTAGAACTTGAGTTCAACCATTTTAATGTTTGATTCTCAGATTGCTCCTGACTGGAGACAGGCAATGACATTGAAGAAATCAATCGAAGATCGGATCACTAAAGGTATCAATTTCTCCCCGACTTCTTTCCCTTTTCTTTCTTTTTAAACAATATGTGGAGTAGGCAAATTGAACTTTTGACTTCGGAATTGATAGTACAAACACTATGTCAGTTGAGCTATATTTTTCTTTTATTGGCATTTCTCCCAGACTTCTATAGTCTTCCTGTATCCCCAACTTGACCAAAAATTCATTAAAAATAAACATTTTCATTCATTATCACTCTTGCTTGGGGAATGTAGATGGTGTGATCGGCATCGGCATTGCGGCGACTGCTGTAGGACTGCTTGCGGGTGGAATTGCTGCTGCTGTTTCCAGGAAGAAGTGAGTCCCAATTACTTGGTTTGTACATAAGAAATCAGTCTGATCAAGCCCAGCTTTAGAGTTTCTATACTTGAGAACTTTGAGACGTAGAACGATGCTATTTAGCTATATTACTAATGTTTGTTCTGTTATATTGATCTATTTCGTATTGTGCTTTACGTACTTTATCCTGCAATTATAGTTTATTTGAGATTATACACATTCTTTTAAATTGATTTGCACCATTGATGCTATAAAGCACTGCCCCTCCTAAAATGGCTGAGTGTTTGTTGCTGTCGTACGGCGACCTGCCAACAACTTGTCTGTCACCCAAAATAATTTGAGTTTAGTGGGTTTCTTTAGGCGCTTTGTTTTTTGATGTAGAAAAGTTAGATTCTAAAAAACAAATCTTTCTATTCAAAATAAGTTGTTAGATTCTAAAAATTACATAAAGTTTTATGTTTATTCTCATTTGACTTTTAATGAAGCTTATAAAAAAGCTTATTTTTTTTTAACTTTCATAAAAGTAACAAAAAGTATCAAATTTAGTCTTTGAATTATGTCACGATTTAGTATTTATATTTCTTAATTCTTATTATGCAATATCAATTTTGTCTCTATCATGAAAAATCCATCCAAACTAAGTATCAATCTTCAATCAATCAGGATAATAAAAAATCATGTGTTTGGACTAAATTGTTATAAATTATAAAATCTAAAATCCAAATCATAATTACAAATTATCTTAACAAGATAATAAATCATCTTTTTATTATTAAAGAAAATATATGCTTAGAATCCATCTAAAAGATAGAAACTAGCTAAGGAATATCACAAAAGAAAATAAACGAAAAAGAAAAGCTCAGAATTTCCTATAGAACCATACAATCCATCCAAACCCTATGTTTAACAAAAACTTATTCCAAAAGTAGTATGGAAGAATAATAATAATTCTAGAGCCTAATCCTTTAGGTTCAAAGGTTGATCAATGCCCAAAAGTGCTAAAAGAAAGGCCTTGTAGTCTCCTCCTATTTCTCTACTCACAGCTTCCTCAAGAGATATATTGTTCCTCTTCAAATACATTTCCATAATCTCCTTCAAATCTTTTTCTGCTCTTGTCACAATCACTCTACTAATACCATCTTTGTCGACCCTGTCCGTATTCATCGCATTTCGCAAAACCTAAACATCGACATGGTTTTAATTAGTCACATGACTGTATACTAGAGTTGAAGAAAAAGGATTTTTGAGTTCAATATAGGGTTAGGTGATTACTCAAACTTTTGATCGCTTCGTTAAGGGTTATATACTTTGACTAGTTGAGTTGTTAAGTTTATGTATGTACCTTTGCATAATACTTTTTTGGGTCTCTAATGCATCTTATAACAGTTCTTAATGCCGCAAGATACTCATCACTTGAGTCACCTATTAAACCCTGAAATTCAAAAATGATCAAAGTCCATATGCCTTAATGAGAAACATAAAGGGGAAAATAAAAAGAAAACTATAGTTTAATTAACTTCACCCATTTAAAAGTAACAATCTCATCTCTTTGTTCATATAGAACTCAAAGAGATTAAGAAATATTCAAATGCTAACAATATGATTTAGTTAACAAACTTTTCCATGTCAAAAGTAATTAGAGTTAGAAGAATAGCATAAGAAAATTAGTAAATGAGGAAAGTAAGACTCGTTTGATAACACCGTTCACGTTTTTTGCTTCAATTTTTGAGAAGATGAAGTATTTGGTAACTGTTGTTGTCACTTATTTTTCGTTTCTTAAAAACGTTTTCAAATTGTGTAGAAGTGATAGGAAGTTACAATGCAATCAAGTTTCTAATTTCTTGATGTTGTTATCTTTTTTTTTTCAAACATAATAGTTAGAAGTATAATTTATCATCTTTTACTTCTAAAATGGACAATAAATATCTGAAAATAAATAAAACAATATATTTTCATATTTAATTTGAAAAAAAACTTATTTTCATATAGAAAAAAGTTTGCAAGTTCACAAATTAAAAGAACAAATGGAAGAAGGAAAGAAGAAACAATTATCAAACGTGATTTTCATTTTTTTATTATTAGAAAATAGGAAACAAAAAACGACAAACAAAAACGTTAGCAAACAGATGATCTATGAGATTTTATAATTAGATTTAAAAGAAAAATTGTATTTGGGTACCTTGGTGATGGATGTAGCATGAATATCTCTATAGCGATTGAAAGTTGCATGCAGTTGTGGCTTACTTCTTGTGCTAACAATTCTTATCATCTCTTCATTATTCTTCAAACCTTTTCCTTTGATTTCATCATCAATAATGTTTGCTTCTAATTCTGCCATATTCTCATCAATCTCATTCCCTTCACATCTATAAGCACTCACTACCCCCACAAGGAGCTGCAACAAAAAAAAAAAGAGCCAAATTGTTATATTTACTCCGATAATCCTTTTTTGTTTTCTAACGTTTTCTTTTTGTTGTTTTAACTTGAATGAGTTTGGAATGACTTTTCAAGTGTTAAGAGATCTCTTAATTTATACTTTAAAACACTTAAATAAGTCGATTAGTTAGAACTTACTTTTCTCATATTCCCTGTTGTGCAAGAGGCTACATCTTCCTCGAGGGAACGTTTGAATCGAAACCGATAAGCTCGTTTAACTGCCAAAAGATCTTCGGCGGACTGAACACATGCTATTTCGATGATGACCCGGTAATCGGGGGTCGATGATTTCAATGCATTGTTTGCTAAAGTGGCATCTCGATCAGCCGGATCAAGTGTCCAGTGGCATATAGCTCGCTGTGTCGATCATATACCATAACATATTTAAAATTTGTTACAAAATTAAACTTTTAACAAAATAAAAACATCATTAAATATAGTTAACCTCAAAGTCTCCACAAAGCTCAGAGTTGAGTTGTTGAATGAGATCTTCATTGTAGATTTCTTCATATGCTAACCTTATAAGCTTCCTTTGAGTTGCGTTTCTATGGCCTAAAATGGAGATTATGGCATTCTCATCTGTCCCCAAACCTTCAAACATAAACAAAAACAAATCTCTAAATCATCCATAACCCATTTTTTGGTACAATAGGAGTATAGAGATGTGAACCTCCAACCTCAAGAAAACGAGTACTCAATTTGGCAAAACATCAATTACTTTAGTCCATCCACTACATATTCAATCAAATATTTTCAAATATTTGTGATGTGTCAAACTTTTGTTTTTTCCAAAATAAAAACAGTACTATTGACGTGAAGTACATCGTTTTTCATTTTAGTAATTTCATATCAAGTGTTTTTATTAGGATTAGACCACAAATAACCTACTCATTTACCATTTTCGAAGTCGATGGTTCGATATATATAAAAGAAGAGAAGCGAAAGTACCTAAGCAAGCCTTCTTGATATTTTCTGCATCTTCAACAGGAGAGAAATACTTTGGAGTAATTAGAGTGGCCATTCTTTTTGCTTTGTTGATCAATTATTTCTTATTTTTTTGAAGAATTTTGTTGTTGATGAAGTTTGTACTCAATTTCAACCATTTTTATAATGCAAAAAAATGCTCTAAGGTTTTAGTTTTTTATGCTTTTAACTGCCCATTTGATTCACAACCTATTGTTCTAACTCTCAATGTAATTAAGTGTACTGACCTTTTAATGACACATCTCCTTAAACTCTTAATTCAAATGTGAAGTTATGATCAAAGGGAGTTTCTTTTCTTTTTTCGTTCAGGGTGAATTTTATTTTTGCGTTTTTTGTTTAACAATATGGAAGTAGGAAAATTTTCATATTTAATACTATAAAGAACATTAATGGTATTCAAACTAAATGCTAGTTAAGCATGTCTTAACCAAAATGAGTTTGGATATCAGTATTTTCAACAACATTTCTACGTTTCAAAGGTTCAAAATTAACGTAAGAGATGAATCTAACATTCTGTACTTTCCTATTCGAATTTGTATTGATTTAGGCGAAAAGATTTGTACTTTTGGATACAAGGTAAGAGTTTGCATATAGGGTGTCAAGATCATACACACTTTTGAATCGAGCGATGTCATAACTCTTATTTCGATTTTTGAAAACAAAAAACGAATAACAAATGTTGGCATGTTTATAAGCTTTTTCTTCTTGCTTAAGATTGTTCGTATGAGGTATGATTCCAGCTAATTCTATTTTTCAACAGCCATGGTGATTTTTGAAAGTAAAAACAACACACCACTAACTAAAAAAGCTTTTTAGCCCCCAAAAATTTTAGCCAAACTGATTCACTTCAAATGAGTACAAGTTACAACCATACAGGAGAAATATTTATTCTGTATCAAAAGATAAATCTTGGCTTGACTTGTGCAATTATTTGGATCTTGTTGATATTAGTTTTTCATAGAGTTGTTTTCGTTCTAGTGGTTTGCCTTTTTATTTTAACCTTCATTTTCGTTTTAAAACTCAAAGTCAAGTTTTGTTTTTCGAGAGTTAATATTGGATGAAAAATTTGTGAAATGAATTTATAATATTATTTTGTTTGCATTCCCACGTTGGTTAATTTTAAATGTGGAAGCTCTTTTTTATATTCATTATTTGATATATAAGTTGTATCTTTGCACGTGTTGATTTATTAGGATTAAAAATATGACTAAATTTTTTGGTTTATCACGATTATAATTAGTTTATTTGCCCAACATCAACATTTTATAAGGGTGAATTTTTTTCTCACCCTGACAAGAGAAACTCCCTAACAACAATTTTTTTTCTATTTTATAACCTTCCAAAAATATCTGACAAATAATTAAATAAATCTAAAATGATAATTAACCTGTAACTAATAAAGAAAACTAAAATAAACAAATTGTATTAATAACTAACATTTATCCAACGTCAACATTTTATATTGAATCTAACATCAACATTTTATATTCGATATTCGTGAATGTCCGAGTATCTAACCCTACAATATTTAAATGTCAAAAAATGAGTAAAAAATAAATTCCTAGTTAAATATCCAGTTATTGAGATTATGAGTCTATTTAGTAGTGATTTTGATATAGTCAAAATCACGAGTGTTTGACCTGAAATAAAATTGACTTTACAAATATATACAATTATTTCAAATTGATTTTTGATGAATTAATTGATAGATAATTTTTGTTTGGTAAGTCTCAATCAATTACTCCCAAAATGGTTATCTAACTCAGTTTGTGTAAAATAGCTTTCCCTATGTAAAATAATTTTGGTTAGGCAGTTATGATTTCTTTTTAAATTCTAAATATTGTAAAAAAGGATAACAAACATTGTCTATCATTAAAAATCATTAATAATAAAACAAATAATTAAATACGTTTTCAATTTTCTATGTAAACACAAATAATTAAAGATGACAGACACAGGGCTTCCCATAGTGTAGTCATGGCCATAGTTTAAGTGCTTAAGTTAACTATGTCCACAACCAACTTGACAAAAGTTCGGTTCAAAAAGAGCAGCAACACAAGTAGCACAAGCCTTACTTCTTTGTCACCACGCCCTAGCCGACCTTTGTCCCTATCCTCCCCCAAGTAAACAGCTTCCCTAAAGAGTTGTTATTCGAATTTGGATTTCCCATTATAACTTCTAAAACTGCAATTGTATGCCAAACACCACAAGCAGCTCGGGCAGTACGTAGACCTTTGAGAGACTCCACTTCTTTAGATATTGAAATGCTGTCTCGATCTCTGTGACCAAGAGCACCAAATGTAAATAATTTTCCAGCACATATCACCAGTGCTGTATGACAAGGTCCACAATAATGGAAGATACATGTAGGGTAAGGGACCAGTTACTCGTCTTGGAATCCAGTGACTTACATCATTTCCATGCCCAAGGACAGAATTATAAGTGCCGTCACCCCATGTATACAGATCATTAGAAAGTGTTACAGCACATGTATGACATTCACCACAAGCTACTAGCTCAATTTTTAAATTACTCAGGGCATCTATAAGCTTTGGATGATGAGCATCAGACTCTCCTCCATGCCCAAGCCTGCCTCCATATTCTTCGCCCCAGGAGAAAAATTCACCTTGTTTGGTCACCAAGGCAGCATGCCGATTACCACAGGCAATTTTTGTACATCAAGTACTACTACAGACTAAGGCTTTTGGCAGCAAATAATCGATTTTGCTATCAAAAGAACTTCCAACTCGAAGAGTTCCACCACCAAGGACACCTCCATCATTTCCTGAACCTTGGCTTGATGAGCTGACAGCACTAGAGAGACTACCCCTAAAAGCATCCATTGGAACTGCTTTCATGTGTCCATGCATGCTATCTGAACCTCCAGATGACTTACAGAATATGAGTGGAAGAAACCTTTAGGAAGAATATTATACAACACTATATCTGATAATGCCTTATCCAGACCATATTTTGAAGGACTTCTATAGGGACTGTGAAGTCTAATATGCTCACCACCTTCCTGAAAATTTATGTAATGATATGTTACTTTAATTTGACTAGAAAAAATGCTGTGAAGAAGTGGAGTAATAAAGAAATAATATACCTTTTGCACGCTTTCATTGCTGCTAAGTGGGGAATGCAGGGGAGAACTTCTTTGGGTAAATGTTCTAGGACTATTTACTTCAGACGGCATACCATCATTCCATGATTCAGTTCTCCATTTTCGATTACGGATATGTGAGATTAATGCTTTTAAGACTACATGATTCAGTTCTCTACTTTCGATTACAGATACGTGAGATTAATGCTTTTAAGCCACTAAACCAAACCTCAGTTTCATCTTTATCCTTGCGTATCTAGCATATCACAAATAAGAACACCACAGAGTTACTCATATGCCAGCTCTCTCTCATAGAACGTCAAAGAGCATCCACAGAAGAAAAAGTTCAGTATTATTATTATAAATAAGTGAAAGAAAGGCTATACAAATCGAGGTCCTTGGGCCACAGATAACTTTGAAAGATAGGCTGACAAAATTAGAACCACAACTAATTGGTACATGTCAAGAATCCAACTTATTGTTTGCCAGTTGCCCCATAGAAATATGGTATAAAGTATTAGGTGGTTGGTCGCTGATATAGACGCTCCATCATGCTTATTATTATTATTATTTATTAGAAACAACGGAAAATTCATTCCTCGAAAAGGGAAGCAACATAAAGGGAAAAGAAACAGGATGCTCCCTCCTCTCTATCAGACTTTACAAAAAAAAAAAGGAAAACCATCCCATCTAGGTTGACAGTGTGGGTGACATAATTCCAAAAAATGTTTATGAACGCTACTCCATAACCTTTCTCTTTTTTGAAACAGACACGAGTAGCTTTATCAATATTCAAAGCAATCCTTCCAATCAAGAGATTTACCATGGAACATCTTCCATAACCTTTCTCAAAATCAAGCTTCACCATCTCTAACTTCAAGGCCTCATTTATTTTAGATCAATGCAGTCAAAACCAAAATTCTGGTTGGAGAGACATTAGAGGATTTCTAAAGACAAACATCAGACTTTACAACAACTTAGGGTTAGGGGTAGGGGGAATTGAACTCGAGATCTCTTGTCCTCAAGTACATACAAGTGCCAGTTGAGCTGAGCTCACGTTGAATCTTCGTAAACATAGACTTTCTTTTGGAGCCGCCCTCAAATGGCTGTTCATCAACTTCCTCTCCCAAAATCCACTGAACTCCACTTTCAGAAGTGGAATTCTCTCATCAAAATTCAAATCTTCAACTTCTTTTCTTCCAACTTATTTCAATTCTTTTAGACTTCACACCATCTACTCGCCTATAAAAGTTGGTTTTAGATAGATCAGTTTGATTCCACTCATCCTAAAGCTCCCTCATGGTATTCTCTTTCCAATACTTCTAATAGTTTTTGTTTGTAAGACATTTGTTTGAATTGGAATGTTTTTATAAGCCCCGTGTAATTTTCCTTCTTCGTTTCTTCTTGTATTTCACTCTTTTGGAGTTTTGTATCTCTTGACCATTAGTCTAATATTCTATTTTCATTTCTGGTTTAAAAAAATAAATTAAGATTCCTAGATTTCAAATTGCCCACCATTAGCAGTTGAAATTGAGTCAACAGTTTGTCTACTAGAAAATGATACTGATTGATTTTGGACAACAGTTTTGGGGAACACCTTTAATCTGGAAGCTAGGACGGCCAACATTTAATAGCTACGGAACGGGATTGTACTATTGAAGCATCAAAATATAAAAAGATTGTTGAGGAAAAAGAATCTTCAAACCATCATGGCTAGTGGTAAAATGAAGCCATAGTCTTAATAAATGACCAAAGAGGTCAAGGGGTCAATTCACAGTCTAGGAATTAATTTTCTAGGAATTTCCTTAACGCTATCCAAGTATTGTAGGGTCAAAGGGTTGTCTCGAAAAAGAAAAAAGAATCTTCAAATTTCTTTCATATCTAAACAAGGATATTGACAAAGTATGAGCAAAATCTCATCGTGTGTTACTTATCTAAGGGAAAAAGAAGCAAGAGAATGAAATGAAAATGACCAATTTATTAACTCATTAGTCATTAGTACTCTGATTTGTTATTATTAATAAAGTAGTTTGTCTCCGTTTCAAAGAAAACTCATTAGTCATTAGCATCGTAAACTTTTTTAAGCCTAAAATTGAAACTGAAAAGTTGCAACTATAACCAATTTATATAATATCCAAATAATAAAAGTTACGAAAGATTTTAAAAAAAATATTAAACACAGCACTAATGCTATATTACCTTCTTCGCTCACATACAATTGCATAAATGTTTACTATTGGACCATCAAGCAATATCATAGGAAACATCCAATTTACACTTGTAGACCAGCAAATGGTAATTATTCTTGATACTAGCAAATGATCATTATTTTGAACTGGATGCTAAAAATAACAGAAAATTTAAATTGCAGACTAACAAATAATAATTATTTTGAATTGAAGACTTACGGTCCGTTGCGCAGAAATAATTCTAGAGACGTGGCTTAGCTTAATGTGCTCTTCTCCTCTTTCCCCAAGAATCATATCAAAATAGACTCGTCCTGAAACCATAAATACGTTGCTTAGAATCTTTGCAATGGGGGTGCAAGTAAAATTCAGAACGATGGCTAATTCAGTATCCACCAATTAAAACCACAATCACACAATGAAAAGAGATTACAAATACATTATTAAGAAAAATAAAAATTATATGCACTACTGCTTGGAATTATATGAATTAGCAACATACTTATGAAAAACAGTGGTGCATGAAATCCAAAATATAGGCAATTCCAAGGTCTCCCGAAGCTCAAATCCTACTCCTAGGCCTTCCATTTCCGAAAAAATGGAATATTTGGCCACTCTGATGCAACTCCAAATCGAATATGTATACCCAAAGTCTTTCTTTGCAGGGTCGAGAAAGTTCTAATCCATATGGTTATATGACCTCTAAAAGTCAATCTTAATGATGACTATCTCTTCTATAATCTCCAATAGCGTCATTAGTATAAGGGTCTGGTCAAGAATATCTTCCTGCAATGAGCTGACCCTAAGAAATAGAGATTGTCCAAAAGAGAACCTTCTTCAGTTTACCAGCCAACACTTTAGCTACGATCTTATACACGATTGTAACAAGGCTGATGGGTCTAAAGCCCTTAACCCTATTTATAAACATCAATAAAAATACTCTGCAAGATACAGACTTGGCAACACCAACTCAATATTTGACCACTTTGATTCAGATCATGGATATATCCACAAAATAGGTTTAAAAAAATTACTTCTTGAGAGAAACCCATAGGTTTACTGCTAAGGACATATTTGGAAGTGATTTTGAAATGGTTAAAATCAACTTGACGTGTTTAAAATCACTCGGAAACACACCTAACTCAAAATCAATTCAAATTTTAAACTTTCAAACAAAATTTCATACTAGGATTTTGGAATGACTAAAAGAACTTTTCAACTCATTTTAAAAATGACAAGAGTGAGTTTAATCATTTCAGAATCACTCTCAAACATTAATTAAATGAAATAAAAGATAATACAAGTCCAAGTAGTTGTAGAGTTATGCACATAAACATTACACTCTTGTACGCTTTTGTGGTTTACCTTGATTTGTATTGTACCAACTTGATAGCCGCTTAGTGAGATTCTCCCTAGGACCAAAAATTCTAATATTTGGTCAATCACATCTGGATACCACCACATAGATTCATTTTCTGTGGTTTCCCATGGATCGGATTTTGCAATTTTTTCTTCTGCATAAAACAAAGAAAATAGATCGGAGATTGTGTGAACCATCTGAACAAAGGCAATTGTGGAGATAGAGCCAAACCTCCACTTCCTCAGCTTCATCTAAAATGATTCACCAACCATAAAATTGCAGAATGATTTACCACAACCTCACTTTCATTCATCTTTCCAAGTTTCCCTGAAAAATCAACCAGGCTTTGAAATAGCATTGACTCGTTCGAGACAACCCAGGAAGCCAAAACTGCGGCAGAGAAGCCGTGAAATGCATCATTGGGTATTAACATGATTGCCTCAACAAACTCAGGTGATGGTGCACTATAACAGCACAAGTTTAGAAGACCTTCAATGGCAATGGCATGCTTGCTTGCATCTAATACACCCAAGCAAAAAAGTTTTGAAACTATGTTTTCAACCCGAACCTGTGAAACTACAAGCTCAGACCTTATCAAGCCCCAGAGTTTACGTTGTTCGAGACAACCCCAATTCAGAGAGCTCTTAACTAAAAGAAAAATAGATTTAATGTCCTTACCAAACACACAAAATTTCTTTGCAATAATCTCAAACTGCATATTAACAAGATCAGTGTCATCCAACAGGGTAACAAGTAATTTAACAATCTCTTCCTTGCATAGGCATAAATCTGAGAGAAGATCAAAAATGCAATGGAATAAGAATTTCACTCTCCTAGCATTCCATTCCACACAGGACATCAAATCACGATAGAAGACCTTGGTTAAAGATACATCAGCATCTTTGTGCAAAATATCTTTTAAATAAGCAAGGAAACATCTATAAGCAGAAAAGGCATTTGTTACCAACTTAGCAATCTCCTCCTTGTTTATTCCAGAAAAAGAGAGAACTGTTTCTTGGGGGTATTCTCCCATACCATTCCTAAAAGAAAAGTATCCATTCACATGGAACAACAATAACTGGGTATTTGAATCCATTTCTGCTTTCTCACTGTTCTCAAACTCAACATTTTCTGTTAAACCTGCTTTGTTTGCCTCATAAGCCAGACGAGTTACATAAGATAACAATCGCGCTCCCACAGGCAAACCATTCCTAGAACAAAATAAAAGCAATTGTAGTATATTTTTTTCATGATGAAAGATGAAGGTACGAATTATTAAGGCGGTGGCAGATTCTATTTCATCATCATAACTGGGACCATTTGGAGGTAATTCAAGAGCACAAAATAGTTTATGCCCACTTGAGTTGTATGTATTTAAGATTCTGGAAGAAAGTATTTCAGGGCAAAAAATTGTGCTACTATCTTGTGCATTGTCATCGAGTGAGAGAAATAAAACTAGAAGTTCTTCCAGAGTTTTCAGGCCCATTTTATAAGATTTTCTAGTAACTTCACCAAGATTTTTCACCAAAATTTCTATCTTGTCACATTGTTGTACATTTGTTGCAAATGAATGATAAGAGGCAGATGCATCCTCCACAATAGGAACAGAAACACCAACAGATGTAGAATCTGCATTGCCTACAATGCAGCTAGGATGGCTTTCCGAATCTATCATGCCTGCGCAGGATTTAGTCAAAGAAGGCAGAGGCTTTGCAGAGTGATCAGGTACAAATAATTGTACTTCATTTGAAACCTGAAATTTCTTACATGATGAAAGTACCCTAAGCCTGTCACGTAGTAATGGAGAAATGCCGCCAAAAGAAATCAAATTGTCCAATGAGGAAATTACTCCTTTTTCAATAAGTGCACTAAAAGCTGAAGAGACACCCAAAGCTATTTTATCCTTCCTTTGCACATCATAGTTGTCCACAAGAAGGAATAGAAATTCAAGAAGAGTGTGAACTATATCAATATATCTAGGTATGGAAAATACCATTAACAGCATTGCAGGCTCAATGTTCATAATTTTGTCAGTTTTATCATCAAAGAAAAGCCAATCATAAAAAAGAGCAAGTTTTACATTGGCTTTTATATAATTCTTCCTACAACATGTCAAAAGCCATCCTATAACAGCCCATCTCGGAATAATATCAGACTGAATGACTTCATTTGGAGGATGGTGTGCACAGCATATAAACCGAACAATGTCAGAAATGATCGTTTCACTCTCAGGCCCGTGTAAAAACTTCTTGGCAAACCATATCTGATAGCGGTTTTGAGAGCCCAGTTTCACATTTGTCATCAAAAAACGCAGTTGGGCCTCCATTTCGGGAGAAATACGAAGTAAGAAGTATCGACTTGAAGTTCTTGTGTGGTAAAAATTTGAAATATCAGAAAACCCGGGACTCCTAAAGTTGCTTGGGTTTATTAACAAGTCTTTCCATACATCCCTAAATTCAGGTACATAAACTAAGTCTTGTAAGAGCCTAATAAAATCTCTCCCAATCTTCAAACAAAAATGAAATTGCTCCCTTATAACTTTAATGCAAAATGCAATCTCCAATTGCTTCAAAGGCCCCAATTTTTCATCAGAAAATCTGCAGTGATCTGCTAATAACCGTAAAAACGTATATAATGCACTTGGCATAACCTCTGGTAATTCTTCCAACAAATAACTCCAACTGTTCAAAAGTAGACTCGTCAATTCAAAACACAACCATAAATTCCCTTCACCAAAATCCCCACCAACAATTTGCCTCAACAGAGATATCAAAACAGCGTCGACCCCTACAGCACATACCTTTATCATTTCCTTAGTCACCATAAATATTTGACATTTTGCACCATCAATGAGTTTAAGATACAGTTCATTAACAACCTTTCGAAGCAGATAACAAATCAGACCATAACCATCCGTGACAATTGCATGCAAATGCTTAATATGAGTTTTACCCAAATGCGGTTCACATAAAATCCCATAGAGAATAGCCCAATTCAGCTCCTTGTATTCTTGTGGGTCTGGGATCTTCAAACAAAATGGAGGTCTTAATTTTGGTTCAAGAAGCTCGAAAGCTTGTCTCAAAGAGACCTCAAAATGATTTTCAGCTTCATATGCAGCCACGTGAATGAGTTTGGAAACCATCTATTGTATAAAAATATGGTGAGATGCAGATAGAGCCAGAAAAGGGGGTAACTATTTAAAGCAGCTGGCAAATGGTAAGTCTGCTTATTCCTCAGACAATTGAAGATCGAGCAACTAGTCGTCTGGAAAAGGCGGAGCATAGAGCTAAGACATATCAAATTGAGCAAAGCATTACTAGTAACCTTCCACAGCTACTGACTTGAAAGGTAAAAATATGAATTATTGATTTCAAGTACAAGAAGTCGCTCTGACTACATTCAATACGTACAGAACCTCCTTTTCTTGATGCTTGCAGACCCTTTGGTAAATAGATTAGTGTAAAAATTGTGTACCAATTTAATCAAGAACACAACGCCCAAACAGATCGCAACAGCCAGCAGAAATAAAGAATACAATGGTTCGAGCAATTTGGTCTGCCAGCTAGGAGGGATTTTATTGAGAACAAACTACAGAATTTCAACAAAGATAAACAATCTGAATACTCAATAACGACGATTATTCCGCTGTTGACCGACCAAATGCTTGAGCAAGCTCCCACAAACACTGACTGTACCGAGAGAATCACACATACAATATAACCGAGATCAACACGCCGAAAAACAGCCTCAACCCGAGCCCCAAAACCGTCGGAAAACCCACTGCAAACTAAAAAGAAACCGACGCCTGGAGAGTACCCACTACGAAATGGTCTCTCTAGGTGTGTGTTATACGGCTGCCCTCTTCCACTCTCTTTAAGCCTTAGGCCATGTTTGGGAGGTGAGTGGAGTGGTGTGGAGTGGATGCGCTATGATACTCGGAAATTGCCTTCTCTGAGTGGGACTATTATACTTCGTCTCACTTCAACCCTCCTTCGGTAGCCCACAACCATTAATTTTAATAAATATAACAAATCTTCATTTTTCATCTATATAACACTTTCTTTGTTAATATTGTTTTAGAATATTTATGGATCGACTAACGGGATAATAATAATGGATGATAATAATTAAGGATATAGAACATTTTTAAAAAATTATAAATATAACAAAACTATAGCTGATAGACTTGTATGACTGATTGATAGGCTCGTATGATCTAACATGATCTATCAGCGATAGACTCTATCATGGAAATTTGACAAATTTTGCTATATTTGTAAATTTTTTAAAATGTTGTTATATACTTAATTATTTTGAATTTAATTGCTAAATTTGCAATTATCCCAAATGAAAAATAGCAAGACTATTTTTTTAAAATACCATGGTTTGCCATTTCTTTTTATTTCTTTTTATCTTTGTCTGCTATTTTTTTCTTTCCATCCTCATTTTCTTTCCTTTTTTAAAAAATATTTTTGGTTGTCCTTCTTTTTCATTTTATTTGGTTCAAGATCATGTTGATACTCGGAATATAAAATATCTATATTTTTAATTTTTCAAATTGTATGCCAAATATAAAATATAGTTGACATATTGAATAGTCAAATCTCAAATTGTGTGCTAAACATAAAATATCATTTGGATATTGGATAGTCAAATCTAAATTCTACCAAAAATATTTAAAAAATCGTTTAGATTTAGATTTGGATACTCACCAAAAAATCTTCCAAAAAAATTGTTGAGATTTATTTTAACGATGAAATATAAACTATGGGTGTACCAAATCTAAACAAAAAAAATCTTCACATTTGACTATGTTTGAAAAAAAATTGTTTAGATTTGACTAAATTTAAATGATAATAGTAAAGAATATTAAATCTAAGAATATTAAATCTAAACGATCAAATCTAAACTATCACCTAGAAAACAATAGTCAAATCTAAACAATCATTTACAAAATATATTATCCGTGCTGAGTGTCAATTAATAACGCATTTTTGGTATTTCTCATTGTGGACCATGGGCTTTTTCCGTTTTCGAAATTGTCCTATTTTACCACTTTGTTATATTTTTTAAAAGACGAGGAAAAATTATTTTCACTTCATACAACAAAGACACTAAAAGACAAAATTCATTACATTTCATGGTATTTTGTGAAATGTTCTATTTTTTTACAATTTCTCTTAATTTTACTTGAGGATTAGGATTAGGATTAAAATAACCCACATGTTATTATTATTCTTTAACTTAGGGATATTTATTTCAAGAGTTGAAAAGTTCGACAACTCTCAAACACCACCTCCGTTGATTATTGTTGGCCAATCTTCGACCACCATCTTCACTGACTCCATTGATAAACTTTTGTCAACTAACTCTGACGGTCGTCATAAACTAATCTCTAGTTGCCACCGTTCAACCATAAAATTTTTTAATAAAAATATTTATTAAAATTTTAGGGTTTAAGCTAATCTTTGGTGATCATCATCGACTAATCTCCAACCACCACCTCCGGTGACTCCACCAGAGAACTTTCAACAACTAACTCCAACAATCGTCGTCACCAATCAATCTTGAAAAATTTTAAGAAAATTCAAA
Source organism: Cucumis sativus (assembly GCF_000004075.3). Lineage (NCBI taxonomy): Eukaryota > Viridiplantae > Streptophyta > Magnoliopsida > Cucurbitales > Cucurbitaceae > Cucumis > Cucumis sativus. The sequence goes on from NC_026655.2 coordinate 28,201,540, forward strand.
CAAAAGAAACTTGTAAATAAAAATACTTTTAAAAAGTGTTTTTATTTTAAGAAGTTTTTTATAAAAAAAATGTTTCAATAAAAATGATTTTTGAAAAAAAAAATTCCAAGTCATTTCAAATACACTTTTAGTTTAACTATAATAACATTCTTTAAAATACACTTTGTTATGCTTGTTTCCATGGAAAGCTATTTTATTTACTTGTTAAACTTGTTAATAGTCATATATGAAGGTTGTAGTTAAATTTATTAAATGAGCAACATAATTGACAAGATTTAATTAAATCATATGTCAATTTCTATAAAATATGTTATAATATAAAATTGTAGAAGACATGCATCCCAACTAGTAATAAACTAGTTTGTATAAATTAGTGGAATTGGACTTGGTACCTCAGTTTGGGTAAGGAATTGTTTAGTAGGTGTTGTAGAAGCAAATAACCCTATGGGCTTTTGGCGAAGAAGGTTGGAGTTTGTCATCGTGTTCTTTTAAGTGTGGGAAAATGCAAGGGGTAGGTTTGCCATACTCTCCCTGAAATCAATTTTAAGGGTAGAAAATGAGAATTTTTATACCGGAAGGGAGTAGAGGAAAAGGCTGAAGATCCCTGGAAGAAGAGATTTCAACTTTGCTTTCAGGCACAGAAATGATAGTTCAAAAGAAAGGTTTAAGGTTTCAATCGACCAAGGTTCTATCAAAGAAAGGGAAAGAACACTCTTAACCGCACTGGTTGATATTTGTTGTGGTTTAAAAACATTTTGTGCAAAATTTGCAGTGGGTATATGCATGTATGATTCAAAGGCCAAAAGAGCTTGTCAGGATTCGGTTGTCTAAAAATATGGACTTTTTGTTTCACTCTTAGGACTTCCAAAAGATTGAAGAGGAAAGAAAGCAGGTGTTTCATGGGGGATGGATTATAGCCCTAGATGTTCCTCCTTTCCTATGAACAAGGGAGTTTATAAAGTCTTTGACGACTTGGTGTGGTGGTCTTGATGAAGAAGAAGCCTTTTTTTTCAGTTCTAACTGGATGAGGAAATTTTGTTTCAAGCCTTAGGCAATGAAGAAATGAAGTGAATCGCAAGAAGAGTGCGCCCGTGCAAGAACTTAGCGAGAAGCTGCTGTCTGGAAATTTACATGTGAGGCAAGATGCCAACATATCACGTGAGATGATTCGCTAAAGGACAAGAGTGGTAGTTGGAGGTCATCTGATAAGAAACGACTACTTTATGCGCTAAAAATTGTAGAGAAAGGACAAATGTGCAATATAACGTAACTAAATTGTTGCCTAAATATGCTTATAAATACCTCCTCCACCATGAACAAGTATTTGAGGGGGTCTCCCTTAAGGAGGGTTTGTGGAAGGATGAGTTTTAGAATTCTTCCCCATCTATAGTGGTAGTTCTTCCTGCACCTCTTCTCTGGTTAATTTCTGAGTGAGAGCTTAAAGACAGAGAAGCTCACCCACCATTTATGGCCCTAACTTGTAAAAGAGCCAAGAAATGCATGTCAAATGCATTTTACGACTTGACACATCTCTTTACTTTCCATTTTATATATTTTAAATGTATTGTTTGAGTGTATAATTCTCATGGCCGAGTGGACTACATTTATCATTACAATGTAGATTCATCCACTGTCATTCTCTCATCTCTTTATTGTTCATCATCTTGTTGAAGTATTTTAAGTATGTGATTATGTGCTTGATAAGGATTCTTTAATTACAAAACTTATCGTGTTTAGTCTAAGCTCAACTCAGTCGCCCGATTCTTTTCAAGAGAAGGAATCAAGCACTCGTCGCCAATTACTAGAGAGAGTTAGTAATAATAACCTCGCTATATAAACACGTAATTAAATCTAGATATATATATCGTTTGACTTCATCCTGGCGTTCTACCTTCAATCATTTGTGTCCCGAAAGGAAAACTATTGTGGTGATTAGGCGGAAAGAGATTGCTCGCCTTAAATATAGAGGAAATTAAATATGATGCTTAGCTTATAAGTAAAGAAATCTAGATATATATCGTTTGACTTATCTTTATCATTTGTGTCCCAAAGAAGAACATGTGTGGTGTTTAGGCACCAAGAGGTTGCTTGCCTTAATTAGAAGATGGTTAAATGATCTATATCGCATCATGAAGCATCTCACATGGCTTAAATCGCCTACAATGCGGAGACTTTCCTTCATCTTTCTTAATGCAAGTTATTTCATATTTCATGATCATTTCATTCCATCTTCTACAGAGTCCTTAGAGTAAATGTAACACCCCAGTCTAGGATTCGGACCAAGATTCAGAATTTAGATCCTTGACATTCCCTTGCGTCTTGGCAATATCATTCTTACTTGTCTTAAAGGCTTATTAGAGTGAAGGTTCTCCTCACAAACCAACACGAGTCCTTTCACCATGTTTTGTCCTCACTAACATGCATCTTAGGAAAATTCTTAAAAGGTCACTCAACATAGAATATGATTTGTATTAGTATAGGTGCACCTTGTTGGTATAGGTAGTAACTTTTTAATTCTTTTAAGTATTTCTTAATCTTACTTCCATGTCCTTAGGATCTCTCTCATTCATATGTTATACCGGTTTATTCATGTCCCTTTCCTAAACTTCCGGTGTTACATGTCCATCAGCTTTCGCTTGGTTCGTCCATAAAACACATCTTACTGGGAGAGGTTTCTCTCTGATACATTTGTAACACTCCAAACCCAAGATTCAGACTCGGATTCGAAATTCGTATCCTTAACATTCCTCTGCATCCCCTGCGACCTAGCAACATCATTCTTACTTGTCTTAAAGACCTATTAGAGTGAAAGTTCTTTCCACAAACCAACACGAGTCCTTTTAGGATGCTTTATCCTCACTCACATACATCCTAGGAAAATTCCCAAGAGATCACCTAACATAGAATTGTCTCGAGCTAAGCACACTTAACTTCAGATTTTTTATGGTCGAGCCACCGAAAAGGAAGGTGTTGAAGAAGCTACTTGGGAAAGAGAGGATGATATGAGGGCCTAGTATCTTGAGCAATTCGAGGATTAGAACTTTCAAGGATGAAAGTTTCTCAGAGGGAAGATTATAAAACCCAAAAAATTAAGGTAAGTTTAAATTTAATTATCTTAATTTTATTTAGTTATGTTAAAATTATTTGGTGTTATTTTTTTTATATTTGAATTTGAATTTATTGTTTTGTAAAATTAATAAATAAAAAAATATATTTTTTGTGTTATTGAGAATTTAATTAAGTTATGAATTTAAGGAACTATGGTTAATTATATATATAGGGATTTTTTTAAAATAAAAGAAAGCATGAAATTACTTACACCGTATAGAACAATTTTAGAAAAGGAAAAAACTCATAAGTCCACAACGTGAAATAACAAAAATATCCTCGCGATTAATCAATCACACACAAGTGAAAAATTGATTTTGTAGCCAATCTAAACGATCTCTTAGCAACAATCTTGTAGCAAGTGTAAATCATTTAGACGGTTGCTAAGAGATCGTAAACCCATGAAACTAGACATTTTTTAAATATTCCATGTTTGTCTTTTCTTTTCATCATTTTTATTCTCTTCCTCCTCCTCAACGATTTTTTTTCTTTCCATTGTCCTATTGTATAGCAAATATAAAAGATCTAATTTTTAAAATTTTATTTTCAAACTGTTATTTGTTGTTCCAAATATAAAAGATCGTGAAAAAACATCGTTGGGATATTGGATAACCAAATCTAAACGATTATGTACCAAAAATAATAGCTAAATCTAAATAATCGTGTACAAAGAATCTTAAGAAAAAAATTTAAACGATCAAATCTAAACGATCGTGTAATAAATTTAAACAATTGTTTTCCAAATATAAACGATCATTTTCTAAATATACACGAGTAACAAATTTTTTTGAAAAAGAATCATTGATATTTGGCAACCCAAATTTAAATAATCAATCTAAACGATTATGTACCAAAAAAATCGTGAAAAAAACCGTTTAGATTTGATTGGTCGTGGGAAAGAATAGACATATACAAAAAAAATTGTTTAGATTTGATTGGTCGTGGGAAAGAATAGACAAATCGTTTCCCAAATATATTACACGCACTCGATGACAATTAATCATGGGGCACTCGATCACAATTAATCATGAGGCCGACATATTTGGTATTTCTCATTTTGGGTCTATGTGCTTTTTCCGTTTTCAAAACTATTCTATAGGATATGTGAATATTTTGCCTCTTTGTTATATTTTTGAAAAAAACCTTAATAATAAATTACTATTACTATTATTATAATATTAAAAAGGTCTCTTCGTGAAGTGTGTTGCACTTTCAACTATTCATCTTCTTCTTCCTCTCAAAACCCTAACACCGTTGCTGCCCGTGGTCTGCCACAACTGTTCGTCATTGTTACCCAACTCCTTAACGTCCACCATACGGACGAGTCACCATTTGTCAAAGAACGCTAGCCAAATGAAGATCTTCATCACAAAGCCTCTCCTTCGATTCGGTTTAACGTTGTCGTCTCCTCTGCGCAGCGTCATCATCTCCGTCTATCTCCCTCACGAGCCCTTCCCCTTACTGAGCCAACTCTAGTTATCCGAGTCAAGATCTCCTGTAACTGAGTCGTTTCGAGCCACGAGCCCCCCTCCTTCCTTCATCTTGTTGAGCCAAGCCATTAGTTAACCAAGTTGAGTCACTTTAGTATTTTGTGAGGATTTGATTGGGTTTTAGCTATGCCCATCAAATAATAATTTTTAGTCCTAAATAATTTAATTTTTGGATTAAAGTGAATTATTGTGTTTGAAAGTTGTTGGCTAATATTTGGAACAAATTGTGGAATTTTCCCAACTAAGCTCGTTCATTTGGTCTCAACTTAGCTTTGGGGTAAGTTTTAATTTTGTCTATGTTGAATATATGGTTATTTGTTTTTTTTACTATCAACGAGGATTTTACTACTAAACCTTGAATCTTAGTGAAATTAAGAACTTGCACATATTTTTCGTTATGCATTGATGTAGCTAAGATGTCTAATAATATGCTGCAATTGATACATTAATCACACACATTAATCACACGACTCATGACTTTATGATTGATATTCCTACCATGATTATGATATTATAATATGTTACATGCTATGAATTGTGGTGTTCTGTTAACTTTGGGCATTAGGGTTATACCTACATGTTTAGTGTCCCTTAGGATGACCATTTTTTTAAAGATTTGTGACTATGTACATTCGACGAGACAACCAATCTATCATGACATGTTTATGAGTGGTGTGGCGGGATCACTTACAGTCTGATATCATAGGTGGATTCACCGATAGATTAAAGTGTTTCCTTCAGGATCACTATATTGCATGTGTTCTATCAGGCACACGATAGTTTTTGGTACTTCCTCACATAATTCTAATGAGAATTTAATCGACATCTAGCAGAACTAGTAGTGAGTCCCTTACTGAATATGTGTTTATATTTATTCTTTTATAAGTCTAAGTCTAATTTTGCAGACAACGGTAGAAGTAGAGGAAAGCTGATGAATGACAAGAAGAGTCCCTTATTGAATATGTGTTTATATTTATTCTTTTATAAGTCTAATTTTGCAGACAACAGTAGAGGTAGAGGAAAGCAGATGAATGACAAGAAGAGTCCCTTACTGAATATGTGTTTATATTTATTCTTTTATAAGTCTAATTTTGCAGACAACGGTAGAGGTAGAGGAAAGTTGATGAATGACAAGAAGAGTTTGTGACTTGCCATAGTAAATGATGTTGCTTCTGTGTTTCATGTCTTAGTATTTTTCTTTAGAAGTTAGATAGAGTTCGAACTAGGACTTTATATTCTAGCATTTATTTCTATTTTTTCTAAATTATGATTTACGAATGAGGGTTTGAAATCATTTATTCAGGAATTTAGTTTTCCTCTTTTCTTTTAAATGATAAAATTGTTATTTATTTTAATTAGTAGTGACCTTAGCTTAGTATAAGAAGTTGAGACATTAGAGTAAAGAGTAGCATTAGTATACTTTACTTTTATATTGTATATAAATTATACCGTTTGGAAGTTAAAGTAGGCTTTATAACTATGCTTGAGAAATTCTTTGTGTTCGATCCTGGCTTACTCAGAAAACATCTCGCTTCACTTACACTTGTACAAGTGAGAGGAAAACTTGTACTCAACGCAGACTTAGAAGAAAGATCAACGTTTGGCAAGGAAGTGTACCTTTTATAGCATAATCCTCGCCTAAAGGAAAAGTTGGCACATTTTTATCGCATAACTTAGTCTTTTCTCCTCGCGTTGTAAGTCTCAGAAATAGCCTTTAAATGATAGATCAACGAAATTATAATTAAGCAGATGAGAGGCATAGAACCAATTTGTGTACTCAATCTTGTATTCAATCCGTGAAGAGAAAGAACAACAATATGCATAAATCTTCTAACAAGCTTTTGATGCCACTGTCAGAGAATTTCTTTATCAAATTAGATGTCGTTTTTACTTTGACTTTAGGCAAGCACTCAATTCAGTGCTTAATTGTGTGTTTACCCAAAGCGCATGAGTACGAGTTTATGCGAAATGGAGAAGTCTGCAAGTATAGACTTGACCCATAAATTGAGTGCATCTTTAGGGGTAGAATATGATGAACCATGACGCATGCAATTAAGGCAAGACATAGAAGATCCCTCGAACACTTGGAGCAAGGAATTTCTCATCCTTTTATGTGGAGGATATTTATTAAGGTTTCATAAAAAAAGGTCTAGTGTCATCAAAAAGGTCTGTGCAATAGACTCAATGAGACACTTAGTCATCACTAGCTATGCGAGGAGTTAGAGTTTATTTGATCTTGAGAAAAATGAGTTTTTTTTTTTTTGTCAAGAGATGTCTTGTACTATGAAAATGTCTTTCCTTTCTTGAATGTTGAAGAGAAAAATATTCATGTTATGAACAATAATTCTCCTCAAGTATCTCTTGATGCTATAGGGAATGATGAAATAATGAGTGGGATGTCTCCATTGATTTCTCCTTATCATTAGCGACTCGTCTAAGACTCAGTTACCTGCATCAAACTTATCTCATGTGGAATTTCCTTCCATATCCTTCAAGGGGATTGGGGGTTGGTGAGGTTACTGTTGATATTAATGTTAATGAGGCACAATTGGTTGATGAGGTTATTGTTGATACTAATGTTAAATTGGGTCATAGATTAAGGACAAAGATTCCCTCAGTGAAATTGAACGATTATGTATTGCATACAATTATCAAGAAAAGTCCATCTCTAAACTTCACCCTTCCCACATTATCACGCTCCTCAGCTACACCTTTTCCTATAGCATATTATGTTAGTTTGACAAATTTACAGTACAACACCAATTTTTTCTTGAGGTATATCTATAGGTGTTAAACCACAATCCTTCAAAGAACCTATGAAGGATGTTAGATCGTGTGCTCCAATGCAAACATAAATTCATGCTTTAGAAGATAATGGCACTTTGACCCAGAAAAAATTACCTTTTGGTAAGAAAGTTCTTGGGAGTAAATCGGTATACGAGATTAAATTCAGCTCAGATGGAAGTTTTGAGAGATTCAAGGCTAGATTAGTTATTTTTTGAAACCATCAAGTTGAAAGGGGTTAGTTATAATGAAACGTTCGCTCCCGTTGCAAAAATTGTGATAGTTCAAACTTTCTTAGTTGTAACAGCGTTAAAGAATTGGAAGTTCCATCCAATATATGTTCATGGTGACTTAGATGAAGAAGTATATATGAAAATCTGTTCTGGACTTACTTCTAATGATTTCACTATGGTTTGTCGTCTTCAAAATTATTATATGGTTTACACCACGCTTCTCGTTATTGGTTCGTGAAGCTTGCATCATTCTTGAAGGGATATGGTTTTCTTCAATCCTATTATGATTATTCACTATTCACTTACACTAAAGGACTATACAACTAAATGTTTTAGTGTAAGTTGATGATTTAATAATCTCGGGTAATTAATGACTCTTATGTGATGACAAATTTTAAAGCATATTTAAGCAAGTGCTTCCATGGGAAGAATCTTGGTGTGCTCAAATATTTTCTTAGTATTGAAGATGCTAGAAGCACTTTAGGTTTGTTTTTATGCCAGAGAAAGTATGCTCTCAGTTCACGTTCTATCTCAATCTATGCAAAAACCAAGGCAAGATCATTAGGATGCTACTTTACGAGTTGTTTGCTATTTAAAGAAATCTTCGGGCCAAGGAATATTGTGGGATTTGATATACATAATTTCTATCAATCGTTCCTTCAAAGATAAGGAGTTTAAATCCCTAACTATGGCACAACCAAGTAAGTGATGTATACAGAAGGTGAAGTCAAATTCCTTATCTTCGAATGTACGATTGTTATGCTCATTCCATATGAGCCAAGAAAAAAGCTCTCCTGATGAGGCACTTAAATATGCCTTTTTTTGCTTTCGTATTGATGACCGATAAGAAGCATATACAGTAGAGCCAGAGGGGTTTCACATGGTAAATAGTTTGGTCTATTTTTCTATATTTAAAAAGCTCCTTTTAAAACTAAAAAAAGTAGTTTTCTTAGTAAGAATTCACGAGTTTTTAAGAAACGGTTAAATAGACATAATTTTTAAAAATAGAAAAACTAAAAACAAAATGATTCTCAAACAAACAATTATACATAAACCTAAACAAGAAACTTCAACAAATAATTATATGTTTGAATGAAAAAAGAATAAATGTAAGTAATCATTTAGAATATTACTAGAAAAAGAGAGGGCAGGAGAGGAAGATGCTTTTAGAATTTATACTGCAACTGATTTTATCAATAGACAGCAACTAGTAGTATTTACATTTCTCATAACCCCCACACAGCCATACAGGGGAAGAATGGAAAAAGAAATTAAAAAAAGAAAAACACTAAACCTGAAAGAAATATGAAATCGACATTCGAAAAACAAATCATCAAATTCATCTAATTTTCCCTCTAATAGTTCCAATCTAAATCTCAATGGTCAATATGACCCAGTAGTTAAGTAGAGCTTGGAAATTGAACAAACCTTTTTGTTTTTCATATACAAAATGATTTGATTTCTGTGGCTGTTTGCACAAGTCAATGAGTCAACTCTTCACTTCCAATCCCTATACTAGACTTGTCCATCACCCGTACATTGTATCGCTCGTAAACTCGTGCACGGTTCTCTGCCCACCAGTGCTCTGCTTGTTTCTCTGTAAACCGCTTTCGACTGCATCGAACATGAACTGGTCATTTAAAATTCAGAGAAATCTTTGCATGGAGAAAAGATCATGAAGGAATCGATTGCTTGCATGATTAATCGTACGAACAAAAAAAATCATAAGAAATGAAATGTAAAATCAAGGTGTTCTGAAGTCACTACTACATCTAGAAAAATTAACCCTCTTGTATGACCTTAAAATATTGACGAAATGAGAAAGAGATAATGTTACTGCTCCTTGATACTTGATACTGGATACTCCACATTTTTGTTTTTTAGGCAAAACAAAGACAACCTAAGGGCAGTGGAAATGATTAACCCCCTCTGAGAGACGCTAATTACAAAAACTTCCCAATTATGAATGACATAGAGTTGGATAATTGAAACAGAATTTCCAGTTGCTATGACATCAACAAGCTCTAAACTGCAATTGGTACTCCACATTTGTGATGATGAGATATGATACCATAAGCAAACTTTATCAAAAGAAAAATACTTCTTCCAACAAACTGCAGGTCTTGTTTGAAAATAATTTTGTATTTAGCTCTTCACTTTTGAATAGAGTTAGTTGACCACCTATTTAGATAATGTTGGCAAAATGATTTAAGTCTATAAACACCAATTCCACCTCTAAGTTACTTTGCTTTGTTATATTCACCTTCTACCAATGTTAAAAAATCAAGTCAAGTTATGAAAACTAGAAAAAGTAAATTTTAAAAATATGATTTTGAAATTTGGAATTTGGCTAAAAATTTATCTGAAAGATGAAACCCATGGTAAAAAATAGAAAAGAAAGACTTAAAATTTTCAAAAACAAAAAACCAAATGGTTACTAAATGGGACATAATAATCTTTTTTATTTGTAAAAATAAATTTGGAATCTTGTTCTTGATTATCAAACAACCTGCAAGTATACACAACCAAGAAATGAACAGCTGGGCGAACAAAAAGTACTTAGTTATCATGAGCTTCAACCAGTAGGTCTCCCACCATGGACACCTGAAGCAGTATTATATAGGAACTGGGTATAAAATTGGGTAAAACATGCTTACCTGAAACGAACTCGCTTAAGATCCTTGGCACCTCCTGGTTGTGAGGTGAGTGTAATATATACACCAGGCTCATCTTGCTCGACCCATTCTGCTTCTTGGCGAGATTCAGTTTCTTTGATTCTATTTCCATTCTTTGCTGAATCCAATTGACTCGATTTGCTTTGAGTTGAAGACTGGTTATTTGCAGTGCTTGATCCATTAGAAAGCAACTGGACACTTGAACTGTTTGAGTCTGTCTCTAAGGATGTTTCTTGACCACTTAATTGGTCTATGAAAGTGTTGATCAAATGATTGAAGGGTGGACCGGAGCTGAAAGAGGCAAGAGTTGATTTAATGTTACGAGCAGCTCCAACTGGCAGCCTTTCAGCCATTTCCTTCAGCTGTTCAAGATCCGATGGAAAAAAAATTTCAGTATTCATTTCCATCAAATTCTCATATAACATTAAGGGAATAAGATTGAAATGCATCATAGCTGAAGACAATGGAGCAACTTGTTCCAGACATACTTTTAATTTTGAGTAACGTAGCTCATCAAGATAAATGCTTTGTTGGAATATAACACACAACACAAGCAAGAATAACTTACATATTATGAATTAAACTTGCACCAAACGAACTGAAAAAGATGACAAATGAAAAATGGATGGAAAACCAGCTGAAAAGTTTATGTCCGAGACACAAACGTCTAAAGTAAAAAAAGAAATGGAAAAAAGAATGAAAAAACAAGTTGAGCTTATAGTTTTTTAATTAACAATTAGAAGTTTTTAAATACAGTTCCTGAAATTTATTCTCAGGACTATTAGAAACGGAAACCAAAATATGTTTTTTTTCCTTCATTCCTGGAAATCAACATATGTAAGGAATCATGACCAGGATGCACTTTAATAATTCAATTACTTCGGAGTTCAAATCATGCACTCTTTCTTTTTCTTGCTTGGTTTTAGAATCATCGATAATGTATTTCTGTTGTAGGTAGATTAATTTACATAATATAAAATCTTGTTTGGAAGGCAATTATGTTTTTAGATTTATTGAGTTTGACAAATATAATACCCATTTGGTCATTTATGTAGTCATATAATGGAAATCATGAAGTATTAGAATAGCTCATAAAAAAAGATCAACTTACTTGTGCAGTTAGTGACTTGATCACTTCTTTGGCTGCATTGCATCTTGCAGCCTCCTCACTTGCTATTGATATTGCTTCCTTCAACTGTTTACTTGTTCTTTCTAGTTCAACTTCTTGAAGTTGTGCCTTGCGTGTAAGGTTTTCAACCTGAGAATATTCGGTGGAGCAAACTTAAGTCTCTAATACAATATTATTTAGCCTATTACTTCCCTTAATGATTTTTAGGTCATACTATTTGTTTAACCGGACAAACAAGTAGAAGAGAGATAAATAAACAGTGTCCTATAGAAAATGTAATAATCATATGCCATTGACAACACTATAAGAAGATTACGGGTATACTCCTCTGCTGTAAATCATTCATGCACAAATTTGTATAAAACACTTTGTTAAAGAAACAAACAATAAAAAGAAGAACCAACCTGTAAATAAATTTTAGATTTTCTTGCCATTTAATAATAAAATTAATAACAACAATAATGATAAGTTGTCATAAAATCCATGATCTTAAAAGCGTTAAAGCCAATTAATGTGCACCTCATTTCATCCTACAAGAAAAACCACCCACTGACACATTTTACACAGTTAATTTACTATATTATTGAATATAATAATTCAGAGTACATAACCTTTTATGTAGGCAAATAAATAGACCTCAAACAAACCTACTGAAGGAAAATACATAAAACGAAAATATAATAATCACAAATCCTAGTTTTCTTTTACCACACTCCCCCAAACCCAAGGTGTAAAATCACGAACAACTTGAGTTTGTGAAAAAATGTCCAAATCAAATCAACATATCTAGGATAGAACCAAAAACTCATGAAGATCAAAAACAAGAACTTCTAGACTAGAAACACAATCCCACGAAGAACAAAACCAAGAACTTCTAGTATCTAAACAAACCCCACAAAGATTGATTTGAAAATGGAACAAAAACCCATCATCATCATCATCATCATCATCATCATCATCATCATCATGATTATTATTATTTTGATTTGCCATAATTGCAAATGAACCAACTTGAAGCAAACCAAACTAATTAAACTGAACCAAACTCAAACTGGTTTTACTGAAGTGAACTGAATTGGCTTGACTAAACCAAAATGAAAACACCGAACAAAACTGGTTGAACCAAAACTTAAATGAGCCGGCCTTAATGACTAAACCAAATGTTGCACGATCTTCACGAAATAGGGAGCACAAACGTGATTCGAACAGTCTGTAGCGGCTGCAAATCAGATCTGAAGCGGCACGTGATAGGAAGGGAAAAGATGGAGTTAGGCAGAATACACGGAGAACAGCGAACTTTGGTTGCTGTGTGCAAACAAGAAGAATGGATTTGAGACAGGTGCAAATTTGTTCAACAACAGATGGATTGAAGTACAATATGAAAGCTCAACAAAATGGATTGAAGTGCGTGTGAACTAGAGCAAGGGTAGGCAGAACAAGACTTGTTACAACAAGCAAGCGACAGGTCTGCCTCCATCGATGACTGATCAACGAAGGCAGAGATTGAAGGATGTGACTGCTAGGGTTCAATGAGACAAAACCCTAAGCTCTGATACCATGTTAATTTTATATATTATTAAATATAATAATTCATGGTACATACTAAATAATGACTTTTTATGTAGGAAAATAAATAGATCTCAAAAAAACCTACTAAAGCAAAATACATAAAAGGAAAATAATAATAATCATAAATCCTAATTTTCCTTAACACATGAAACCGCATAGGCCATAGGATATCCTAGATAAGTTGTCATCAAGTCGATGATCTTAAAAGCGTTAGGACATACAATTTGGAGATTTCTTCATGAAGAGAATGTTCTTTGGAAAGTGCTTTTTGGTGCCAAATACTATGAATTTAGTAATGGGAGCAGCTGGCCTACCCCTACTCATCATGGCACTTCTAAGTCCACTTGACACTTTATTTGTCGGACCATTCATTTGATGACACTTCATGGACATTGATGTCTTGGTAATGGAATCTTTCGTTTCCTTCTGAAAAGACTCTTGGCTCACTTTTTGGTGTTGTTTCCACTGTTTCCCCTCAACTTTTTCATCTTGCTCTTCATCCTAATGCACCGCAACTCTCGGTTAACGTGTGGGTTGCAGATTCATATGCTTGGGATTTGCATCTTTGTTATAATCTCAAGGAGTTGGAGACAGCTGAATGGGGTAATCTGTGTCATTTCTTGACTTCACTCAAGGTTCGTTCACCTCGTGATACTTGGTTCTAGCTTTTGCATTCGTCTTTGAGTTTTTTTGTTAGGTCTCTCATGGGTGGTTTGATAGGCTCATCCAGTTTTGAAAGGTCTTTATTCAGTTATTTGGTGTGATCATTACCCTAGGAAAATTTAATTTTCCTTTTTGAGCTAAGTCTTGGCAATACTAATTCATCTAATCGACTACAATGACAAATGCCTTATATGCAACTTTCTTTTTCTTGGTGTGTTGTGTGAATTTTTGGCTGCTTCAGTTGGGACCTTGGGGACTTTTGGCTGATCTTTGCCTTTCCCTAGCAATATTTTTATTCTTCTCGCTACTCTTTTGGCCTTGGACATCCTCCTAATGTAAGAAGAACAGAGGTTAATTGGGTAATTAGTTAATATTCTAGATTAATTTCAATTTTACCCACACTTGTGATAAAACTCTATAAATATAAGTCTTCCCCTCTTATTATATGAAACAATTATTATCATTCTAATAAAAGATTCACAATCTTGATTCTAGGAGAACTATTCCTTGAGAATACTTGGTCTTACATCAATTTAGTATCAAAAAGTGATCGCCTGGACTAACATTGATTGCCACCGGTGGAAGACTGGAAAACTCTTTTTGACGCCAATCACAAAAGGGAGCTTCATGAGTTGTGCTCGTTACCAAACAACACACATCTAATTAGGGGGAACCCTTGAAATTCCAAGAAAGAAAGAAACCAATGATTTTTCAAGATTTTGCAAGAATGAACAATTACTGATCAGAGATGTCCAAGAAAAAATACATCAGTTGCTACAAGCAAGAAAATCAATTGTATTTCCAAGAAAAAATTGCTGGAGTTCTAACTCAAGTGATTCAGAAGAAGAATTACAACATATTAGTTTTTTCCATGCCCAATTTTCTCAAAGAACCTATCATTACCCACAGTAGAAATTTGGTTCAAGTGATTCTAGTGACTCCAATGACATTTCTAAGGCAGTTTGGAATGGAACAAGATGACGACAATATATATAGGAAAAAGGCCCAACAATACAATCAAACCCATTTTTCAAGAAACAACGTAAAGATTGTTGGGAGTTGCATGAATTAAAGAATCATCGAGAATAATAAAAGAGACTCTCCATCTCTTGGATTTTTACAACCAAAGATAAATGTTCAAGACTCAAAATTAGTCTTTTGCTAATTAAACATGACCAAGAAAGAGAATCAATGGATGAGTCCTATACCCACTATGACCAAGAAAGACAATCCTTAGATATTTTAGTATTTTACTTTGCTCTAAGTTTATTTCAACTTTTGTATTAGAGCTTGCTAGAGCCTATAAAGTTGTCTAATTTAGTAACTTGCATTGTGTGTGAAAATAATAAAAGAGGTTATCGTGGTTTTTTCTCCTTGTACTAGGAATTTCCGAAGTAAACCTTGTGTTCTCTTTTTTACTGTTTAACGGGAGGAAATAAAGAAAACAACAAAAGAAATCTAACGTCCATGGGGGAAATTAACACAAACCTTGGGGAAGAGAAATCTGGACAATCCCTTCTTTAAAGTCTCATAATAATAGGTGGTGTTAAGAGAAAAAATTGGTTTGATCTTTGGGGTAGGAGCACCCTAAAAGAAAGGGAAGACCATTCAACCAGTTCTCTCAGTTGAGAAAAACCCTTTCAAAGATCAAACCCAGACCTGACTCTCCGTTCCAGCATTTTCTGATGGATATTGCTAAGCATTTTCTAAACAAATTAAAACAAGAAAAGCATCGAGAAAAAGTTATGCTAAGAAAAGGACAGACATAACGACGTAAAATAGCTTATACATACAAGTGATAAATCTCTACACAAATCAACACAAGAAAAATATACTGCCATTTCCAAAACATCATTGCAGTTTTAACTAACCAAATCACATAAATGCCAATAAGGGACTAAAAGCAGTAAGAAAATACGATACCTGAGCCCTTAATCTAATAACCTCCTGGCTAAGTCTGTTGTTTGTGCTTTTGGCATCATTCACAGCAATCCTTGGAGAGGTAAGTCCTCCAAGAGTAGGAGTAGGAGTAGTTGAACGTGGAGGGCTGGGACGCCTAGATATTGGAGATGTAGCTCGTGAAACAATTCTTGATCCAGGAAGAGATGCAGCAAAGAACTTCTTTGAAGATCCAAAGACTGGGTTAAAAGATTTAGAGATATTAAGAGATCCCCGCTGAGAGCCTCCACTAGGAATTGGTGAGACCCTACTGCTGCTAAATTCTAGTTTCTTGTTTTTCTTTGAAAACTGACTTTCCACCTGCTTGAATGATTCAACAGAAGGAAGCCTAGCAAGCTGAGAACGAGGTTTCAAGTCCAACTTATCATTTTTGTTCACGGGTTCCGTTGATCCTTGATTAATGCTCCCTCTTCTGCTCAGTGAAGACTGGGAAGAAGTGTCCATTTCAATAAATTTTTTTAGTTTATGATAGCAATTATCACAAACACGATAAACTTTGTTGGGGTTTGGTGCCATTGAAGCCTTGAGAGACTTCTTACTGCTGCAAGAATGACAAAACACAAGACCACAATTATAACAATTGTGGCGTTTCCTTTTAAAGTTGAATGGTAGACGGCAACCAGAACACATGGATTGATCAACACCTGAAACCCACTTATGAAGGCAAATAGCAGCAGTAAAATTGGTGCCACAAGCAATACTTTTAACTTGCTTATCTTTAAGAGCCTCAACTAATGTCGGAGTATTTCTATCATCAGTGCTGCCATGACCTAAACGACCATTCGCCCCCTTGCCCCATGTGTAAACCTCAGTTCTAGAAGTTAAAACAGCAACATGGTAAGCACCACAGGCTAGCTCCTCCACAAAGCTTTTTGAGAGTTTTCCTTCAACTCGTGCTGGGAGCTTTCCATCTGCCTGAGGATTCCCTAGCTGACCATAAACAGGGCTTCCCATAGTGTAGATATGGCCAGAGTTTGTAAGTGCTACAGTTAAACTATGTCCACAAGCAACTTGACAAAAGTTCGGTTCAACAAGAGCAGCAACACAAGTAGGCACAAGCCTTGCCTCTTTGTCACCATGCCCTAGCCGACCTTTATCCCCATCCCCCCAAGTAAACAGCTTCCCTGAAGAGTTGTTATTCGAATTTGGATTTCCAATTATAACTTCTACAACTGCAGCTGTATGCCAAACACCGCAAGCAGCTCGGACAGTACGTAGACCTTTGAGAGACTCCACTTCTCTAGGTATTGAGATGCTGTCTCGATCTCCATGACCAAGAACACCAAATGTGCCATCACCAAATGTAAATAATTTTCCAGCAGATGTCACCAGTGCTGTATGCCAAGGTCCACAAGAGATAGACGATATGTGTAGGCCCTGTAAGGGACCAGTTACTCGTTTTGGAACCCAGTGACTTACATCTTTTCCATGCCCAAGAAGGCCAGAATTATAGGTGCCATCACCCCATGTATACAGATCACCAGAAAGTGTTACAGCACACGTATGATATTCACCACAGGCTACTAGCTCAATGTTTAAATTACTCAGGGCATCTATAAGCTTTGGATGATGAGCATCAGAATCTCCTCCATGCCCAAGCCTGCCTCCATATTCTTCGCCCCAGGAGAAAACTTCACCTTGTTTGGTCACCAAGGCAGCATGCCGATTACCACAGGCAATGTTTTGTACATCAAGTACTACTACAGACTCTAAGGCTTTTGGCAGCAAAGAATCAATTTTGCTATCAAAAGAACTTCCAACTCGACGAGTTCCACCACCAAGGACACCTTCACCAGTTCCTTCCCCCCAGATAAAAACATCCCCCAACGCATCACAATCATCATTTCCTGAACCTTGGCTTGATGAGCTGACAGCACTAGATAGACTAACCCTAAAAGCATCCATTGGAACTGTTTTCATGTGTCCATGCATGCTATCTGAACCTCCAGATGACAAAGAATGAACTGAACCACTTGCAGAATCTGAGTGGAAGAAACCTTTAGGAGGAATATTATACAACATTACATCTGATAATGCCTTATCCAGACCATATTTTGGAGGACTTCCATAGGGACTGTGAAGTCTAATAGGCTCTCCACCTTCCTGAAAATTTATGTAATGATATGTTACTTTAATTTCACTTGAAAAATGCTGTGAAGAACTGGAATACTAAAGGACTAATATACCTTTTGCACGCTGTCATTGCTGCTAAATGGGGAATGCAAGGGAGAACTTCTTTGTGTAAATGTTCTAGGACTATTTACTTCAGACAGCATCCCATCACTCCGTGATTCAGTTCTCCACTTTCGATTATGGATACGTGAGATTAATGCTTTTAAGCCACTAAACCAAACCTCAGTTTCATCTTTATCCTTGCATATCTAGTATATCACAAATAAGAACACCACAGAGTTACTCATGTACCAGCTCTCTCTTATAGAATGCCAAAGAGCATCAACAGAAGAAAAAGTTCAGTATTATTATTATAAATAAGTGAAAGAAAGGCTAACCAAATCAAGCGACCTCTCATTATATATTAGAGAAAATGATTGGCATTCCTTCTCAGGCCGCGGATATCTTTGAAAGATAGGCTGAAAAAATTAAAACCACAATTAATTAAAGTATTAGGTGGTTGGTCGCTGATATAGACACTCCATCATGCTTATTATTATTATTGTTATTTATAAGAAACATGTATATTCATATAACAAAAGAGAACAACCTAATAGTAAGGGACAAGAAGGCCCTACGCAGAAGAAACTAAAAAATGATGGCATTCCAATTGTTGAATATCATAGAAAAGCTATAATTACGAAAGTGTTACCATCATGCTTATTATTATTTATTAGAAAAAACAGAAAATGCATCCCTCGAAAAGGGAAGCAACCTAAAGGGCAAAGAAACAGGATGCCCTCTCCTCTCAACCAGACATTACAAAAAAATCATCCTATCTAGGTTCACAGGGTGGGTGGCGTAATTCCGGAAAACATTTATGAATGCTACTCCACAACATTGGTAAGGAAAAAAGGAAGGCTCTCTCTCCCCTCTCTTCTTTTCTCCTTCCTTTCCTCTCATGAAAGCTGTAAATTGCTGGGTCATTCTACTGTATCTGGTTCGAGCAAGGGATTTTCTATATTGAAGATGTTGATTTTCGCAGAATTCTTCAAGTCTCTGAGAATCAACTGGCTTATTACTGCAGTTTCGGTGTTGGTTCAAGATGAGGAACATTGCGTCTTCCTCAAAGATGGTAGCGACACACAAGGCTCCACAAAGCTCAGAAAACTCAGAGTCCCCTCTGGATGGGTGGCCAGATGTGCTGCTCGGAATTCTTCAGGGATCCAATCTTTTGTACACATACATTCAGGGGTGGAAAAACAAGGTTGGGTCACTTTCTTACTGACTCATGAATACGAACAGTGGCACTCTTCTCTTCAAACTGCTTCGCCTCTATTACACATGGAAACCAGAAAACACTCTTTACCCATTCAGGACCAAGCTATGCAGACAAAGTGGAGATCAGTTTTGAAAAATCCCCAGGTGCAAAACTTCAAAAAAACAGAGTATGCTGCCTAAGAAGACTTCATCAGTCAGTCCCTGTCCCACCCTTCAGAAACTCCTAAGTTCCAAAAGCAATGGGTCCATAAAAGCATCAACGTTATTCAGGAGGATTTTAATGACTTATGGATCATTAATAGATTATTTATTTTTTATGAATGAATAGAAATTTCCCAGTTACTGGAAGAGCATTTTCAGGTGAAAGTCATCATAAACCCTCTGTTCGTGGATAAAGCAATTATTAAGTTTAAACAGGGCAATGTAGACGATGTGATCAAGGCCTCTCCTCGTGTGTTTCTTGTCTAAGGGGAGGAGGGAAAAAAAGCAAGAGAATGAAATGAAAATGACAACTCATTAGCCATTAGCATCGTGAACTTTTTTAACCGTAAAATTGAAACTGAAAAGTTGTAACTATAACCAATTTATATAATATCCAAATAATAAAAGTTAAAGAAAGATTTCAAAGAAAATATTAAACACGGCAGTAATGATATATTACCTTCTTCACTCAAATACAATTGCATTAATGTTTACCATTGCACCATTAAGCAATATCACAGGACACATCCAATTTACACTTGTAGACCAGCAAATGGTAATTATTTTTTATACTAGCAAATGATAAATACTTTGCATTGGATACTAAAAATAACAGCTAATTTAAATTACAGGCTAACAAGTAATAATTATTTTGAATTGAAGACTTACAGTCCGTTGCCCAGAAATAATTCTAGAGACGTGGCTTAGCTTAAGGTGCTTCTCCTCTTTCCCCGAGAACCATATCAAAATAGACTCATCCTGAAACCATAAAGATGTTACTTAGAATCTTTTCAATGGGAGTGCAAGTAAAATTCAGAACGATGGCTAATTCAGTATCCACCAATTAAAACCACAATCACACAATGAAAAGAGATTACAGTTGCATTATAAAAAAAAAAAAAAAAGTATATGCATTACTGCTTGAAATTATGTGAATCAGCAACATACTTATGACAAACAGTGATACATGAAATCCAAAATATACCCCATTCCAAGGTCTCCCAAAGCTCAAATCCTACTCCTAGGCCTTCCATTTACAATAAAATGGAATATTTGACCACTTTGATGCAACTCCAAATCCAACATCTCCATGTATACCCAAAGTCTTTCTTTGCAGGGTCAAGAAAGTTCTAATCCATATGGTTATATGTCCACTAAAAGTCAATCTTAGTGATGACTCCCTCTTCTATAATCTCCAATAGCCTCATTAGTATAAGGGTCTGGTCAAGAATATCTTGCTGCAATGAACTGACCCTAAGAAATAGAGATCGTCCAAAAGAGAACCTTCTTCAATTTACTACCCAACACCTTAGCTATGATCTTAGACACGATTGTAACAACACTTATGGATCTAAAGTTCTTATGCCTATTTATAAACATCAATAAATATACTCTGCAAGATACAGACTTGGCAACACCAACTCAATATTTGACCACTTTGATTCAGATCATGGATATATCCACAAAGTAGGTTTTTAAAAAATTATGCCTCAAGAGAAATCCATAGGTTTACTGCTACGGACATGTGTTGGGAGCGATTTTGAAATGGTTAAAACCAATTTTTCGTATTTAAAATCACTCTGAAACACACCTACTCAAAATCAATTCAATGTTCAATTTTACACTTTCAAACAGAATTTCATACTATTTACAATTGATTTGGATTTTGGAATGACTAAAAAATCATTTCAACCGATTTTGAAAATGACAAGAGTGATTTTAATCATTTCAGAATCACTCTCAAACATGTCATGAAATAAAAGATAATACAAATACAAGTAGTCGTAGAGTTGTGCACTTAAACATTACACTCTAGTATGCTTTTGTATTCCTTTGTCATTTGGAGAAACAAGAATACTCACATTGGAAAGGCGGAAAGGACAAAACTTTGGCTTCCCTCTTCTTCCATACTTGAGCAAGTAGGCTCCTTTCTTCAAAGCAGTAATGGCCTTTAAGAATGATATAGAGACAAAAATACTGTATTAGCATCATTACAGAATTAACTTTGAGTTACAACATTATCATAAAGCAAGGGGAATATATCACAAAATCCTTGTGTGCTTGTCTACATAGAAATTTTATAAAAGGGAAACCAGAGTTAGATTAATCAAGGACAGAAATGAGCTTTAGAATAATATGGAAAATCTAAATCTTATAAAGGAAACTATACTTCTCATTAATGAAGAAAAGAGTACAAAATAAGAAAAAAAAACAGGCTAACAAGGTGACTGAAAAGAGAAAATAGAAAGCACAAAAGTACGCAAGATAAAGGAACAAAACACAGAGTTACCAAAAAAACAAACCCAATTGTTGGAAATATCTTGGAAATAATAGCCCGCAATAGCTTTTGGGAGGGAACACCGTCAGGAAGCTTTGATCTTGATTAGCTCAAAGCTATATGACCATGAATTATCAATCTAAAAAATTCTTTCGTTATGCTCTAGCCAAGTGTCTAAGAGAATAGCTTAGAAGCATTAATCTAAAGAAGCTTGTCATTGATTCGTATTGTACCAACTTGATAGCAGCTCAGTGAGATTCTCCCTTGGACTAAAAATTCTAATATTTGGTCAATCACACTTGTTGGATACCACCACACTTAGAGCATAAAACACAGAAAATAGATTGGAGATTGCATGAACCATCTGAACAAAGTGATTCTGGAGATAGAGCCAGACCTCCACTTCCTCAGCTTCATCTAAATCTTCTCCAACATTGAGGACCAACCAAGACAAAACTTTCTTAAAACTATCCCAAAAAGCATACCCAAAAAAACAAACAAGAAACCATGTATTGAAGGCCTAAATCTTCACAACTCATAAAGATAACCATGTCTGCATTAATCTACAACCACCAAGGATTTCAAAAAGGTCAATCTTAAGTTCGAACTCTAAAGCCAACTCAAAGGTCTTCACCAATTTAAGCAGTTGCCAATTATACTATTGTCTATGACCAAAAAGAGCATATGTCATTTTATTTATTAAAGAAACCATCCATTGATTTGATGAAAATGATACAAAAGAATTTCCTGAAACCATCCATTGATTTGATGAAAAGGATACAAAAGAATTTCCTATCTGTGATTATTACAAAAAATAACTCCATTAATAAACAAGGGTAGATAACCTATAATTCTAAAAAGATGTTAACAATTTGCTCTCCGTAATAGCTCAAATAGATGTAGATTCTACCAAGCAACTGATGTCACAATTCTTGTCCATGATGACACAAGCGCCTTGCTCCAACCAAAGGTTCCAAAGGACAACCCAAACATGATTTGGCCAAAGATCTTTTTTTTTTATGGATGACCCAATGGTGATAGGGAGAAAAAGAGAGAAGATATCAC
Source organism: Cucumis sativus (assembly GCF_000004075.3). Classification (NCBI taxonomy): domain Eukaryota; kingdom Viridiplantae; phylum Streptophyta; class Magnoliopsida; order Cucurbitales; family Cucurbitaceae; genus Cucumis; species Cucumis sativus. Next base: position 28,224,087 of record NC_026655.2, read on the forward strand.
CGGGTATTGAAAATTTCTATCTGAAGGTGCCTGGAAGATATTTCCAAGATTTTGTAGCAATGGCACAGCTGCTAAAAGGTGAATTTGCATTTTCAGTATTGGGCAATGCATGGGTCAGTGACTAGGAAATAAATAAAGCCAAAGGAATCTTCCTTGTAGCTGGTCAAAATTGTTAAGGCAAGTGTGATTGAGCTCCCAAATAATAAAACCTAAAACTTCTTTTGGATGGCATCCTGACCATACATGATGCTGAAAGCCTAATATACATTTTTTTAAATGGAGACAAGCTTCTTTATTAATGATAATATATAGGACTAAAGCTCAAAGTACAAGAAGCGCTAAAGAACTAGGGAAGAACACAATCTAAAGTAAAAACTTAAGCAACAGAAAGAAGATGGCCTAAACAAATAAAGTCAAACAGAAAAGTTAACAAACAGAACAAAGCCTTTCCAAAGCAAAACATCCATAGAAATCTAAATACAAAGCAAAACTTGATAACTCTCTCAAGAGGAGTTCATTCGAATATAATTACTTGCACACCCAAATCTTTCAATATGAGAGGAGAAAAAAAAGCGCCAAAGAGAAGCCGCCCCAAAACTGATCTTGTCAATGCCATCTAGAACCCAAAGGAACACGAATAAATCTTCCAAAACAAGCAGAAACTGATTCCAAAAGAACTCCCCAGAAAAGACTCTGAGACCAAAACACAAAAACTATAACAAGCAGGCTACCACAAACAGTGAGGCGTAAACTCATCCACCCACACGAGAGCAAACGGGGAAAGGCAGCAATGGTTCAACAACTGCAGGGACTATAGAGGATGTCTGAAGGATCATCCTAGAATACGTCTGCAATCAAAAATTGTTGACTTTAGATGATCCGGTATTTTGCAAGGCTAGGGAAATGGGCGAGAAGCAAGGGGCAGTTTTTCAGAAATTAGGTCTTCCACACACTGGAAAAGGGCATTAAGATCTGTTTCTAGAGGCTCAAAGTGTATTTGCCCCTCAAGCTTCGCTATCTTATCAAAATGCTCCATTTCCTCACTACTGACTGAAAGGAGAGCCGAAAGAGGACTCCCTCTTTTTATAGAGGGATAGAGAGGGGTTTTGCTCGAGGAAACCCTCAAGAATTTCAACTTTGAGTTGGATAAAGAAAACTCAGCATACTTAAACTGCGTAGGATAAGAGGAATTAGAACCTGACTTTGTAGAATGGGCTGGAGCTTCCAATTGGGTACAACTAACTTCCAATAAATCTAGATAAGGTGGCCGAATCTGAACTGGCTGAACTGTTTATGAGTTTTGATCATTGGAGGAAAGAACCTTTGACAAAGATTTAGATGGAAATGAGCCATCTCTTTCTAAATTTCAACACTATATATCCTCTCTGGCAGAACCATTAAAGGGCTGTAAAAGGGAGGATTAGGTGGCCCAATCTGCAATTTCACCCTCCGTAAGGTTTCTTCCCAAGTGGAGATTCTTTTAGTATAACTAAGGTAGTATGGGATGTCTTTGTCCCACATTGGTTAGAATGGGATGACCAGTGTAGTACTTAAGTGGCTTGGCTCTCCCACCCCAATAGCTGGCTTTTGGGGTGTGGTTCTCCAAGGCGCTTAAGTACCTTATAGATTCTAAGATTAGCGTGAGTGTTCCATGAGTCAGCAGCACTGGCTACTTTCTTGAGAGTGATGATCTAATAGAGGAAATTGATATTGGAGGCTCGAAGAAGGGAGAGCATTCAACTCAAATAAGATCAAATTGATAGTGACCCCTCTCTGAGCAAGGACGTAGCTTTTTTCTCATACCCATCAAGCATTCCAACCTTCTAATTTCTATAATCCATTTCCTTTGTATTACTTGTTGTTTATATTTTTCCTGATGGAAATAGCTATAATACAGAGTCTATTGTCAATGAATCATGGGGCCAATGTACTTCAATAAATGGAAAAAGGATGAGGAGAACCAAGTGTAGTTCGGATGGGTGGCTGGAGAGGTAGCTTTCAGTATCAGCATCAGTAAAGAGGCACCCAACGATCTAAAGAAGTCAGACTCCAAAAATGTGCAAGCAGCATAACCGAAGCAGAAGAGAAATAGGTTGTAAACCAGTAAACAGGCTGTTGGTGTTACGAAAATGCCAAAGAATGCTGGTGACTGCTCATAAATTAAGGTCAAAATTATTCCATTACCAGAGAAATCTTATGTTACTAAATGCAAAAAGGAGGTGGCAGTGGAAGATGAGATAGTGTGGTTTGCTTGACAGGTTTGGGGAAGGATGATTCTCAGCCAAATAGGAGACTAACTGAATTTACATTTCAAGATGAGGATGGAAAGCAGCAGGCTGCTGAAATGTTAGAAGTAAACATTTTTTTTTATTTCAGGTATTATCTTGCCTTTTGAATACACCCGCCCCTGATAAAGAGAAGAATAAGGGAGTTAGGTGTGAAGGATTTGGGAGAATTGAGTCTTGGACAATATCTGGTTATGAAGATGGCTCACCAACTATATGGATCTCCACCAATGTTGCCAATTATGATCGTGCTAGGCCTGCGGGTGGATACAAAAAGCTATAAAATATCTTCTACAAGATGGTAAAGTCACACCAGCAATGGAGTGTTCAACACCAGGGTGAAAAATAGTCTTAAGACGCCTGTTAGATGGATGGTTTGCAATTACCTTAGGGCTGATTGCAGCTGCAGGTGCCATTAAAAAATCAAAGATGAGAGATATGGACCTCACTTCGACCCACATGACCATTTCAATAACACCATCCTCTACCAATTTTCTAAATCAACTGAGATGATCTCCTTAAACTAACAAAATTGAGGGCTTTCGACACTTGAACCAGATAATCTGTTCTTCCATGTAAACTTCCCTCAGTACTTCTACTTCATACAGTGGCCATTGGCAAGTGCTTTCAGTGTGTTCAGCATTCTCTCACATGACACCAACTTTATTATTTTTTAAAGAGAAACTAAAGATTCTTTGGCGAATGAATTTACAACAGGAAAAAGAAGCCTGAGCCAAAGGATTAAAAAAGGTCCTCGTCCTCTAATAGCCCAAAAGAACGATAAGATTGTAAAATAATATTTCGGGATAAATCTCAACCACCTACTTTATGTAATATTAGCAACTGTTTGAGTCCAGCAAAATGTGGGAATGGGAATTCAAACCTCCAACCATTTGCTTGAAAATGTGTGTTTTAACTAATTGAGCTATGATTGAGTTGGCTCTGCAGCGTTACCAATTGAAATAAAACTTCAAAGAATAATTTGTAGAAGTTTAGAATAAACCAATTCTCGTGCTTTCTAGATATATATACACACCCAACAAAATTCCTTTCTCACGTGCTCATTTCTGAAGCGAATATTACTTGATCGAGCTACACAAAGAGATGACCGAAGAGGAGAGAGGTAATCAAATGCAGCAGCACAAGGCAGAACCAAAAAGAAAAAATGTGACTAGCGTGGGTATCTGAGAGGAAAATCGAGGAAATAGAAGATTGAGGATACAACCGAGAGCAAAAATAAGCATAAAAAATTAGCTCAACATCACAGTTTAAGCATAAAAATATAGGCATTTTCCTGAAACTCGAATTACACAGATTACTACGTAGAAACAAACATAATAAAAGGATTGAAGATGTGAAAAAAGCACCTGCTCGACATCTCTCTCGACGGCGCCAGTCTTACTAAGATCCTGAACCATCCTATCCATCCCAGAAAAGAAAACGCCGCCTCGTTACCAATTCCTAACTCTCAGCACCAATCTCTAACAGCTCATCCATTTTCAAAACGAAAACCTTCCATTCACGAACCCCGTTCAGTCACACGATCACTCTCCAACAAAACCTCTCAAATCAACACAGAGAGACTAAAGGTAAGACCCCATCAATCAATCATCACAACAGCCACTCCGTCAGTCCACGTACACTAATCGTCCAAGCTCTCCACAAAGCAAGCACTAAAGGTCAAGCAAGAAGGGAAACTAAGAGAGTGAAGACTCCAGCAAACCAGCTGCTACCCTTTTCTTGAATCCTCCTGCAAACCCCAATTGATCGAAAAACTGTGGGAAAAGTTAAGCAATCAGATGGTTAAGAGGTCGTGGAGCTGGAGAAAGCTTGAGAGGAAGAAAACAAAGAACAATGTGGGAGAAAGGAGGAAAAGAAAGGGATGATTGAGCTCCGTGGAATTGGAATTGGAATTGGAATTGGAATTGGAATTGGAATTTGGAGAAGTGAAGCAATGGGAGCGGAGGAGAGAGAGATGAATCGGAAAATTTGGAATAGAGTAAAGCAAAAATGGTGGCTGGAGAGAGCTGAGATTAGAGGGTGATTGGGTTAAATGCCTTTTCATTGGGGGGCAAAATGGGAAAGTGGTTAACTTTCACTCCTACCATAATTATGTCGTCCTACACATTTATTTAATTCCATTTGACTTTTATTACAAACATAAATAAATAAGCAAATTTTATTTTTCTTACAACTTTTCTTTTGGGTTATCTTCTGAATTCTACAAAAGTACTTTTGTATGCTTTAACTTTAAATTGGTTTCAAAACAACAACTCTTTTCTCCACTTTTATAATTCGACGAAGATGTTCATCTTTCAGTCAATTTGAGGATCGTATGATGCTGATCGACTAACTACACATCAATTTGGGTGAATATGACGTGAAGGGAGAATTCCCTCAAACAATCAAACAGAATGAAACAAAATGTGAAAGAAATAAGAATTAGAAAATAATAAGCCGTATAACTTCATCTTTCTTGTTGCCGCTCCGTAATGGGTGAAGAAGAAGTGCGGGGATCAAAAGTACTTTGAATGTAGTTAAGATGGGTGCTGGAATGAGTGGGGATCAATCAAAGAACAAAAATAGAATTGTGAAGCGTGAAAACGGTGAAAAATAATGTTAGATTAAAAACGGTAGGAACGAAGTGAGTTTGGTGTTACAATTTATATCCAAAACATGAATTTCAAATTACATTTCCATTTTATTACTATTCAACAAACACTCGTAAATGTTTCTAAAATATAATGTACCTTCTTATTTAAAAAATATGTATACATACGTTCACTTTCGTGAATAGCAAACACATTAAACGAAAATTAATTTCGTGTTCCAAAAATTTTATGATTGTAAAAATGAAAAAAAAAAAGTTGAAAACCACACCCAAATAAAATACTCATTTGGTTAAAATGTTATTTAGTTGTGTGATTACATTTGATTCTCATGTGATTATCATTTAACTCTCATCTTATTACCATTTCAAGGATATTGAATGCTATCCAATTGTTGGCTAATTACTATCTCACACTAATCTTTTGATACTAATTATTATTAAGAATGGATTGTTATTTGATCAATTAATGGTATCCACTATTATCCCATATTTTGTCTTATTATCATCTAATATTATTGTCGATGATATCAATTATTATCTGATTATTGTCTGGTTACTATATGGTATTAGTTGTCAATGATACTGGTTTTTTTTTTTTTTTTGTCTCCTTATTGTCTGATTATTATTGAATAGATTGACAATAATACTTGTTATTTGGTTATTGTTTGATTATTATTTGATGATGATTTTTAATTATAATGATTGTTATTTGATACTAGTTATGTCACACCTTGCCCCGGGCACCTGCAGCTTGCTCGATCTGAGACATGGCTTGAATCAGTCGAAGTCATTCACCTCCGAAAAACTTCAACTAACACATGACATGAACACTTGCAAAACTTTTAAACAACGAAAGTCTTTTAATAAAATAAATATTTAAATTATACTTTGAAATCCGGTGCAGCCCATAAGAAATCCTTTAAAAGCATATCATGTAAAATAAACAAAACATAAAGATATAATTATTCGAAAAATTACAATATTATTTCAAAACAATGTCCTTGCATAACAAAAACTAAGTTGGTCTTGCAGCACTAAGTTCAGCATATAGAGATCCACAATCTGTACATTTATCATTTTGGAAGAGAGAAATCATTTTGGAAGAGTAAGTCGAAAGACTTAGTGAGCAATGGTTTTATAAAACAGGTTTTCATAAACATTTTAGTATAAAACCGAAGCTTAAATACATTTATCAATAAACATTCATAACATGAAACTTGAAACATTTGCATTGTTTTTCGAAAACATTTTTCCATAGCCACATACAGTATTTACGTCTTTGTTCGAAGATGGAACAGTCGTTGGGTAGCTAACCTTCCTCCTTTGGAAATCAATGTGTTACTCAATGTCACTTGAATAAAGCCTTGGTCGTGAAATTCCTCTCAAGCTTCCTTGACCTGAAAAATTCATAACTCATCCTTAATTAATCTCTTGAAAAAGAGAGTGGCTAAGGAGTGGGATGATCCTTATAAAATGAAAAGATTTATCATTCTAAGGATAAAATTAAAAGGGAAGGAAGGAAGTCATGTTGAGAGAACGCAATGGAGGAAGAGTTGTTGCGGCGAATGAGTTCTATCGCAAATAGAGTTAGGCAATCTATTTAAATAATGCAAAGTGAAGTCAGAAAAGAAGTGGGCGGTTGTGGCATGTCGTGAAAAAGAGAAGGCGATGCGCTTACCAACTCGCTCCTCAGTTGTAATAGAAATTTCCATGGTTAACCCACAATGTAAGACTATGGAGACATTTTATCTTCCTTCCTTGGCTTGGCTATATAGTCTTAGAACAATATTTCTCATGGTCTCAACCTCTAACAACATATATACACTCAATCTCAAACCCTTCCTTCTCCATTTTGGGACATCCCTTCTCCCTAACGCTTCTTTCATTTTGTCGTTCCACACTCCGGACTTCCTTTTGACCTTTTTCCTCTCAAAATCTAATTCAATCCATTTTCCTTGATTTCTAACTCTATTTATAGTGGTTTTCTTGTCTAAAGGTTACTTCCACACTTTACACGTGTCTCCTCGCCATTTTGTCAACATCATGCAACTAACCCACACTTGATACATGGTCCGACTATCAATGGCGATTTGACTTTCCATTGAGACGCACACCTTATCTCCTTGGGAAGCCAAATTTCTTAATATCGCTTGACCCTCTTTATCTCCTCGAAAAGCTGCAATCCTATATTTCTCTTCCTAGGATCATCTAATCTTGTCAACAGGGCACCTAAAAGCTTCATAGGTATAAGTGCTTCTTCTTACACCATTGTGTCCAACGTCTAACTTTCGACATCCAATATAGACTCATTCTCGCCACTCGTCTTTATCACGTCGTTTACGTATGTGTGAAATAACTTATACAATTATTTCTCTTCGAGTCACCTTTTTCCTTCTTTTTTGTTCTTCTTCGCGCACTACACTCTTAATCGAATGGTTTTTTTGCAATGATTTTTCTCAACCGACTTTCTTCTTTGAGGCCAGGTCGTGTACACGTACTCCCTCATCGTGGGGTCTTTGTCGCGTTAGTGATACACGATCAGGGTCTTACACTTGCTACCCTGAGCTTGTTTAAGAAGAAGTTGGGAGGGTACCTGAGATCTTAAGACGCATAACAAACTCCATTTCTGGCAAAAAAAATTGAAAAGCACATGGGATCTTTTCGCCGAGAAAGCTAGGTTAAGAAGCTAGCCAACTATGACTGTGAGTGGTTTTCTCCTGACAAATATTTCCAAATAAAAAGGATTTGTAAAACTGTTTAAATCGGTAAATCTATTTCTAATGAAACCATGATTATGTGAATTTCCTTATGCTTCCCAATTCCTAAAATGCTCGTGATTTATGAATGAATTGTATTTATTGTGAACCTAAAAAAGAGGTGATAACCTATTCAAGGAAGTATCTTATGAGTGAATTTCTAAACGAAAGAAATGTTTTGAATACGATTTCTCTAAGCCTTATGAGGCAACTATGTTAAAACATGTGACATGTGTCATTGACAATGTTGGCGTTATGTGGAAAAAATGGAAAACCAATGTTTCATGAAATAAGATTATCTTTGTACCCTATGCGATATGATACCCTATTCATGTTATGTAATACCTTATTCATGCTGTATGATCTTGAATGAGATGCCTTATCCTTGTTCTGTGATCTGGGTTAAAATATGCTTTATTCTTGCTATGTAATCTGAAATAGAATGCTCTATTCATGTTGTGTGATCTTGAATGTGATATCTTATCCTCCTATGTGATCTGGGATAATTACATGCTTTATTCTTATTGTGTGTTATGGAATAGAATGCCATACTCATGTTGTGTGATTTTGAATAGGATGCATCATACCTACTGTGTGTTATAGTATATGATGTCTTTTGCTTGTTGTGTGATCAGACATTGAAAGACTTGTTTATAATGGAATTGATTGTATACTTGCTAAATGCATTGGGATTTCTCTACACAATTGCAACTTAGTAAGAGTGTGGCAAACGTTTGAGTCGAGGAAATGGTACAAAGACGTAATAGAATATGCAAAACGATTCTGCGAAATAGATATGTAGTATGCATGAGATATACAATGCGATATGAATAGTGATGAGTAATAAACGAAACGATCCTTGAGATTTATGAGTTGTTGATAAATTGAGATGTTGAAAAACGTATGAAATTTTGAATAAATCTAAAATGTAATAGTTGACTTACATTTGCTTTAACGCACGTGTTGGCAACAGTTTGTGTGATAAGACAAACTTGATTTATTTAAGGTGATTAATTTTTAGGGGTGAAGGAAAACTTAAAAGGCAATACCACATGAATTGTATAAGGTGTGGACTCTTTTTGTGTAATTGCTCAAAGGAAGATTTGGAATTTGCTTCTTTCATATATAATCTCAGTATGTGTAACAATAAGTTGATTATCTTGTAATTTGAAGGTATTGATTTTCATATTGCAAATCACATAATAATTTTAAGAATGACACATGTTCAAATTTTGTTCGTCATATAGTGGAGTATGGAAAATATATAGTAAAATTTTCTTTTATATTTTAGTTATTTTTTTACTTTCGCAAACTAATCCCAAACATCTTGCAAATGTCAGTCATATAGATGTATAGATGTTTGTTTTATGTGATTTAGAGTGTTTCTAAATATGTTTTTAGAAAGCCTTTAAAAAATTTATGATAACACCAATGATTGAAAATTTAATTAAAAATTAGAGATTTCAAGTTTGAAAATTGCAACAGATTTGTGAGATAGTTGAAATGTTTAAGGACCTTTGTGAAATATCGTTTAATAAAAAAAAGAAAAAAGTAAAATTACCCAAAATTTAAATTTAGAAAAAGGGGTCTATCAAAGAAATAGATAACGAAAAAGAAAAAAGAAAAGAGTAGTTATATATTTTATAAAAAGGAATTCTACCAACGTTCATGTGGTGGGAAGGAACGATATTCGTCAAGGTTAATCTGGCTTTTTCACAAAAGAAAATGGTGGTGTGATGCAATTGAATTGTTCTCTGGAAAATGATGATAGATAAAACATCAGTCTCAAAAGAAAAGGAGAAGGAATCACGTTTCAGTGGTGAACACTCCACTCCGCCTCTCTCCAATGGTTCCTGCACGATAGAAGAAGAAGGAGAAGGATCTTGTATCGTGATCGCTGGATGGAAGTTGCAGTCGTCGATATTTGAGGAGCAGCCACGATGGGAGAAGAGAAGAATAGCAAAACTTTCATTTTTAGGGTTTTTTTTTTTTTTTTTTAATGTTTTAAATAAGGACATTTTAGAGTTTTCGTATCATTTGTCCTGCAACTCAACATCCTAAAAACTCTTTCTATAATTCTTTACCCCTTTTTTCTTCCCAAGCCAAACATGCCCAAGTCGATTGGAGGCAATCCTTGAAAGAGCTTCAGCTGCCCTCAAATGGCTGTTCATCGACTTCCTCTCCCAAATTCCACTTTCAGAAGTGGAATTCTCTCATCAAAATTCACATCTTCAACTCCTTTACTTCCTGCTATTTTCAATTCTTTCACACTTCACACTATCTACTCTCCTTCAAATACTGCCCTTCGATTCCTCCAAACCCATTCTGCTCCAGCACCTCCTCATCCTGTCTCTTCTTCACTCTCTCCTTCGGATTCCTTTCTACTGGAAAAAATTTTGTTCACTTTGAAGCAGAATAATGTAAGTTATTTACGCGATTCTCTTTTACGCCTCAGCCCTTCTCTTTTACTCCAAGTTCTCTTTAGGTGTCGTGGAGATTTACATTTGGGCTTAAAATTCATTGGTTTAGTTTCATATCATTTCCCGAATTTCAAGCATTCCTCACTTTCTTTGAGTGCAATGGTTCATTTTTTAGTGCGCGGCAGGAGGCTCTCAGAAGCCCAAGCTTGCATTCTTAGGATGGTGAGGAAAAGCGGGGTCTCACGAGTTAAGGTCGTCGAATCCTTAATTTCGACGTGTTTTTATTTCGGGTCGGTTGGTTTGATTTATGATTTGTTAGTAAGGACTTACGTGCAAGCTAAAAAGTTAAGAGAAGGGTCTGAAGCTTTTCAAATTTTGAGGAGAAAAGGAGTTTCTGTTTCTATAAATGCTTGTAACAAGCTCCTTGGTGGTCTTGTGAGGACTGGGTGGGTTGATTTAGCTTGGGAAATATATGGGGAAGTTGTGAGAGGGGGTATTGAGTTGAATGTTTATACACTCAATATTATGGTTAATGCTCTTTGTAAAGACCGCAAATTTGAGAATGTGATGTTCTTCTTATCAGATATGGAAGGAAAAGGAGTTTTTGCTGACATTGTGACATATAATACACTCATCAATGCTTACTGTCGTGAAGGACTTGTTGAAGAAGCATTCCAATTGTTGAATTCATTCTCCAGTAGGGGTATGGAACCGGGCCTTCTAACTTATAATGCTATCCTGTATGGCCTGTGTAAGATAGGTAAGTATGACAGGGCAAAGGATGTTTTAATTGAGATGTTGCAACTTGGATTAACGCCTAATGCTGCTACATATAACACATTGCTAGTTGAGATTTGTCGAAGAGACAATATTTTAGAAGCTCAAGAGATATTTGATGAAATGTCACGTCGTGGTGTTCTTCCTGATCTGGTTAGTTTTAGTTCTCTGATTGGTGTGCTTGCGAGGAATGGACACCTTTATCAGGCTTTGATGCATTTTAGAGAGATGGAAAGATCTGGTATAGTACCTGATAATGTTATTTATACTATTCTTATAGATGGGTTTTGTCGAAATGGTGCTCTTTCAGATGCTTTGAAAATGCGGGATGAGATGCTTGCTCGTGGTTGTTTCATGGATGTGGTTACATATAATACTTTTTTGAATGGATTATGCAAGAAGAAGATGTTTGCGGATGCAGATATGTTATTTAACGAAATGGTCGAGAGAGGTATGGTTCCAGACTTTTATACTTTCACCACACTCATTCGTGGATATTGCAAGGATGGAAATATGGACAAAGCGCTGAATTTGTTTGAAGCAATGGTTCGTACAAACCTGAAGCCAGATAAAGTGACATACAATACGTTGATTGATGGCTTTTGCAAAGCAGGCGAAATGGGAAGGGCCAAGGAGTTGTGGGATGATATGATCAGGAAAGATATTATCCCCGACCACATTTCCTATGGAACTGTATTAAATGGTTTTTGTAGTTCAGGCCTTTTACCTGAGGCATTGAATTTGTGTGACCAGATGCTTGAAAAGGGTATCAGACCCAATCTCGTCACTTGCAATACTTTAATTAAGGGATACTGTCGGTCCGGTGACATGCCGAAGGCATATGAATATTTGAGCAAAATGATATCAAATGGAATAATTCCTGATAGCTTCTCATATAATACTCTTATTGATGGATATTTGAAAGAAGCGAACCTAGAAAAAGCTTTCATATTGATTAATGAGATGGAAAAACGGGGGCTTCAATTTAATATTATTACATATAATTTAATTTTGAATGGATTCTGTGCCGAAGGAAAAATGCAAGAGGCTGAGCAGGTATTAAGGAAAATGATTGAGATCGGCATAAATCCTGACGGAGCCACGTACTCTTCTCTGATAAATGGTCATGTCAGCCAAGACAATATGAAGGAGGCATTTCGTTTCCATGATGAAATGCTCCAACGAGGACTGGTGCCTGATGATAGATTTTAAATTTTTACTTCATTGGATGCATGTCGACTATTTAATTAAGGCAAAGGTCTCTTTTCTCTCTTGTATGTGCATGAACCCGTACTCCACTTTCATACAACACTTTATTTGTTTATTAAATTGTAAATATAATTGGTAGGTTACGTTTTCTGATTGCTTAATATGAGGTGCCATGTTCACACATACTGAAATATTCTCGTAAATATATCTCTGCTCAATTTTTAAAGCATCTACTTAATCTTTCTTGCAGGGATACTTCACATGTAATCTGAACCTGAATGCTGATACTTTTGCTTTGCTGGGTTTGACTCCTTAATTCCAGAGAATCAAATTTTAGTTATCACAGGTTATGAATCTGGTTTATTTGCTAACACCCCCCTTGCCCAATCTCCTTTTTGGTTAGAAACACTTCATATATTATATGAAATTACAATAAAGGGGAGTATTTCCAAGTCCTAAATTGTAACTAGTTATTCAAATAAGCAAAAAGAGGTTTAACACTATAGTTGTTAGAGGGAGCGATGATGCCATCCGTCAATTGAAATTTGGTAAAATAAAGTCTTTAGAAGTTACCAGCAAACGTGCGACTCTGGGTTTTTCCCTTTTTTCAAAGAGGACACCATCTCAGGGATAGGGAGCCATGGAAGTGGCTTTTGCATATTGTCATAATTGTTTCAGCTTGCATGGTAATTTCCTACTTCCTAGAGGTAGAACCTGATTTTTTTCTTTTAATTTTTTTACCTTTCCAGGTAAAGAGGAGAGAAGACTTGTGAGCAAGAGTTGGTCACGAGTTGATTAAATCATCACAAAGAGATTAGATTGTAAAGGAGCCATTTGATCGTGGCAGCCAAAACATTTTCGCTGTTGCATCGAGAATTGGAAGGTACAGGGAAACAAAAGAGGGACATGATTCATGTAGATGAATCTCCCAAAACGTCTTATAAAGCCAAGGTCCCAATTGTTTGTTGCTAAGTTCTAACTTCCAACCATCGTTAATGGGGGATGAGGAAAGCCAAGACAGGTATATTCACTTGCCATCGTTTTCACAATTCTTCAGTCCATCAAAAGACAGCAGCTGCTAGCGTCAGTTCGAATCCACTAGAAAAGAAAGCCGGTGAGTTGATCCGACTTTGCCGCCCAAATGAATTCATGATTAGATGTGACAAGTGAAACGTGTCATTTTAATATTGGACAATTCTCACGCCTAAGAAGCAATTATTCTGGCATAGATAATCTCATTGGAAAAGTCTGTAAATAAAAGGATTCCGACAAGATTAAGAGCTTATTTTGCTTGGTAATTTTCATATGATTTATACATATTGTTGATGAGATTCAAGTTGTGTAAATCTTCTAATGCGTTGATATTGCAATGCGTTATGGTTAAAATGTATTCACTAATGTGTTGGGGAAAAACCTTACTCACTTGACACTTTTGTCTAATTTTCATATGTTTTGTTCCATTTTCTCCCTCCTCTCAAGGTAGTAAAGGACATTCAGTGTTTGACTTGTGAAATTGAACGTTTGTTGTGCTATAATTGCGTCGCATCAACTTGTTAGTATTCTCAGTATGTTGCATAGCATGAAGAAACTTTATGGTTTTTGAGATGATCATGATTTTATGGTTTTTGAAACTTGTATATTTTTAGTTTTAAAGAAACTTTTTGTACTTGTCAGAGATGTACTCTTTATTGGAAATCAATGAAGTCTTTTATTATTTTAAAACGAGTTATCATCTCGCATTAAGTTGATGTTTGTGCTAGGCTTACTAAGCTTTTTTGGTGCTATCTCACGAAGAGATTCACGCTAAATGTCTAGACGGTCATGCCCTCACATGGTTGCAATGAGTGATCTTGGGACGGGTTGACACATTGAGTCACATAAACCACAATTGCTTATTGTTCAAAAGTTCGAGGCTTGTTGAAAATATATCAGTTGTTACCAAATCAAACCCAATTTACAGCTGGGGTCACTGGTGATGTTCAAGAACCAAATGAATGTTTACATGTACTTTATGTTCTAGAGTTTGCTTACAATATACTATATGTTAGTGCATTGCTTAAAAATCAACGTTATTTTGTAACTTTTGCTAATGATCATTTTGTGATTCCCGTCAAGTTAAAATTGAGAAGGATTTGGAAAGTTGAAACCATTGATGACCTTTACATGCTTTACATATCCCAAGTGAAAGTTGTTGATAGAACCCTGAGAAATTTGCTCTCTGTAAAGCAACTAAGTTCTATTTGGCATCAACGATTGGGACATCCATCTATTACTCGAATGAAAGATCTATTAAATATAGTAGCTTTAATTTATCTGACTCTATTAGCACTCACGCTACCTGTCATATTTGCCCATTAGCAAAACAATAAAAACTTTCATTTCCTTCTATGATAATGTTATTGATGAATTTTTTGACTTAGTGCACTATGATATTTGGGGGCCTTGGGGCCTTTTCAAACACCCACACATGCTGGTTGTTCCTATTTTGTTACTTTGGTTGATGATAGGTCTAGATATACTTGGGTCTATCTTATCAAGCATAAAAGTGATGTCTTACCTATTATTCTTAGGTTTTTTAAACTTATTGAAACACAGTTTTCAAAAGTTATTAAAACCTTTAGGACTTATAATGCCCATGAGCTTGGTTTCAAAGAATTTCTTGCTTCTATTGGTACAATTCATCAATTTTCCTGTGTTTACGTACCTCAACAAAACTCAATTATGGAACAAAAGCACTGACATCTTCTCAATGTTGCACAAGCGCATTGATGTTTCAGTCAAAAGTTCCTATAGTTTTCTAGATAGAATGCATTCTGATCGCAACACACTTGATTAATAAAGTTCTCGTGCCCCTTTTGCTCAACAAAACAACCTTTGCTGTGTTACTTGGGAAGTGGGCAGATTACACTATGCTGAAAGTGTTTGGCTGCTTGGCTTATGCTTCAACCTTGTTTATTAAAATATCCAAATTTGATCCTTTAATCCTATCCTCGTGTGTTTATGGGATATCTCGCTAGTGTAAAAGGATACAAACTATGTCATTACTAACAAGACATTCTTCATATCTCAAGATGTACTATTTTTTTAGAGCCTATTTACTTTTCACTTGGAATCTACCACTTCTCCACAAGTATATGATGAATTTTTAAATCAGATTGTCCTGCCTTGCTCGATATCAACTTCTACTAATGTTGATGACAAACCAGTAGATTCTGCTTTGAATGACACAAGACCTTTCTCAACATTTGATGGAACATGAGACTTGTCCCTAGCTGATCCCATTTATCTTGTTGATACTATTACTAATGACACGATTTCTATTCCTATTGTACCATAGCCCATAACATCTGTTCAACCAAAGGGGATCACAACGATAATATTGTCCACCTTCCTATTTACAAGACTTTCATCGCAACCTTATAACTCATACTGAGAAAGTCCACAAGTCCATTCTTCTTTTGGCAAATATCTATCGTATAACTCATATTTCTCAACTAATAGACAAGTTTTGTTGAATTTATTCACTGTGTATGAATCTACATACTATCGTCAAGCTGTCAAATTCAAGAGCAATCCATGAATGATGAGATTGATGCAATGGAAAGGAATCAAATGTGGACATTAGTGTGAGACTTGTGTTTAGAATAAAAGGGTCAAATTTTTTACTGAAGTTTTGATTAGGCGTTTTGAGAAGAAGCTTGTGTTTTAAAGTTTGTGTTAGGATGACACAAGACAAGAAGGCGTCAGACATTTAAGGATTATTAAGCATTTTGGAAATTACCACTCAAAATAAAACAAGGCAAGGAGATGTCCAATCTGATTTGACAAGGATTACATGTGTTAAGCTAGAAGTTAAGTAAGCTTAAGTGAAATATTAAACTTACACGTGTAATACCTTAAGTAGGAGCTAGCAGTATTTTAGAAGTTTTGTGATGACTAATCCAGCTTAAGAATTAGTATAAATAGAGGAAGACAACATAATGTTTGGAGTTTTACTCTGAGAATTTGTGAAATGAAGTGTTACTCTGTTGAGTTGCTTCTAGGTGAGAAGAAGAAGAAGAAAGTGAAGCTAAGCATTCTGCGAGAAGGGATAAACCAAGTTTTAGTGAGTGATTTTCCAAAGTGTTTGTATATTTTAAAGATTTCCTTTATGTTTTGAGGTTTATAAAGAATGATTTTAAAGTGTTTTGAAATGAAAGATTATGTTTTAAAGCTTATGTTTACAAGTAAAGTTGTGTTCAATGAATGATGAAATATGTTTTAAAGCATTAGTCTTAATTCTATCAAGCTAACTGCTATGTGCACATAAGGTTAAAGGAAACCATGTAGAAAAAGCATGCATGGTGGAGTGAAGCCGACCAATATATAAAAGATGTGTATTGTGTTAGGCAGAGCAACAAGGAATGTACCAAGAAATTTTCAGATGCGGTTGATGAAAAGACGATCACAATAGTCTAAACACAAGGCGACAAGTCTTGGAGTAGGAAAGGATTCATGTTCTCAGTGAAAGACATGCAAGACTAATGTGTGTTTATGAGACATGATGTGTTTACGTGGTTCGTTATAAAATGTATTTCTAAAGGGTTTTTCTTTGAACTTCACTAAGTCTTTTGACTTACGTTTTAAAGTTCTTCCTTCCAAGTAATCATATTAAGGCTAGGTTGGAAAATGGTGAAATGATGGCTAGGCGAGGAAGCTTGGCGAGGCGTATAGTTTAAGTTTACTGTTTTATTTGTTTGTAAAGTATTGTAAAACGTTTGGTTAAAGGTTAATAAAATTTAATCTTTTGTTCTTTCGTTGTGTTATGATTTCTTAATTATTGAGTTTGGAAAGATATCAAAGTAAGTGTTTTAATGCCTAAGGTGTAGTTCATGTTTGTGTACTTAAGGTACCAGGAAATTAAGCAAAGCTTAAGGACCTTAAGCTGAGTGTTTTGGCGTTTAACGCGTCAGAATACTCAAATCATATTGCGTTTCGTAGGTGTTTGCGAGGCGGGGTATGTCAATTAGTCTCTTTACTAAAGTAGTATCACATTGTTGACAAGTAATTGGGTTTACAAAGTAAAATATACTTCATATGGCAAAGTTGATCGTTATAGAGCGAGACTCATTGCAAAGGATACAACAAACAAGAAGGTATTTATTTTTATAACACTTTTTCTCTAGTGGCCAAAATCGTTGCAACCAAGGTATTTCTCACCTTAACAACATATTTTAACCGACCAATTGTCCAAATAGATGTTAACAATGTTTTTATTAATGAAGACCTATTTGAGGAAGTCTATATAACTTTGCCAATGAGGTACAAAACCTCTAAAATACCTAATGAGGGGGAGAAACTTGCTTGTTGTCTCAACAAATCGATTTATGGCCATGAGCAAGCATCAAGGCAATAACTTGTCAAATTCTCAAATGCTTTATCCTTGCATGAGTTTACCCACTTCAAATACGATTATTCGTTGTTTATTAGAGGAAGTGGAAACACATTTATCGAATTATTAGTCTATGTTGATGATATTTTGGTAACAGGTTTATCACCTACATAGATTGATTTTGTTAAGGTCATACTCAAAACAAATTTCTTGTTAAAGGAGTTGGGACAAGTGAATACTTCTTGGGTATAGAATTATCACGTTCTACTCAAGGGCTGCTATTGGCTTAAAGGAAATATTGTCTACAAACCCTTGAAGACATTAGTTTTTTAAAGCAAAACCAGCTTTACTCTCCATGTATCCTAATCTCAAAATGTAAAAATAGTATAGATCATAAAGTTGCTTTCTCCTCATGAAGCTACTTGCTATAGAAGATTAGTTGGAAGAGTGTTGTATTTGCAACTTGCTAGGACTTTAATCCTATTGAATATTCGAGAAGGGATAAAAAGGGTAGCACAAGTGATAGTTAGTTATGGTGGGGACAATTAAGTTGTAAGAAAGTAAGGAGTGATTTGTCTATCTATAGAAAAAGATGATGATAGTTAAGGTAGGCTTTTGGTAATAGTAAGTAGTCTTGAGAAAAAGGAGGTTTAAGCTCTTTGTATTCAAAGAGATTGTAGCCTTCGGACAACGTTGCCATATCAATATTAAAATTAGTAAGGAATAACTTACATTTTGGTATTAGAGCATTATGTCCTAAATAAAGTAAAAAGACGACACAAAAGAGAATCAAAGAAAAGCTGGAAGCAACAGAGTAGGAGATCATGAGTCTCAAGCGTAGCGTGAAGAAATTACTAGGAATAGAGGAAGGTGTAGCAACGCTACTGAAATCGATATCGACACTATCGATAGAGGTGGCTATGATAAGGAATTACACTAGTGTTTATGAATTTGTGAGTGGATTCTTATCAAAGAAAGGTAAGAAGAAGGAAGATTGAAAGGGAGACCCTACAAAAGAGAGTGTTGGAAATAAGACAATTGAAGAAATAACTGACAAGTCCAAAATAGTCAAGATGTCAGTTTTTTTTCAGAGGAGCTGACTAGACGCCGGGCTCTTTTGAGCATAAAGGTATTTCTATATTCACAAACTCTCTAATAAGAAAAAATTAAATGTATTTTTTATCAGCTTCGAAGAGTGACTTTCAATTGGTACTGTAGAAAAGAATAACGTGAACCCTTCAAAGATTGAAAGGATCTAAAAATATTCTTGTTGAACCGATTTCGATCATCACGAGAAGAAACGTTGGTAGGATGATTTCTTCAAATTCGGTAAGCGTTGATGATGAAGGAGTATGATGGACGATTTGAGAAGTTGATGACATCTGTCTCCCATCTTACAAATGAAGTGATGCTGGAAACCTTCATCATAAGCCTGGATTTGATCATTAAAATTGAGCTTGAATGTTGGGAGTTCATGACTTTGTCCGCACAATGAATAAGGCCAAAAGAATTGAAAATAAGAAATTAGTCCGAGAAGAAAAAAAAGAAAGAAAAGAGAAGGCCCAACCCAACCAGGACACCTCAAGCGGGGATAACAAAGACCCAAGAAAAAACGAAACATATGGAGTACCCTACCACGCATATGCTCACTTTGACAAACATAGCATCGACGCCAATCAAAATTGAGACACCAAGTAGACGATTAACAAACATAGATTTTAAGAGTCATAGAGATAAAGGAATTTGCTTTCGTTGGCCACTAGTGTAGAGTGAAAGAACTACATAGCATGAGGATGTTTGTTATTGTAGACAATAGCGGTAACGAAGTAGAGATATTGAATGACATATAATCAAGAAATGAGGAAATTATAGAACGATAGACGACATCAATTGTAGATGTAGTAGAGTTATCATTAAACTTAATGATGAGATTTTCACACCAGAAACCCTAAAAATGAAAGTGTTAATTGAGAATAGAGAAGTGATAGTGCTTATCGATTGTAGAGCTACCCAGAATTTTATTGTACAAAAAGTGGTTGAGGAAATAGAAAAGAAAAAGAAAAGGAATAAAAATAGAAGAAAGAAAATCTTGAAGAGGAACCGAAGAAATCTGAAAGAGAAGATGAATAAATAGAAAAGAAGAAGAAGAAAGAGAAGTAACTAATCGTCTATAATATCAATTACAAATCTGGAATTTTTGAAAATTTTCTATGGACTTCATGAACGTTTTTTATTTTGTTACAGGAACTGTAAATATTTTTGTGTTTTGTTATATTTATGAAAATTAACCGAGATACAATTTTAAAATTTTTAATTTTAATTTAAAATGTTTTATTTGATTTTAGAAGAATCTTAAAAGTTGGTAGCATATATCTTGGTATAAATACACTAAATGTTTATTTTAAATATGTTTATCAATGGCAAAAACGGTCATGATTTTTTTCAAAGCTATGCAATGACAAACGTAGACTTAGTCTTTGTTTGTTTCTTCATTATTAGGAATTGGAGTGGTAATTTGACCAACTCGGATTACCGAACCTAAACTACAAGGATTGAGTTGCAATTTTTTTTAAAAAAATATATTTAGAGTTGAGTTGAGGTATAGGATTTAGTAACTCGATCAATCTGACCCAACCCGATTTTATTGTTATTATAACAATAGTAATAATAATTATTATTATCATAACGAATGAATTTGAATGTAGACTTAAACTTTGCCTAGAATGCTTTTGAATACTTTTTATTTCTATTTTGAATGAATTTGTATGTAGATGTGACTTTTATGTAAATTTAGGTTTCATGTATTTGAGGTAAATAGTTGGACTTTACTGGTTGTTTGTTTGATTATAATTTTTTTAAAAAAAATGATTTAACTAGGAGTGAGATGATAGACCAAAAACCGAGTTGATCATCCAAACTGAAGTTGGTCGGTCGGTCGAAAAACGAGAGGGGTCAGTTTTGAAAAGTTTCAATTTGAGAATTTTCAAAAAGTATTTCTTAAGTGTTAAATCGACCTGACTCGACAAAAAATGACCGACCCGGTTGACCCAACTCAACAAAAAATGATCGATCGACCGACCTTTACTCATCAATGTCAAGGTCAGTTTGAACATTTACTAAATTGATTATGGTTGGTTCAGAGACGATTTTATAAAAAAAAATCGACTCCGATTGACTAACGATCACTTAGGTCCTTTATGTAAGTATTTAAATTTCAATTTTAGTGGAAAAGGAAAGAATGAAAAATCTTCTAAATTATGAAAAAAAAAATGTTTGAGTGACCTAACCTAGATGTTACAGGTTGAGTTGGGTTGACTCATGCACATTTAATCGACAAAGTTCAATTTTTACTAACGTAAAAACTTCGGGTTGATCGGTAATTTACTTCCAACTCAACTTATGTACACAACTTGATTGTCTCTTGAGTTGAAGGCATTCTCTCCCTTTTTTGAATTTTTTTGTATTGAACTCATTTTTAAAACAATAATTCTCTCTTTTTTAGTAAAAAGAGATGAGGAATGTAAAATGCATTTGCATATGGGTAGGATACAATGTTTATTGCGTAAGGATTAGATGGAAGAGGGGACGACATGTCGTAATGTGAAAAACGATAAAATGAGTAATTTCATCTCCGTTTTATCCTCCACCTCTTGCGCCCTTCCACATTTTCCGTTCCATTTCTTCCATTTATTCCTCTCCTTATTTGTTCCACTTTCTCAAATGACAATTCTACCCCCCCTTTTTCTCTCTCTCTTCTCTCTATCCGGTTCCAAATTTCAAACTAAACCTAATTGATTTTACACTCTTTGTCGTAATGTCAAAATTACTATATATATAGTAAAATAAAATTGGGGAAGATAGCCCAAACGAATAATTGAAATTGTATGGAGAAATAGAATAAATATTAAAGGAAATAATGGATGAAAATGGAGAGGTTGAAAAGATGAGGAGGATGATGAAAGGGTGTGTGTGTGTTGAAGGCAACAGAAAGTATGGCATTGTGGATGGTCATCACCACAAATTGCAGCAACAGAAAGTATTGAATTGCAAGAATTAAGTAGGGGTGGAGGCCTGGAGGGGGACATATCTGGATTTAATATATAATATATTGTTGTTCTAATTATAGCCTTTTCTTTCTAAAATCCCAATACCCTTAAGACTACTACACAACAACCATATCTTATTTTATTATTCCTTTCCTTTGTATATATGTTATTTAAATTATATTCTTTTTCTCTATCTTTAAATTATTCTAAAAACTTAGTTCTATTTGTCAAATTTTTTAATAGGAAAATATAATCACTTTTAATTGATATTGTTTAAGAAAACTTGTAATGAATTACAAAAGATAGTGAAACCTATTTTCTCATGTAACAAAATATTGTTTAAGAAAACTTGTAATGAATTACAAAAGATAGTGAAACCTATTTTCTCATGTAACAAAATAACAAAAATAATTTATTAGAGAGAATTTTATAGATTTTATTCTATTTGTAAATAGTTTAATTTTTTTTCTATATTTAGAAAATGTCTCAATTATTTAAGGTTAACTTTTATAAATATAATAAACCGACAAAATATTTATGGTTTGTGTGATAAAATAAAAAAGTTAGATTTTTTTTGTAATACTTCACGTCTTCTTTTCATCTCTTTCTCCTCCTTCTCCTTTTCTTTCTTCTCCACTTCCTTTTTGCGATTTCAAACTGTTATTTGGTTCAAGATCGTGTACCAAATGTAAAAAATTTTAGTAAATTATTTTTCAAACACTTCTTTGTTTGTTTAGATCGAGTGACAAATTTAAAATATCGTGAAAACAAATCTAAATATAAAGAAAAACAGTCAAATTTAAATGATCTTACCAAATAATCTTTAAAAAAACGATAATGTACCAAATATAAACACATTTTTCAAAAAATCTTGAATAAAAAATCTTGAATAAAAAATCGTTGAAATTTGACAACTCAAATTTAAACCATCAATCTAAACAATCTACCAAAAAGTTATTAAAAAATTGTTTAGACTTAGATTTGATCGTTTCCAAATCTAAACGATAGTCTAGAAAAGAATAGTCAAATCTAAATGATTATTTTTCAAATACTAAACGACTATTTTTTAAAAATATATTAGGGGCACTGGATGTCAATTAATGGAAGCATTTTTGAAAATTTTCATCTTGGGTCGGTAGGTTTTTTTCATTTTCGAAAATGTTCTGTACCGTTATATTTTTTTAAAAAAACCCCATTATTTAATCTACATATTATAGACATTTAAAGTTACACTTTTATATGAAAGCTAAATTACACGTTTAGTCTATGGTTTTAAAAAATGGTGACTTATAAATAGCTAAGGCTTTGTTTGATAGTCATTTTATCTTTTTTTTTTTTTTTTTTAATTAAGTCTATTTTCATTTCATGTCATATAGTTATTTTCATAGTTCTTGAATAATCGAATTATTTAAATTAAATTTTAAAAATAAAAAAAGGGTAAAATTAGTATTCAAAAACAAAAAGAAAAACGTTTTATAAACTCTCAATTTTGGTTCTAACATATCACTTTAAAAATTGTCCAACAAAAATATAAACTTTCAAATTTTAAATATAATAAAGGTTAAAAGTATTAAAAATGTATACAAATTAAACGTTTTATATATTAGACAAACAAAGTTGCTTCTCTAACAAACTTACAAATTTCAAATTTTTAGTTAACATAGGTATGTATATATGTGTATATTATATATTATAGTTCTTTAAAACTCTCCCATGATATGTTTAATAAAAACAATAAGTTTTTAACATTCTTACTGTGTAAGATTTTTATTGGATGCCAAAGATTTTTAAGAATCTTTTAGATACAAAAAAAGAAAAGAAAAGAAAAGAAAAGAAAAGAAGATTTAAGAATCTATTATGAGTTTTTGAAGGAATTGATCAAGCTCAGTGTATAGACACAAATCTAAAATTTCATTCACTCAATTTTTATCTATTTATGGATATGCAATTGCTAACTTGAAATATCAAAACACAAATAATAGACCTAAAGGAGTTATTCAATATGGTAATAATAACAAAAAAAAAAAAAAAGGGGGATAGAAACAAGTGGAATAATAGAAAGGTGAACATTAATACATAGTTGGAATTAATATCTAATTGTATCATTTTAGTTATAAATTAATAAATAGTTGTAAGAAGCATATATCTATAATTTTGAGTATTTGATATTATGATTGTCTATACGTATCTAGGAACAAAACTAATCCCGTAAATATAAACTTATTTAATATTTCTTGATTTTACTTTTCTAATCTGATCTTTAAGTACTCACTGAAATTCTATATCAACATTTGAAAGGAAATGAAAAAGATTTAACAATTTTGTAAAGACATGAATGTAGAAGGTGAAGTTTCATAATGTTTGGGTGCATGGGAGGCCTCACCCATTTTTTATACATCATTTTTCACAATTCACATTGAAAAGAGTATCAAAATATTCTAAAAAGAAAAGTGTTTAGATGCCATCAGATCTTTGTACAATGTGTTGAATGCGAAAATTCTTTTTTTCCTTTTCAAAAAGATTTTAATATTCTTTTTTATGTATAGTTGGTTCGACTTTTTAATATCTTAAAAGCAAACAAATAACCAAATCAAATTCATTGATTTTATAAATAAATAATCTAGACCACTGACTTGTATGTTTATGTGTTGTTTTGATTATTACTTTTGGATGGAGCACTTGTGCTATTTTCATACCAGAATTGGGTCTATATAATTTCTTAACTTTGTAGATTAAAGTTATGCATTTTTTTATTGACACTTTTCTCAATATCAAACATAAATGATATAATCATTAGTTCTTTATCTAAATATATAACAAATATACATGCACCATATAATAGAATGAATACTGAATATAATTTATATCAATGGTTAAAGATTTGTTTTCAAATATATACATACACATTCGATTTGGTTTAGTTTAGTTCAAATTTATTTTAAATAATGATCAACCATATCTTTTAGTATTCGATTTTATATAAAAAGGTTGCAATCATACTATTACGAAACATTTGAAATCAAGGATTAAAATATTGATGTAAAAATTAATATTATAATTTCAAGAAAATATTAATAAAGGACTTATATAGTATTAGAATATGACCAAAACGTCGAAGTAAAGGGAATATGATGTGGTTTAGTTACAACCTTGAAATTATCTTACCAACTAATTCAACCTCAAAGCCTTCTAAATACTAAGAGAAAACATAACGTCATAGAAATCGTACCGAACACCAAACATATTCAAAGACATTCTTAATGCGAAAAACTTAACGCGATCAATTCAGCTAAAACTTACATTTTATTAATAACAGACGTTTAGTACAACAATGTAAAGAAACAACTCTTAACCAAAAGTTACATTTAGTAAACTCTTAAATGCTTAGTAGCTTTCTCATCTCGCTGCAAAACCTTCTACTTTCTTCTCTACTTGGCCTAAATGCTTGATCCTAGAAGATTAATTTTGAAAACGTTAGTCGAATGACTCAGTGAGGTTTTATAAAAACCTTTCGCAATACCCTTTTCATAATCATTTTGCAAAAATAATATCAAATCATTTTAAACATACCAACAAATCATTTCATTTCTTATAAACCTTTATTTATACTTAACACATCATTTTCTTTCGCCAAGGATTCTGAATCGTTCTCTACGCTTGGTTTCATTAGCTCGCGTTTAAACTAATGTATCAACAACATTCGAGAACATACAGATTCGTCCTTGTTGCTTAGACCGCTAAGCTTTATATGCTCATTTCAACACATAAGCTAGCTTCTTATCACCATGTTGCCCTTACACCTCATGGTGGCCTAATTAACTCTTTACGTGCACATAAAAGTTAACATCATTTCAAAGAAACAACTAATGGTTTGAAACATTTTATTGTATTGAAATCATAATCATCAAATCAAGCTTTAATATTATAAATCAAGCTTGAAACCATAACTTTTCATAGAAATCTATTTGAAACATTTTTATTTGAATTCTTCTTCCAAATGAATAAAGAAAAATCATAATAAAATTTGTATCATAAATTTGTTTGAGAGAAAAACACTCACAAAACTTTACTAAAGAAGTTATTCTTCTTCTTGCAAGCCTCTTCTCACGTAGCTAAACCAGAAGTACTTCAACATTTCAACAAAACTCCCGTCATCCCTTCCTTAGTTACCCAAATCCTCTTATTTATAAAACCCTTAAACCAACTTAATCATGCATAAACTCTTCTTAGTTCGTCAGCTCCTGCTTAAAACTTTACACGTGTAAATTTAATATTCAACCTAATCATCCTTAAATCCTTAATCTTATACATTAATCTCTGTCAAATCATATTTGACATTTCTTTGTTAGACCTTACTTCTCGCCTAACCCAAACTGCAAATAACTTCAACCACTTAACATTTTTCTCGAATAACCTTATCGCGTGGTTATATTTTTACTATAAGAAACCTTCCACACAAACTAACCAACTTTTACTCGCATAGAACTTTTATCGCGAACTTAAACTCCAAGGCTTCCTCGCAGACTTCTTCTCCGCAAAACACTTAGTTCTTTTCGCGAAAACCACCCAAAATGTCTAGTCTAACACTTTGTCAAAACTTTCACTTCTTAACTTACTTGAAAGATTTTTCTCTCTTATCACACAACTTCTTTCTCGAACTACCCATTTAATCGTAAAAACTTATACTCAACCATAAAATTTTTTATCGTTTAATTCTTTCTGCAAATTTATTCAAACGCCAACTTCTTAATATTTTAGCCGAATTTTACTTCCTTACTCAATTTAGAAATGGATTGAATCAAAAGTTTAGAGTTATAATTATAATAAACCATATAGTTTCACCGTAATGATAGATCAAATTACAAACTTAGAAGTATAATTGTTACAAATGCTATAGTTCAAGGTAGTTTATGTCATTTTACCGTTTTCTTTTTCGAACTCGATGTAGTACATGTAAAGCTTTTAAAGGTCAAGAATTTAACATCATTCAAACTCTTTATCATGAGTGCTTGATTATTATTTTTTATTTTTCCTTTCGAGTTGTTTACCCTTCAAAATATATATTATATATATTATTTTATTTTGAAAGACCCTAGACTCCAAATCATTTTTGACATAATGAGAAGAAATTAAGGCACACATTGCGTAAGGGTTCAACTTTTTTTTTCGTCCAAAAGAAAAAAGGAAAGGAAAGGAAAGGAAAGAAAGAAAGAAAACATGTGAGGCCATATTGGTCATTTCATTTGCCCACATTCAGTGATTAAAGCCATAAATAAAGAAAACTCCTTTTCAATCAATCCTCAATTTTCAAAGATTTTCTTTTAATAAAAAAGCATAAAAGAAAACATCCTCAATCCTTTTAGTCTTTAGACGTAAATTTTCCAACAAAGGAGTCAGTTATATTTCTCCCCCTTTGTAGTCTATATAAACCCCTCCAAACCCATCCAATTTCCCCACCACAACCCATATTCTCAACTCTTTCCTCTCACTTTATTATGGCTTTTCACAAAACCTTATTCTTTCCTTTTCTCTTCCTCACTTTGGCCTCAGCTTCCACCTTTAACGTAGTCGATTTCGGTGCAAAACCAAACGTCCAAACCGACTCATCGCAGGCGTTCGAGGCAGCATGGGCCAGTGCTTGTCGTGCAAGAACAGCCGTATCCATTTATGTTCCAAAAGGGAGATTCTATGTGGCAAGTCTAGCATTTGAAGGGCCTTGCAACAATAACGATATCACTATACGAATTGATGGGACGCTTTTGGCTCCTTCAAACTATGGTGTCATTGCAAATTCAGGAAATTGGATCACTTTTAGACGTGTAGATGGTGTTACTCTGTTTGGTGGTGTTCTTGATGCCCAAGGATCTGGATTGTGGGCTTGCAAGAATTCCAAAAGCTCTTGCCCCCCCGGAGCCACGGTAAATTAAATTTGTTAAAATATTATTTAATCTCCAATTTTAATCATGTACTTTTAATTTAGCCTCTCAAAATTATATTTTATCAAAATTTTCTAAATAATAGTAAAACTATATATATACTTTATACATAAACAAATTTGATTATTAGACCAATATACAATATTGGGCATGGTGTTATAAATTTTGAAAATATATCCACATATTGCAATTTTTTTAATATAAAAATTATTATTATTATTTGGTTTATTTGAACAATGAAAAAGACTTTGAGCAGCCACTAGTGGACTAATTAAATTGAACCATTTTTATTTTAGCCAATACTTTTTTTTACGTAAGTTACCATTTTTATTTATTTCCTTCCACGGAGATTTTCTTTCTAATTATAAAAAATTGTCAAATATTTAATTTTGTTCCCCTTTTGGTGCAGTCGTTGGAATTTTCCAATTCAAAGAACATAATGGTTAGCGGCTTAACGTCACTGAATAGTCAAATGTTCCACATAGTAATTAATGGTTGTCAAAATGTGAAAGCACAAGGACTGAAGGTATCAGCTGCTGGTAATAGCCCGAACACCGATGGTATTCACGTAGCATTATCCTCAACGGTTACTATCCTCAACTCCATAATTGGCACGGGCGACGATTGCATTTCAATAGGTCCTGGCACGTCGAACTTGTGGATTGAAAATGTTGCTTGTGGACCTGGACATGGAATCAGGTACTTAATTTAAAAAATGTAATAAAAATTTTAACCTTGATAATTGAAGATATGACTTTTATTTGGTTATCAGCATTGGGAGTCTAGGAAGAGAAGTGCAAGAAGATGGTGTTGAGAATGTAACAGTTAAATCTGCTACATTCACTAACACTCAAAATGGGGTCAGAATTAAAACATGGGGAAAGCCAAGCAATGGATTTGCAAGAAGCGTTATTTTTCAAGACATTGTAATGGTTAATGTGGAAAATCCTATCATAATTGATCAAAATTATTGCCCTGACAACAAAGGTTGTCCTGGACAGGTCAGTATCGATTTCCCTTTCTAAAAAAATTTAATTTTCAATGCATGTTTATGCAATCAGTTTAGTTATCTAATCACAACTTTTTTTTATAGAATATTCTGTATCTTATTTATTCTTTTTTGTATAATTAGGACTCTGGAGTTAAAATCAGTGATGTGACATATCGAAACATCCACGGAACATCAGCGACGCAAGTTGCGATGAAATTTGATTGTAGCTCGAAATTTCCATGCAGTGACATAACGCTGGAGGATGTGAAGTTGAGTTGCAAGAATGAAGCAGCTGAAGCTTCATGTAGTCATGCTGAAGGAAGTGCTGCTGGTTTAGTTCAACCATCAAGTTGTTTGTAGACAGATCTTAGAACTATATAATATATAATATATAATCTTATAATTATATTATAAGGTTCTCTAGGGTTAGGGACATGTTATCTGTCTTAATATAGATAAGAATTGAAGTTCCAAGGTTGAGGTTATGGTACTAGCGACCCACTATGGGACGTGTTCGTCTCCAGAGTCAACATCGAGTTTTCTTGATGTTTGTATAATTAGTTTAGCACTTTGATCAGCATTAGTTAATCTACAAGTGGCGAACAGTTATAGTGCTATTGTGAAGGTTGATGATTTGATCTTTACACTTAGTAATTTTAATGCATTGAAATACAAAGCTGTATGATGTCCAATTTTCATGCATCTATGTCAAACCCCAACACAATCTATGCACAGCACACAAATTAAATCTTTGACAATGACGATATTGATATTGATGTTGAAATTGTTAAAATGGCTTTTATCATGTAAAATAAAAAAGTTCAATGCACGTCTTTAATATTTCAAAATTAATTATTTAATATAATTTTAAACTTTTAAAGACAATTATGATACGAACAAAATTAATTCAAATGATTAAAAAAATGTTTCATAATGGTTTTGAAGTAAAAAACAAAATTTCAACTATTTTAAAACAAACCTGCTCAAATTAGACGTAGCCACAGTGAAATTGTGAAAAAAAGTATTTCTAGAAATCATTTTTTAGTATAACAAATAATATATAGATGGAGTATTAAACTTTTATCTTGATAGGAAGAAATGTTATGTCAAAATATCGAATCTCAATTTAACCTAGTTCTGTCATTTATTATTGAATATGCATTGATCATCCCATAATGGAGGGTGTATATATTAAGGAGATTAATTAGTTCATTAAGCATCGTATAAATCAAGGTTTGACTCTTTTAAATGAAAAACACATTCTCATTCTCAATTATATTTCTTTGTTAGTTTACAAAGTTTTAAAAATATTTGAATTATACAATAATTGAAGAACATTTTTAATTTGCAAGTCAAATTAAACTTTGAATACAAAATACATGCAATGGATTTAGTTAGAAGCAAGATAAACCAATGAAACTTGTGTGTATTCCTTTTTATTCAAACTAAAATGGATTAGAAAACAAGAGAAAGATTGTGCATGCAATATGCATAATAACGTGGTCAATATTTCAATATATATTATAATGCATCCAATTTTTAGGAGATGCCACTGGAAGGTCCCCTTAGTTTATACCCATCGTCTATGCTTATATTTTCTCATAACGTCGCTTCCATTTTATCGGTATTGGAGCCAAACATGAATTAAGCAAAACTTTGTTTTGGAAAAAACCATAAATCAAACTAATTGGCTTTATAGGGATAGATCCAAACTAATATTCAATAAGAAAAAAAAAAAAAAAACAAAGGATTTTAACTCATATGGCCTAATTTACGATATGATTTTACAATCTAAACACAAATTGATCATATTTTACACAAATGTACTAAATGTGTCACAATATTATACAAAAATAGGCCTAATTTACATATATGTCCATTAGGTAGTTTTTTCAATTAATATACATATTATATTAATATAGAAAATGGGAGGAAATCGTGCAACATTAAAATAGGAAACTTCTTTTACCGTTCTCTCACTTTTCGTATTCAACGAAAAGCTTGCCATTTCGACAGTCAAGGAAGTGATTCGAGTTTTTGGTCTTCTGCCGTGAAATTGAAGCGTTTAAGTGATTTCGACGGTGAATATTTTTCGACCAGTTCATTTGTTTTCCGACGGCTGAAAGATACAAGGTTAGGTTGTATATATTCTATACATAGATTGCATTTGGTATCTTACATATATTAAAGATTTTAGTCTGAATAGGAAACAGAATCAAAAATTTGATTTTGCATGTGTTATATCCTAGGGTTTATTGAGGTATCAGATTG
The DNA here is from genome assembly GCF_000004075.3 of Cucumis sativus. NCBI lineage: Eukaryota > Viridiplantae > Streptophyta > Magnoliopsida > Cucurbitales > Cucurbitaceae > Cucumis > Cucumis sativus. Next base: position 28,254,760 of record NC_026655.2, read on the forward strand.
AAGATGAAGTTTTTTAGGAACGTCGCATTAGGGTTTTTCATATGGATATTGTGAATTTTAGGGATGAACTGAAATTTTGAGTTTGATTTTTTTAACTTACTGAAATGTAAATGATATTTGGTGCTGTAGATAATCTTTATCTGTAATGTATAACTATAACTTAAGAGTTCATGGGTTCTTTACATGTTCTCATAATATACTAAATACATGTACATCACCTTAATTTATGCTTTTTAAATTTTTTTTTTTAGTATTTTAAATAACAATACCATTAAAAATATTTAAAAATATACCAAAATGTTAATGTCTTTTGATGATTTACTAAAATAGATACTGATTGGCTATCAATGTCTATAGTTGATAGTGACCGACAATGATATATATATCTATTACGGTTTATTACTGGTAGACAATAAAATTTTTCCATATATGTAATTAATTTGTCTCATTTTACTATATTTGATAACATCATATCTCTTCACCACCTACCCAACCAAACAATTAGAATCCAAAACACAAGTAAATTTCAAGCTAAGTCAAAATTTAGTTACATTTGGATAGGGCCTTGTCTATGGATCTGCCTTGTCCATGGATCTGCATCTCAAAACGACGAGTTGGTTTCATGTTTCTTTGATTTCTCTAACCCTCTCTATTCCTTCCTCAATCTACTAAGAAAAATATAAGTAAAATATTAAAGGTTATGTAATTCTTTAATATGTAGCCTTTATCTTCTTTTACGTTCATTTGTTGTACATCTAATTTATCTTTTTTATTTAACCTTCAATTTTTTTTCTTTGTTAATTAATCTACTTCTTCTCTATGTTGTTTCTTTTTAGTTCCTTTTATAATCTTGCTTTTCTGGAAAAGAAATAATGTATGCATGTGTAGTTAAATACGTCATTAGGCAGTGGATAAGTAAGTAATATTATTCTTGTTTTACTATTATTTTATAAAACATTTTTAAAGTGATCTCAAAACCAAATTGTCATTTTGAAAGTTGAGTTTTTTTCATATACGAATTCTTGTAATAATGTATTTCAGTCGAAGCTAGAAAAAGAACTCATTCATTTATCTCTTATGGAAGAATGATTTCTAAGACATGCTTGAATAGTTTTGAGAAAAAAATTTCCCTCCGTTGAATTTTATGGGTTATTGAGTCAAATAACATCCATTTTATTTATTTATTTTCATGGCAAAGCTTCGAGTCAAAGACAAAAGTTGGATCACATTACAGAGTCATGTGAGAAAGTAAATAATTTTTAAGAATAAATATGACATATCAAAATGATACTCCAATCGCAAACGTATGTGCATATATGTTGATATCATGTATAACATTTACATTTTTGTTTCATTTGTTGCAGTAGTGTTTGTTTTTGCTTCATTTGTTGTGGTAGTGCTTGTTTATTCTAGTCTTCTATTTTGTAATTTTACAGTTTGTTGTGGTGGATATTGTTTATTTTTGTCCTCCAATATTTTTATATTTTGTTGTGGTATATTTTTTCATCTATTACCAAAAGGCTAAATCATATGACGGATTTGAGAAATTTGAAGAATAAAGAGACAAAAGTAAGACGTTATTTCAAATATTTATTATTAAGATTTAAAATATGGTCATGGTTTTTTGAAAAGATAATATGGTATGCTAACACCTTTGTAGAGACAACTCCCTAAATCAATTCTAGTTTTTGTTTTTTTATTAAATTTTTTTCTTTATTTTTGTGTCCAATCACAATGCACAAAGGTACTTATCTGAATTATTAGGACGTCGACCTCTCTCCATCTTCTAAGGTATGTGCAATGCTTTATGTTTTTTAATATCATATAATTAACTCAATTTTGGTCTATATCGGTTAAATTGAGCTTTGGGACTCAAAATGCATGATATTTTTTTTGAACCTTTGCAAGCTTGTAGCTAGCAGGAACTAACTGGAAATTGGATTCATTGTGGTAACATAGGGTTGGTTTGTAATCAAACAATAACTAAAAATAAATTAGTGCAAAAGTAAAATGCAAGGAAATAAAATGAGTGAGAGTAGGTAGTTTTGGAAGATTCGATAAAAGAAAATAGGCTCAAGGATAGGAACTATAATGAGGTTGATTATTATATATATCACAGGATAATTCTCAAGTTTAGTAAGTTGTAATTGATACTTTCTGTCGTTCTTGTATAGAGAGAATGTGTACAATTGCATAGTTGTGTATTTCGCAATGATTGCTTGTATGCTGTTTGATGGTCATTTAAATATGGGCTTACTTACACACATACTTGTATGCTCACCCCCACTAGATTTTGTATGTGTCGTTGAATGAGCAACGCTGCCTTAGTATTGCTAAAATAGGGAGCTGGAGAAAGATTGACCATTAGCTATGTTTTGTTATTTTGTCTCTCTTTAGTATATTTTGATCATGGGGGAGATTTTGACTTGAATTTATAAGCATTTTTACTTTTTATCTTGAATAAGCTTTTCATGTTGAAATATCTCAGCTTGCTTTCTTGAGTATTTGTTATTTTTTATTGATTAGTTTTCTATTAGATTCCACGTTAGATTGATCCTAACCAAGCTATAAAAAATTTATGTAGTTTTATAAGAGTCATAGAAACTACATTCAAACAAACAAACGTTCGAATTTGAGTTGGAAATATCTTCAACATTAAAATAAAGAGATTACTTAATCGAGCACTTAGATTTACTAAATTTGATTTGATTTAAAAATTCAAACATCAAACTAATGAATGCTTGACATTAAAATTGATTGTAAATGAATCTAATTTTAATTTAGATGTTTTGAAAGTATATAAAACATAAAAAAGGAAAAACGATAAAATACATAGATGATATAGAACTCATGTAGTTTTAAAGCTTTGGTTAAAATAAATATAATGAGAAATTGATTCTAACACCTTACGTTTTTTCAATTCTAGATATGAAATTACATTCACTGTCCAATACTAATATTGTTGAACATATATAAAATGAATTATATATTTCCTATACTAAGCAATTAGAAGGTTGAACTAGACCCAAGGTAGTTCCTGTTGCATATTCACACCATGCTTGGGCAATTTGATCCTTGAATATCAACTTTACATCTTCCAATCTTATTTGGTTGCATGGCCTTGCAGGGCTACACTCGAAGTTTATACCTACTTCGGTAGCTGATGTTCCACGGATGTCTTTATATGTTACATTACTAATCTTCACTCCAGAAGCCTAATATATTCATTATGTATCATTGTTATGACAATTTAAAATAATAACATAATAGAAGATTTGTTCTAATTATGGTAAACAACTAGTTTTGAAGTTATGTGGTAAAAGTAATTACTATGGACGCGTTTTTAATGTTTTAGAACAATCATGAATGGTAACTTTTAAGCCTAAAATAAGTTAAATTACAAATTTTAATTAGTTTATCAAGTACTGAGTTCTATGTTCTTTATACTTTCAAATTGGAAGATGAATAGTTAATTAGTTTTATTATTTTGTGCAAGTATATATTAGATCTCTTAAAAATTCACTATACACATAAATATAAGAGGTTAATATTTAGATGGGACCCATGCATTATTTGAGTCTATCACTCACATCAACAAAAAAAAATTAACAAAAGAAATAAAAGAAATTCACTTGAAAAATTATCTATGACTGAACAAATTGATGAAATGCACGAGTTTAAATTTCTTTTTATATATATGGTTTGAACATATGTAGGAATGGAATAAATGTAGAAATGGTTACCTGATTGGGACAGCCTTGGTTATGTGGACAGTAATTTTGATCAATGATGAGAGGGTTGGTGACATTGTCTAAAACAATGTGTTGAAAAAGAATGTTCTTTGCAGACCCATTGCTTGGCCTTCCCCAAGATTTAATCCTCACTCCATTCATTGTTCCCTTGAAATGAGCTGTTTTTAATGTCACATTTTTCACTCCAGCCTCTTCCCACCACTTCCCCAAACTCCCAATGCTACAACACAAATTTCACATTCCCACTCACTTTGTCATTGTTAGTGTGAATATCATATTAACACCGGTACGATTTGATTCACATACAATTTAGAACTTGTAAGACTACCTATTGAATTTCGAGTTTAGTGGATTATTATGAGATATGCTCGTTTGAGTAATTTTTTTGGTCATTTATCCCTAGCTTACCTGATTCCATGTCCAGGTCCACATGCAAGTCTTTCCATCCATAAGTGGGAAGTTCCGGGGCCAATTGAGATGCAGTCGTCCCCGGTGCTAATGTTTGAATTGAGAATGGCGACATTCGATGATCTCTCCACATGAATGCCATCAGTATTGGGGCTATTGCTAGCAGCTAAGACTTTCACTCCTTGAATCTTCACGTCTTGACAGTCATACACAACAATGTGATACATTTGGCTGTTAACTGAAGATAATCCATTGATCAGTATGTTCTGTGAATCTGAAACTTCCAATGTCTGGAAATTAGAAAACAAACAAACAACATTGATTATTATTAATGATAGAGAAAACCCAGAAAAGGAATATTCAAATTTTATTTAAATTGCATACCGTTGCGCCAAGAGAGCAAGTGTTGATCCCTGAGTTTTTGCAAGCCCACAAGGTAGTTCCTTGGCCATCAAGAACACCCCCATAAATGGAAAGTCCATTTATATGTGAGAAAGAAATCCAGGTTCTTGATTTGGCCAGAACCGTAAAATCCGAAGAAGCCACAAGTGTGCCATCGATGAGAAAGGTGATAGAATTGTTGTTACAAGGTCCGATAAAGTTACCACTTTGAACGTAGAATCTTCCTTTGGGCACATAAACAGTAGACGCAACTTTAGAGGCGCATGCACGAGCCCATGCAGATTGCAACGCATGAGAAGCGTCAGTCTTACAATCCGGCTTGGCTCCAAGATTGACGATATCAAACGTCAATCCACCGGTAGCAGCAGCCAAGGCGTGGCTCTTTAACAGAAGTTCAAGGAAAATTATAACAACAACCGCCATTTCAAACCTTAAAAATCAACAAAGGGGATAGTTTTTTTGCCAAAGTATGGGAAAAATAAAAAGGGCTGTGAAGGCATATTTATAAACTCATAACAAAACATAAAATACTTGCATGTTGGCCAATTTACAACTACTTTCTCAGTCCCAACTTAGTTTAAGCATTTGTAGGAAAATATATATATATATATATATATATAATAACTAAGTGCTATATTTGGTAGACTACCAGTGATACAGTATATGTCAATGATTGACTCTAAAAGTTTGGATATCTCAATTTTGCTATTATTTTGCCAAAAAAAAAAAAAATACGTGGGTGTAGCCTAGGTTATAAATATCTTTATTAATTCACCAATTATCTAATTAATAGTTGCTTGGGCAAGAAATTTTAACTTTTGACAAAAGAAAAGGTTAGATCATTATTTTATTACCATGAGATAAATGAATGAGTTACTACACCTAATTATTGTGCTATATTTATCAATAATTTTGGTTTGTAACTGTTACTTAAATAAATCCTAGTCTACACTAACAAGACAACAAAAATAAAATTTAAAAATATAGAAAAGAAGTTAATTTGATATACATGACAAACTACAATGGGATATTTTGGTGGAGATGCAGAAAGTATCAAAAAAATTTTAGAACCACATAGTAGGGAGAATTTCCATACTACCTAAGTTTCATTGTACACCATGAATATGATAGTAGTAATATTTAAGAATAATGTGTAATTGATAAAAGAAATTGAATGTGTTAGATTATAAATGTGTGTTAGAATATCAAGTATATATATCTTGAATAAATAGTGGTGTAAGTGCTTTTTCATGAAAGTAGTTAGAATTTTGAGTTTAAAAATGGTTAGACATTGACCAAAATATGGCTCTACTTAAGATAGAAGAGGTAAATTTGAAGTAACGTTGGGAAATGTAATTGAGATGATGATGAGGAGTGTGGGACAATGATGGGAAGTATAATTGGCCAAGGAAATGAATTTACCAAATAGAAAACTCCTTTTTAGGAAGGAAACATAATTTCACGTCTCTCCCACCTAATTAACCCTCTTTTGGGCTAACACATCTCTTCTTTTGTTGTGTATCACTCATTACAATTCTAGTTACGTACATTGACGATTACTTTTTGTCCTTAAGGTTGGTTCATGGAATGATAATCAGGACTTTTATTTAATCAAAGCTAGACATTGTCCCACGATCTTTTTGTTTGTTGTATGGAATATACATTTTTATAAAGTATGGAAATAAACAATTATACACACTTCTCTCCACTGACTCTTTTATTTTAAATATATATATTCTTTTATGAGTTTTGAAATGTTATAGTTTTAGTTGGCATGTTTTGTGCTTTCCTTAAGTTTTTAGGGCTATATTTGACTTACTTTTTTTGTAATTTAACTATCTCCCTATTAGAAAATATTAATCTAGACATTATAATGAACCCAACACAGTGAAAATCACTTAAAATGAAGCTAAAATGAGCAAGAACGTGCCTACACAAGTTAGAGTGGCATTTTTGTAATTATTTCGAAGACAAGCGTTGTCTCCAATCCTATCGTGCCAAAGATCGGTGCTTGAAGACAATATGTATAAAAACTTGAAACGTCGGGCACCCAAGTCAAGCGTTGCAGTGCTCCAAAGTTTAACGAAAAAAAAACGCACGTGCTCGCATGCGCCTCACCCGATTATTAATCACCATGTTTAAGCACTTTCTCCTTTATAAACTCAAGCAAGTAATAATTTTTTGAATTTACATACAAATATCTCACAATTCATTTGTAAACTTTATGCAAAAGTCAATAAATTAAAATTCTCTCTAGATTTTCTTAATTAAAATTCTCTCGAGATTTTCTAAGAATAATTATCTTCTTTCTTTCAATCTTTGAGGCTACTTTGAACATCATGAAGAACTAGAGGTTATCCTCAAAAGAATTTGGGTGTTTTTAGTAGAATTTTGTGAGATTTTAATTTGCTTTTTCTTGATTAATATTTGGGTTGTTTCCTATCTTGTTTTATTAAATAATTCTTTGACTAGTAATTGGGTTGATCATCCAATAAATTTAGGGTTAAACCATAATGTTAGATGTCATATGTCACGCCTCACCCCAATTCAAAGTATACGATGGAACACAGACATGGCTGTCCACTCGATATTCTCTGTGAAGTAATGCGTATGAGGCATCTCATCCAAGATCACACAATATGAATAGGACATTCAATTCTAGATCACGCACGAAGATTAGTGTATCATAATGCGTAGGGTACACAAGTTTATCTTATCTCAAATCCTATCAAATCCATGTATTCCATAGAACTCAATCATTTTTTCTCTCTTTTCAAATAACAACAAGAACCTCACAATATAATTTAGATATACATGACATGTCATGCATAATCACAAAGTTTAAAAAAAAAAAATTCAAATACATTTTCTTCAAAAGAACCATTTACTAAACACCATTTTTCTTATAAATTAAAGGTTACTCACTATATGTATCCTTTAGATCATTTTGCCTTCATTTCTAATGCAGGGTATGATTATTTCATTTCAACACATACTAAATCCAACTAATGCATAAACCGGTGTATTTTGGAATTGGAAAAGATAAGGGAAAAGACATATAATCACAATCTCTAAAGAAGGATTCATTCAAGCAAACTTTAGAAATCTTTTCCACTACAAGAAATCGGAGATATCGCTACGCGAGACACGACGTCGCTAAAAGCAACGTTGGCGTTGCTGGACTTTCCGCGACGTCCGTGTTAACACTTCGCCAAATACCACATTCCGCAACGTTTGGAAAACGAACGTCACGGTAAGTGTACTAATTAATTTATTGTTTCACTTTTCCGCGACGTCCCTCTCGAACACGTCGCGGAAAGACGAAACGATTCATTTTGATCAAGGCTTTTCGCGACGCACGTCGTGGAAAGCTGAATATTTAATTTTTTAAAAACTTTCCGCGACGTACAAGGACACGACGTCCTAGAAAGGTTTATAATCATTTCACTTTCCATGACGTCTTGTAGAGGTGCATCGCGAAAGATTATCATACGAAATTAAGGTTAGACTTATCGCGACGTCGCGGAAACTGTAAAAAACAACGAAACGACGTGGATAGTCAAACGTAAATTGCGACATCACCTACTTTGTACGTCGTAGATACCTGCTTTCTGCGACATTGTCAAAGACGTCGCGAAAAGTGTAAAAACAACGAAACGACGTGGATAGTCGAACGTAAACCACGATGTCACCTACTTCGTACGTCGCAGGTACCTGCTTTCCGCGACGTTTTTGAAGACGTCGCAGAAAGTGTAAAAACAACAAAACGACGCGGATAGTCGAATGTAAACCGCTACGTCACCTACTACGTAAGTCGCAGATACCTGTTTTCTACGATGTTTTCGAAGATGTCGCGAAAAGTCTGGCCTATTTAACCGAATTCATTCGGCAATTCTCTCATAATTCATTCACAATCCAAATTTTTGAAAGAGAAATGGAGAAAGTTTGAGGTTGCCAAATTTCGTCATTGCCGTTGTCGTCTCTCTCTGCCGCACCGCCTACTGCCGTCTTTTAGTCCATTGAACTTGAAGTTTTTTATTTTATTTTTATGTAATGTTTTGAATTGTATAATTAATTTTTTGTATTGAACACATTTAATGTATTATTTCATTTCATAATGAATAATATTTTCATTTTAATCAGTTTATTACAAATTTTATTACAATTGAGTTTTACTAATGCCTAAATAATGATAATAAAATTATTTAAAATATATATATATATATATAAAATAAAATTAATTTTCCTATCCATCTCTATCATGACAGCCTCGACCGTTACATCAGCCATCATGACATACATCACCTCATGGTGTGCTTCTCTCTTTGACTTGCTAGAGGCAGAATCAAAGTCGTCATATAGAGGATTTTCTTTAATGACAATCCCAACTTTAGGAGATTCCATCAATTGCTTAATGATGCTCTACGTGATGGTAGAACCTTAATCTTGCTCCTGGATGATCCCCTTAGAACGACTGTGGGTGACAAGTCCCGCGTAGGCATTGCTTGAAACAGAAGATTTGGATGCAGCTTTCTTTGGTGTCATTAGTTTGCTTGTAAATTTAGATGACGAGAGGAAGATGAGAGGTAGAGAGGTCCACTGGGCGTGTCAATTTTTTCGCACGAGATTTTTAGAGAAATTTGATTCATGAAGTTGAACTTAAGTTGATGTTGTATTTTTGTTGATTTGATGCGATGTGGTTTGATCTCTAAAATTTGATCCTCTGATTCTCTTTTGATTGAATGTTTAGCTCTGTATCTTCAAAGGAGCTTCAATTTTAAGTTAGGGAGTCTTCTAGCTCTTGGGAGGATTTCCTCTAAACCTTCTGGAGGAAAAAAATTTCAAGCCTTACAAATGAGGAGAACTCTTCTATTTATAGAGTTCTCTAATGGGTTTTATGGACTTGAGTCCGATTGGTCAATGGACTCAACCCATGGGCTCAACCACATGAATTTGGGTCATATTTAGGCTCTGAGCTCAATTAAGCGTATTTTTTGGCACAATTAAACATGTGTCATTATCAGAATTGGTCCATTTATGTTTTCAATTTTAATTTGGATCACATGTCAATTTTTTAATTAGTTTCAAATTCAAATATTTATGTTTTTTCATCATTAATTTAGTAAATAACGTAACAATTTGTAATTGGTCTAAAATTTTTATATTAAACAAATAGTTGATTTCATTTTTGACATCCACAACATTGAGGTTGATAAGTTAAATTATGGTAAGTCGGCAACTAAACTTCACATTATGAACCAAATTAATTTTAATTTTGAGTAGAAGTGCACAAAAACGTGGAGAAAAAGAAATGTGAGCTAACTTCATTTAAAGGGTACAGAAAGCACAATGACAAGATTAGATGGCACAAACTATATATTGAAAATGGTTATTAAAACATATATATACATTTGTCAAATAGAAAACATTTTTATATATATATATAGAGAAGATCATCAACTCTCAACTAATCTTAAATTTAGTATTGATTATTAGTTGGTTTTGTTGATTTCTTATCATATATAAGCATTTTTGCATAAAAATTATTGTGACTTTTAAACTAATTGGTAAAAAAAACCTAAAAAAGTAGTTAGAAAAAACCCCTAATGTGAAGGAAAATAAATTGATATGTTTCTAGAATTTAAAAGAAAAAAAGAAAAAGATGTGAGGGTGGGTCAAAGGTCAACCATCTTAATATTTATAAGCGATGGTTACATATCTCCAACGTGACAACTACCCTGACGTTATCTCATTGCTTGATAGCCCCCATGTCGGTATTTCCGTAACTTAGTTTTCTATATTTCATTTTATATTTTCTAAATAAAATCATTTACTTTATTTTACTTTTATATTATTAGTTTTTTCGGGTTAACAATTTCAAAATCGAAAAAAAACGCAGAGTCCATCTCGAAATTCTAGAAATGTGTCTTGATTCATTATCATCTGTCCGTAATATATTTTAAAAATGATAGTTTATTTTGGTATTTTTTACTATACGATTGTTTAAATTTGACTATGATATTAATCTTCAAATTTAGATAATCAAATTTAAACGATTTTTTTTCAATCATTTTTGTATTTGTTGGTACAACTGTGATTTATATTTGATACAAGATCGTTTAGAGTTAGGTAGTCAAATCTTAATGATTTTTTTCAAGTTTTTTTGTACACAATCCTTTATATTTAGTACATGATCGTTTAGATTTGGTTGTTTAAATTTGGGTAGCGAAATCTCAAATTTTTTTTGGTATTCAATCGTTTGGATTTGATAAGGATCATTTATATTTGGTACACTTGTTTAGATTTAATCATTTAAATTTGGTTACCCAAATCTAAACGATTTTTTTAAAAGATTATTTGGTACACATTTACATTTTGCTATTTTTTTTATACGATTGTTTAGATTTGGTCGACTTTTTTTCAAGATCCTTTATATTTTGTAGACAATCTAGAACAACCAACCGTTTGAAAAAAAAATTAAAAATAGATTTTTTATATTTGGTACACGATCTTGAACCAAATAACAGTTTTGAAAAAAATAAAAGAAAATGGTAGAAAAAAAGTGAAGAATGGCAAAAAAAGAGAAGAAAGAAGAAAGAAGAAAAAAAATGGAGAAGTGAAAGAAAAGAAAGACGATGAAAATGAAAAACAAATCTGAAATATTCGATCGTTTAGATTTGGTACATAATCGCTTATATTTGCTATACGATCGTTTAGATTTGATTGTTTAAATTTGGGTAACCAAATCTCAAATTTTGTTGGTATTTAGAATTGATAAGGATCATTTATACACTCGTTTATATTTGATCATTTAAATTTTGCTACCCAAATCTAAACTATTTTTTTTAAAATTATTTAGTACAACGTTTACATTTTGCTATTTTTTTATATGATTGTTGAGATTTGGCCGATGATTTTTCAAGATCCTTTATATTTAGTAGACAATCTAGAACAACCAATGGTTTCAAAAAGAATGAGAAATGGCATAAGAAAAAAAAGTCGCAGAAGTGGAAGAAAAGAAAAATGATGAAAACAAAGGACAAATTTTAAAAGATGATCAATTTAATGGAATTTTTCGTTTTGTTACCCAGACCATAAATATTTTGACTGATTCTTACATTTATGATAATTAACCTTTAAATTAGCAAAACAGTGAAAAATACATCAAAACTCTACATAAATTATTTAAGTTTTTTTCTATCAATAATAATTCCTCTTAACTGGATCTACTTATATGACATTTTAGGGTTTAAATTGATATATTTATGAAAGTTTTCAGAATTAAATTAAATACAATTAATAGTTGGTGGTTTAATTAAATTGATACCATCTATAATGTTCCTAGTTTAATTTGATATAATTATTAGTCTAGGATTTATATTAAACCGATATAATCCTCACAGTTGTTGAATATAAATTAATATTTGTCCAAAAAAAATATTATAGAATAAAAACATTATAGAAATTTTAATAGTTGGTAGAGACATGAATTTATTTTTCTTGCCAACATGAACTCCACTGAATTGACACTTCTATATTTATGAGTTCAGGAGGTTTAGGATTCAAATTCCAAGATTTTTTTAAAAAAACGTAACGTTGTCACTGTACGTCGGTAAAATATCAATCTAGAACACAATTTATGTGTGGTTGTTTAATTTCTTCCTAAAGCAACTTGACGAATTCTATATTACTAGGTAACAGAAGTTATTTAATTTCAATAATGTATATCTAGATGTGTTGAGGGATTCAAAATCCTAATTATTAATAGCTAAACAAGTTCAAATAAGAAATCAACCCTTGGAAGAACAACTCAAAGAGTAATAAAAGAAAAAGATGGAACCTTCTCGATAAACATACATGAACGTTTCAAACGTCACAATTTCAAGTCGCAACTTTAAACAATAATTTAGTTTATTACAATAAATTGTCTCTCTTTTTGTTTCAATATTACATTCTTTATCTCAAGAAAATAATAAGTATTTCTAAAGTTAATGTAATGGGTGACTGTAATCTATTACTTAACCATGAAAATAAAATTTCAATAACATAGTTTTGAAAAACAAAAATGCAGATAACTTTTGCAGAAAGAGAAGAACATGATATCAACAAATTATTATAAACTCAGGCTAATATAATGGTTGAACTAATTTAGGTTGACTTGATCTCTTTCATAATTATTAAGCTTTTTTTCCATTATACCAAAATAATATTAAAACTTTACATTGTATAAAAAATATTGGCAAAAGTTTAAAAAATATAGATGGAAATGTTGAAATTTTATTTCAAAATATCATTCTAACTATCAAAATTTTCAAAATGTCATTAACTTAATAAAAGTAAAAAAAAAATATGTGTACCTTCAACTAAGATAATATTTTTTTCAAAAGTTCAAAAAATTGGATCAATTTGTTTGAAGTTTTCTTAAGTTAAAAAAAATAAGCTTTAAAGCCAATTATATAGATATCTTCATTTTTTTAATTTAAATATTCTAATATATTTATCTTAATTTTATCAGCAACCAACCAAAATTTTGAGTTAAAACTTAAAATTCCACGAAACTTCAACAAAATTTTAAAATAAAAATTCTCTTAAAACATACTAAATTAATAAATAGTAAAAAAAGAAAAAAAAAAAAAAAAGAGGAGTATTTGGCTATTTAACACACTCAACTACTAAGAGGTATAATTTTGTAAAAATTGATTTGGTGCTTTATTTATTTGTTTTTTTCTTAATATAATTTATATACCTTAATTAAAGCGTGATATCTTATTTATTTATTTAGAACAAAAGTGTCAAATAGATAACAAAGAGGAGAATAATAAGGTACCGAAACTTTAGGGTTTAAATAGATACTAACTTTAAATCTCAACTGACAAAAAATATATTTTGTTCATTTTTCTATTAACCAACATATTAGGAGTTTGAATTTCATAGTTTCACGTATTGAATTTTAACCGAAAATTTTAATTTGTTAATTTACTCATAATTTCTTTTGTAAATGTATCCATTAACATTAATTTTGTTTAGATAAATACATTCCTCTCATATATTTTGCAGTCTAACATTTATTTTCAATTATCTCTTTTTAGAGGAGAGAGAAGAAAGATGTTATTAAATTTTTTTTCAAAATGTTGGAAGGTTGGAATTAATTATTTGCTCAGTCAAAATACATTCTTATTATTTTTCTTCAATTTGATCATCAAACTAAAAAATGTCAACCATCAATTTAAGAATTATTTAGGGTTTCTTGGGAAACTCTAAAAGCTTACAAGTAGATAACATATTATGGCACACAAAGTGTAAGCTTCTGCATGATCATTATACATCAAAATTACCCAAATTTAGATCTCTTAAAAATGAAAAACAAAATGACTAAAAGGGTCATTGTTTGATCAAACTCAATAACCAAAATGAGCACTATGAACATCCACGAACTAAAATAATTAAAAATTAAAAATAAAGGAACCAAAATGAAGGAAAAACCAAAATAGTATTTAAAGCTTTTGTTATTTTATTATCATTTGAGTTTTTTATTTTATTTTAATATAGATATGTATATATAATAAATGCTAAAAAACAACTCACACACTACCCCTTTCTTTACTTAATTGTGGTTTGACTTGAAATTTCTAACTTGTGTATGGTTTTACTTTTAATTAAGTTTAGGGTCCACATAGCCTAATAGGTACAATACATTATACAAGTAATGTTATATAATTCCAAATGAAAATAAAGTAGATGGATGAATATTTTCACATCCCTTGAGACCCAATTATGCCATGTTCAACATATGCAACAAAAAAAAAAAAAAAAGCAAAAAGTTGTTTAAACTTGAGAAAATTTAAATTTAAAATATATATATATATATATATATATATATATATATATATATATATAAATAAAGATCAAACATAATTTATATAAAATATTCTAAAATTATTTTAAATTACATCACTTTTTAAAAATATTTATAAATATATGAACATATCACAATTTATCTTTTGGTAGACCATGATTGATAGACATAGATTAGAGTCTCCTTAGACTATAAAATTTTACTATACTTGAAAATAACTCCAAAATATACTGAAATGTTGACCAAAATTTAGTTATTGTTTGTAAGATCTTCGGAAAAAAAAAGTCTAACAAGTCATTAAACTTTTAATTAGAATTATAAAAAAATAATTAATTAATGGATTTGATATAAAATTGAATATTGAATTTATTATTTAATACTTTTATATTTATATCTTATACGATCGTGTACCAAGATCATTTATATTTAGTACAAGATCGTTGACCAAATATCGTTTAGATTTAGTATACAATCATGTGCCAAAATCTAAACGATCGTGTATCAAAGACTAAACGATTTTTGTTCAAGAATGTATACCAATATTTTTTATATTTGGTACACAATCTTGATACAATATTGTTTAAATCTGGAAGAGAAAATATATGAGAGATGATGAAGATCGTTTACCACGTGGGAATTTGAAGAAGTGAAAAAAACAAGAAAAAAAAATATGAGAGATGACGAAGAAGGAAGAAATTCTAGAAGAGAAAATGAAAAAATTTAACCACGAACTAGAACAAGTGGGAATATGAAGAATAAAAAGTAATAATATGAAGAGTAGATGAATAAATCGCAAAGAAGAAAGAACAAAAAGAAGTGAAAAACCATCTGCAAATATATTCAAGGGCAAATCTATAATTTATAAAAAATATCATAGACTTTTTTATTTTGTTATACAGGTCGTAAATATTTTGGTATTTTGTTGTATTTATGAAAATTAACCATTAAAATATATACATATTTTTAATAGGTTAATTTTCATAAATATAATAAAATACTAAAATATTTAGGGCACGGGTAACAAAAACAAAAAGCCTATGAAGCTGGTCATTCTCTTATGCAAATTTTCTTTTCCTTCTAATCGTTTTTCTTCTCTTCTTCTGCAAATTTTTTATATATATTTTTGAAATCATTATCATTTTGTATTTTTTTCAATGATTTATTTGGTTCAAGATCATGTACCACATATAAATTGGTAGAACAAAAATAGTTGGATTGTTGGATATTGGTTTAGATTTGGTAACAAACATCTTGAAAAATAATCCTTGGAATATTGGTATAAACCAAATCTAAACGATCATGTAACCAAATCTAAGCGATCGTGTAGCCAAATGTAAACGATCGTATACCAAAAAATCTTTAAAAAACGGTATAAATTTGGGTAGCCAAAGGTAAATGATTGAAAAAAAAATTGTTTAAATTTGGTACGATCATATACCAAAGAATCTTGGGAAAAAATGTATAGATTTAGTTAATTGTTTAGCCAAATCTAAACGAACATGGTACAAGATCTATCCCAAATATATTACGTGCCCGAGTGGTCAATGAATCGCGTTGACTTGGTCATTTTCTATATTTTTTACTGTCGGTCTATAAATTTTTTTCGTTTTCGAAATTGTGAAATATTTTGTATTTTGTCATATATACTTTTTTCAAAAAAAAAAAATCTTTTTAATAATTCAAATAAGACAGAAACGTATTATAAATTCAAATAGGACGAATACCAATTATGCCACGTTGAACATATGTGCAAAATGCAAAAGTTGTTAGAAACTTGAAAAATTAAATTAAAAAATACCCAAAGTTCAAAGCCTCTATTCTTTAAAGCACATCTAACATTATTCACATCTAAAAAATAGAAAATGTGATTTTTAAATATAACAAACAAATTGAATCTATTTCATCCCATTTTCTATAGCTCATTTAACTCTTCTTACTCTATATTGTAAATATTTTTTTTACTTTATTTTATAAATAGTTTTTTTTTTGCTACGATAACTCATCTAAAAATATGGTTATTTGAATATTAAGTTTAGTTATTTTTAAACTTTTAAATTTGTGCAGGAAACATCTTTCATCTCAAAAGATGAAGTACTTACAAAATTTTAAAATCAAATTTAATGTCTAATAAAATTTAAAATTTTTAATTATGCATAAGATAAAAAAAAACATAAAGTAGTAAAAATTCATGTCATTTGAACTAGGATAGGTTAGGGTATCATATTATATAATTTTATATCAATCTTTAGAAAAAGTTCAAATACATATGTTTGTTATTTTTTTACAATGTTTAGTTTGTATGCATTGCTATTAACACCATGATCAACAACTCACCAAAAGAGTACTTGAAATAAATAAATGAATGAAACTACAACAACTCACTAAAGTACATGATACATGGGTCCATATATATTAGATAAAACACTATAGCTAAATTGGGTCAAAGAGAAATTGTTGTTTTAAATAAAAAATAAATGAATAAATAAAAACGTGTGCAAAATCAATTGTTTATCATTTATATTATAATGATACTACGATCCAACTAATTTCTTACCACTTGTACATAAAGAAAAGTATAATTTTGAGTTAGAAAAACTAAACACTTCTTTTGTTTCTGGTAAACCATCTTAAAACATAATTCATGTTTTCATACCTTCATCAAAATTTGATTTCAATATGAATAAATATTGGAAAACGTGCTTCTATATTTATAAACTTAGATGATGGTAGTTTACCCATTAAATATTTGGTTTAACATGAATTATCGTAGTTTTGTTAATAATGAAGACATAGTTTATTTAGAAGTCAAAGATTTGATGCATCAATATATCTCGGTAATTATTGTACTAAAATGAAAAATTATAGTAAATTGAAAATTAGTTTTATTAGTTCATTTAAACATATTGGAATTTAGTATTTTTATAAAAGTGTATATACATAACAACACAACTTAAGTAATACTTAATGGCACATAAGCTTGTTGGGATTGATGTGTACTAACCCTAACCGTAGTAAAACAATTACAACCTTTTATACACAATAGATTTGCATACATAGAGAGAGATATTCAAAGCCATCATCGCTGACCACCGACCCAAAAGAAAAAAAACACGAAAACAAACCCTCATAGACTTTATCCAAGTCAAAATCTCTCTTAAATTTGCATATAAAATCCCCATTTCTCCCATTTCTCGTTTTCTTCATATCCCAATTTCCCTCTCTCTCTTTCTTTAATTTCTCTCCAATTTTCAAATGGGCAATGCAGTCTCTCCATGTCTTCTCTCTATTTCCATCTCTCGCTGCCACCGTCGTCCCTCCACCGTGAAGCTCGTCTTCACCAATGGCCCCACTAAATTCCTCGCCGGGGACCACCACTTCGCCGGTGAGATCATGTTCCAATTTCCTGACATGATGGTCTGCCATGCTGAATCCTTCTTCATCGGTCACCCGATCCCATCTCTATCCATCGACGACCAGCTTATTGCTGGCGAAACTTACTTGATTCTCCCCATCGACCGGTTCGCCTCCGTCGACGTTCTCTCTACCTCGTCCCTCGCCACGATTGGTGCAGGTAACATGTCGGTGGAGAAATTCTCCGGTCCGTGTCCGTTCGAGTACGTACGAGGCACAAATGGTAAAGTTTTGATTAAGGTGATGCCGGAGTTTATTGTTAGGTTGATATCTCAGGCAGCCATGGACGGTGGAGAAAGCGAAGGAGGAGGTGGTGGGTTTCTTTGTAGTACGCCGGAGTTGAAGAAACATTACGATCAACTTGTTGGATCAACGAAAGGGCAAGTTTGGTCGCCGAAATTGGAGACTATTTCGGAGTATAAAATTAGGTATTCGCCTTGTAGATTTGTAGGGTTTAAACTTAAACAAAAAGAAGGCTAAATAAGTCATTTCCTCTTTTTCTTTTTCTTTTCTTTTTCCTTTTTTTAGTCAATTGTACAAAAAGAGACCGAAATTTGAGAATACTTAACTCTTAATTCTTATTTCCCAATCCTATTAGTTTGTTTTGTTGTAAAAATGTTTTTTTCTTTTCACCATAACATAGTTTCTGGAAGAATATGTGCATGAAAATATGAGTTTTTCTTTTAGGAAATTTTTAATTTTGTGATGTAGTAATTTACTGTTTTCAAATGTTGCTGTTTTTGGGCAATTTGTTCTCCAAATTTTGTATATATACATATATTATTTTGTGATGTGAAAGGTAACTATAAACATATATACTTAGTCAACAAAAACTTAACTTAACTGTATCTATATATACTCGAACACAAAAGATTGCAATTCAAATCCCTCGATATTCTGAATGTGTACTAAAATAAACATACACGTATATATCTTCTTTTTTCTTTTTTACTATTATATTGATTGAGAAAGTATTATGTAGATATTAATTTGAGAAAAAATGGAACTATTTAGTTAAAAAGAAGTTTGAGAGTGATAGTAATTATTGATCATTTGTATGAATTTTGAGAGGAATATTGTATTAGGGTGGATGAGTCTTTTTAGTTCAAATATACTGTGGATGGAATATTTACTCTTTACTTACAAAAAAAAATGTATGTATAAAAAAATAATTTCAACTAAGTTGACACATTCAAAGTACCTCCATCATCTTCCACTTTCCATCGATTATCATCTTCCACTTTCCATCGATTAAGACAAGGACTAGAGAGAATTAGTCTCCAAGAACCTAAAACCAAAAGTTACATAATTAAGTAGGGACTATGGAAATCCAAACCAAAAGTCATGATACATTCTTTGTTGCATTGGGTGAAGAAAGCCATTTCCAACTCGAACTAAAGAGGTGAAATTAATATTGATGAAAAAAATCTTTACTCAAACTATCCAAATCCAAAATTTTCAAAACATATCAATTCTTCGTAAGGTCACTCTTACACATTTGTATTAATACTACAATTATTCTTCAAAGAAAGATTCTAACAAGTTGAGCTCAAATTGGTATTATTATTTATGTAAAAAATACTTGGAGGAGATTGATCATATCTTCGTATCATGCCAAACATCTATGATTCTTGCATCTATGATTCTATTGGACCAAGGTTGAAAGTCTTCTTGGGGGGAGAATCCAACAATAGAATGTAAAATCCTTATGTTCTAATCTTTTCTCCATAAATCAAGCAATAAAAGGGGAATCATTGATGCTATTGCATTTCTGCTATGGTCAATATGGTTAGAGAGAAATAATCGCATTTTCAAGGACAAAGAAAAGTCGATCATCAATCTTTGAAAAGACATCTATTCACTTCCAGGACTCTTAGCTAGCAATTCCTCTATGTTTGCAAATTACAGTGCATCTTCTATATATAGCTAGCTATCAATTAAAATGCTTTTCTAACTTCTTTTCTATTTGGCTTATCTTTAGCCCTTATGCTTTATTGTATCGTTTTTATCTCTTGCTGCTCATGTACTAATTCTTTCTATATATATTTTCAAGAGTTTGGTATTAACATGCAATATTATTGGGGAAGTCGTGAAAGTGCGAATGTTTCTTTCAAATTAAACAGTCTAACAAATATAGACAACTAGCATATATTTTTGAAATGTTTAGTTGATGTCTTTATTTATATATATATATATATATATCGGATGAAATATATGGTAAACCATAACTTTTGGTGAGGAAAATTTTTGTTGTGTTTTTTTTTAACTCATAGATTACACTTTGCCAATTTTGGATTTCAAGAGAGATATATTAGAGTCTCCTACAGAAATAACAAAAAAAAATTATGATAATAGAGCACATGTCACCTACATTTTCTAAATTGCACAAGTAGCAAATTTAAAAGTCGATAACCCTATGATTACCGTTTGGTAGCCCAATGATTAACGTCTGATATCACTAATTTTGTCATATTCGCAGTATGCAAAAAATAGATATCATGACCTGTTTGTTTTCTAAATGTTCGTCATTTGATGCAATTTCTCCTATATATTAAGTTTTTTTTTTTTTTTTTGAAATTGCAATTAATGACCATTTTAGGAATAATAATTAAGGATATAACACCATTTTAAAAAAAATGCAAATATAACAAAACTATCATTGATAGACTTGTATCGCTGATAGATTTCGTATTTTGCAACATGGTCTATCGATGGTGATAGACCTATATCATTGAAAGAATTTAACAAATTTTGCTATATTTGCAAAAAAATTAAATTGTTGCTATATATTTAATTATTTTGAATATAATTACTAAATTTGCAACTATCTCTTTCATTTTTTTTTTGTTACTTTCAAAGTTACGAAATAGGTTAGTAGTTAATTAGTGGTTACATTTTTCTTTGAAAAATAAATTTTATCAGGTCATTCACCTAGTTTATGTTTTTTTTTTATAACAACGTGTAGGTGGAAGAATCGAACTTCTAATTTTGAGATTAAAGACAGATGTTTATACTAGTTGAGGTAGACTGATTTTAAATATATACTATTACCACATAAGAATCCCAAGAAACCAACATGGTTTAAAAGATTCTTTTTAAAACATACTTACCATTTCATACAATAACTTTATTTGTAGTATTTAAATTTTTATTTCTTATCTCTTATCTCACATTGCATTTATTACAATCTCCAACCCTCATAGTTAAAAAATTCATCTTGAAAGAAAATTTAGGTCGAAGTAGTATTTATTATATATATATAACTCATTGCATCTCGTTTTAAGAAAACCAAACAGTTAATTATGAAGATTAAAGATAAAAATTAGAACAGTTTGAAAAGACACAAATTTTATGATCTACTGTTGTTGTTGAATTATTATTATTAAATTTGAGTAAAATTCAAAGGAGAGTTGTTAATATTAGACAATGACAAATGAAGAAAAATGGGTGTAGATGACAGTTCAATTATGGTAGCATGATTAATAAATGTGACAACATTATTAATATAAGGCTTTCAGTCAAATAATTCAACTCATATCATTTATTTCAGAGATTTCCAAACTCAAATTTTCCATCAAATATATTAATATATATACCCTTGGTTCTTTTAGAGTAGAATTTGTTTTTTTTTTCTTAATATTTTAGTAGATTTTTATTTGATCAGTTCCATTTTTGTATTTATTTCTTTCATATTCCTTTAAGGGGTTTTGATCAAGCCACCCTATTAGTTTTTTTTATTGTTGTTTTATATATCAAAGTTATAGTAAAAATTTTGAGATGGTAGAAGGTCATGATCTTTATGTTATTTTTGAAACGTATAAAAGTCTATAATGTCTATCATAAACTAATAAACTAAAAGTTTTTTTACTATATTTTATAAACATTTTTAATGTTATCGATAATAATTTCTTTTATATATATATATAATATAAATAGTATATAGCAACATCTAAAAAAAATTGCAAATATAACAAAATCTAATTGCTATATAATCGTTAAAGTAACTTAAAAACCCACCTAACATGTGTAAAAAAGACTAAGTCAAATAGATTATGTTGTGGGTGGGGATTTGAACTCAGACCACTTGTTCAAATAAACATACAAGTACTAGTTGAGCTAAGCTCATGTTGGCAAATTTGAAATTTTTATATAACAACACAAATATAACTTAATTATTTTATAAATTAATATAAATTATTTATTACTATTAATTTTATTTTTTATTGTATTAGTTAAATAACTAATTAACCTAACAATAAATTAATTTATAATTTTATCTTTTATAAATTATTGAATTAAATATAAATATTTAACTTTTAGATATTAATTATCATGCACATCCAAAACAGACTCGTACATTTAACACCTATATTTTCAAATTTTAGATATTAAACCTAAACAATATTTGTGATCCAAACAACGTGTAAAAATATAATTTAGATATATCTATGTGTTAAGGTAAGTTTAGTTCAACATTAATTAGTATGACTTTCGTCTAGGAAGTAGGAAGATTGAATTTCTTTAATTAACTGTTGTACATAAATATGTATGTAATCAAGGCAAGATATTCATTTTAAGTTAGATTATAAAACAATCACAATTCATCCTTAAAATAAAAGAACTATAATCTTTAGTTTCAAATATTCAATATTTGGCTTATTTCCTTTTAAACCACGATTATTTTGCTATTATTATAAATAATATTAAAGTAGATGTCCATTATTTATTATGCTTAATGTCACTAAATTTCATGTGTCATTTTGCTCCATATCCAATAACATATTTATCACGTGTCTTGAAAATATCAAACTTTAATAGTCATGATAATTCATCTCATGTTTGTCAAATATCAAACTTTTTACAACATGAGCTACCGTTTTTTAGTTGTTTTTCGTTATTTAAAAAGATAAATTTTCATATAACATTCTTATTCCATCATTTTTGAAAAAGATTGCTTTGCTTCAATATTAATGTGTGCATGTCTAATTAATTTGGACAGAACCATTCTCAAACATTCTCTCCACTTTGTGTTACTTATCATACATATATATACTTGTCAAACTGCATTGCATGTAATTTTTGCATAGACCCTTTCTATTCCTCTCTCTCGAGTCTTGTAAACCCTCTCCAAAATAGAAGACTTCAAAGAAATAAAAACAACTATATATACAAACATAAATATATATATTCAATACTAATTTTATTACACATTAAAATGAGACAATTTGGGTGCCTTGTTACATTTGCATGATAGTATTTTAAGTTGTATTCTACAACAACTAGGAGTAATATAAACTTCCAATAATATTTGACTTAGTCTTTTTTACACAAATAAAATGTCTTCCTTTCATATCTTTAATTTGGATAGAAGTTTTTATATATCATTTCCACTTGGTGTTAATCAATAAAATCAATCATTCATCTATTATATACTTGTCAAATTGGACTTTTGTAATTTATACCTAGCTATTTACATTTAATATCATTTTCATAGACTTTTTCTATTATTGTTCTTTCTTTTCAATAAACCCTCTAGCAAGAAAGAGAGTAAATTAAAGAAATTGAGACAAAATAATAGTCTAGGGGGTGTACATCAAATTTACTCATTCAATAAATTATATGACTTTAAAATAAATGCTACATTTATATATATATATATACATTTTGTATGAAGTTGTTTGACCTAAACTCTTGACTCAACTCCAAAGCCCACTTTTCATATGTTGACTTTTTAAGTGAAAATACTCTAAAGTCTTTGTAGGAGAGGGATTGAATTGATAATTAAATTAAAATTGGATATGAATTTGTGGTATGCAATTTTGAGACTTGTTCTATATTTTAGTTCCTTGTAGTTTACAAATTTGTCTAAATTTACTCTTTCGTGCTTCTGAGAATATTTTAAGAATTATAAGTTCAATACAATTAGTTTATGGCTCATATTTCAAAAAGGAAAGAAAAGAAAATGAAGAAAGGTTTGATTAATCTTCACTCTATATTTTTTTTATAAAACATATTCCTATTGTGAACCCTAAGTTAATTTCTTTGCACTAAAATTGTGTTTGTTTATTATTTTTTATATAAAATTAACGGATTGATTTTAATATGAGATAGTTGTAAATTTAGCAATTACATTAAAAAAATTAAAGATATAGCAAAACATTTAAAAAAAATTACAAATATAGAAAAAATTGTCAAATTCTATCGATGATAGATAGAAGTATATCACTAATAGACTCTATTATAAATATTAGTCTATCGGTAATAGACCATACGAGTCTATCAGCGATACAAGTCTATCAACGATAATTTTACTATATTTGTAATTCTTTTAAAATATTACTATATTCTTAATTATTATTATTAAAATGACCCTCAATTACAATTATGTTATTTACTAAATTTAGACCTTTGAAAATGCATAACTAAAATTGAATGAAACTTAAAGTAAAAATACCAATATAAATATTATAGAAGAATCATAGTAAATGACAAAATGAGACCTTGTAAATTTAACAAATAATTTAAACCTACCAAAGAAAAAATGATAAATAAATGACAAAATCCATCAAATTATTTGTGAATTTCAATCTATCCCTTGCTAGAATTATTGGTTAGTGATATGGTTTTATGGAAGATGTTAGTTAAAGTGATTGACTAAAATTTCTATCATAAAATGTTCATCTTTTAGGGCGTGTGTTTGAGGCTAGGAGTAGAGTGAAGTGGAGTGGAACGGAACGGAACGTGCTAGAATAGTTCACTTCTTGTTTGGAGCAATTTTTTAAAATTTAGTTGGGATTATGATTAAGATTTTAAATAACCCACATGTCTTACTATTCTTCAACCCTAGGTAGGGGTATTTATTTCAAGGGTTGGAGAGTTCGTCGACCAATTTTCAGACACCACCTTCGATGATTGTCGTTGATCAATCTCCGACCGACACCTCCAGTGACTTCACCTTGCAAACTTTCGACAACCAACTTATGTGACTGTCACTACCGATCAATTTTGAAATTTTTTTAATAAAAACATTTTAGGGTTTAGGCCAATCTTCGGGTGATCATCACCGGTTAATCTCTTAATATCAAGAAATTCATATCCTGATTCTAATAGGGTTAAATAAATCCTCTCAAATTTCCTATAAATACACCTTTCATGGTTCCATACGAGACAATCTAATAACTTCTAACTCATCTCCTCTACTATTCAATTCTGTTATTAATTTAGTCATTAGAGTTCCTTTTTTATGTCGGTCTTTTCTTCCCTAAATTTTAAATTGCGTTCATGAAAGTTTGGCATCAGAAGGTTTCAATGCCAAACAGCCCATTCCAAACACTTTCCCAAACAATTCCTTATTATTTATGCTATGATATATTATCTTGATTTTTTTGGCTTTATTCTACTAGGCAAAAATCTACTCCTAACCATTAGTCTCCACTCTCAAGTGGGAGTACTGAAAACACTATTTTCAAAAAGAAGATAAATGATTGTAACAAAATAATTATGTCATGCTAACTTTGTTATATAAATAGCATGAGATTTAAATAAATTCGCTATTTAGTTCCAATCTATCATTTGAAAATTTTTGGGTTAGAAATAAAGTTCATCTGCGATTCCATAATTTGAGAGAAATCTTCAAGAATGTTGAAAGACGCTTTATTTGTTCTTCCAATCTAAGCCTCCAATGTCTTGCATTCTGTTACCTGGAATCCTATACCATATCTATCATGCACTATATTGTGTAAGGATCATATCCATAAAATTGTTTGGCTCTTTCCTTCTTCACCTATATAGATACAATACACATCAATCACACAAGGTATAAAGCTTAAAATCATACAAGTATTAATAATATATCATACATACCTTTTTAAGCATGCTTTGTCTCTGCTCAATATTTTCAACTTCTTGTAATAATTGTGTATATTATTCACCATAAAACCTTCCAACATTCCCTCCATTTGACATTCATTCAAATCATTTTGATGTCCACCATCATTTATAACAATATTATCTTCACCAAATCTGTTATTCCCGTCTCGCTCGCTCTGCATTTCCACCATTTTCACCTTCAACCAAACTCTCCACCTTTTCCATCATTTAGACCTTCTCTAGAATCTCCTTCATTTTCAACATTTCCACAAGAACCAACCACAATATAATCTATACCATTCATATTAGTCTCACCCTCGCCAGAAACAATATGAAAATTTTCTTTTAACAATCTCAGCTCATCATATGCTACATCTACCTTGCTCTAGGATTCTAAAATTCTTCCTTAGTCTTTAAAATCAAGAAATTGTTCTGGGAGAGATTTGGTACTTATAATATTTTTGGGAGAGATTTGGTACTTATAATATTTTTAGATTGAATTAGGAACAAAATATTTTTTAACAATGCATTTCTTTTTAAACACTTTTTTGGAAATGAGTTTAAAACTTAAATACTTAATGTTTGGTTAGACATTTTTACAAGTGTTTATAGGTGAATTTTGTTTGGTTTGTCATATACAAAAAAATGTTTATATACTTAACTCAAATTACCATAAGGACTATTAAACACTATGACCTAATTTCATAAAAAAAAAAAACACATATATTTTGATATTTTAGGTAATTTTATTTTAGAAGTAGAAATATATTGATATTTAAATTCATAATCATAAAAACTATAATTGATCTCCAACCACAAAACATAATAATAATAATGTTTTTCAAATAATATAATATCAACTAGACATGAGAAGCTATGCAATTCGATCGCGTTCTTCATTCATTTCCATCTCACGAACTGAACCTCTATGCTCTTCATTGACGTCCTCATAATTTATTTCATCATTTGAAGGTAGTAGCATCTCGTTGTCATCATAAGGCTGGAACTCAAAATCTGTTTTTGAATGAACCCTTATAAAGTTATGAAGAGCCATTGAAGCAACAACAATTTTTACATGTTTGTCAAATGGAAAACTATGCATTTGCCGAACAATTTTCCATCTATTCTTCCAAACACCAAGTGTTCTTTCAATTGTGTATCTTAAGGAAGAATGTCTATGATTAAATACCTCCTTCATGCCTCTTGGTTGGCTTCCACGTCAAAAATCAGCAAGATGGTATCGTTCACCTTTATAAGGATCTAAATATCCTTCGTTTGTGGATAACCAAAATCTACAAGATAATATTTTCCTGAAATAATAAAGTAAACACTTACAAAATAATATTTTCCTGAAATAATAAAGTAAACACTTACAAAAATAAATACTTAAAAAATATAATAAACATTAATGTATTTATTCTTACATACTAACTTTTGGGTGAATGTGAAAACCCTAAATGTGGTCATTCTTGATGCCTCCACAAAAATCGAGCATCATGAGCAGCACCCTCCCATCTAGCCCAAACAAATGTAAAACACATGTTAAAATCACAAACTGCCATAATATTTTGGGTGGTAATACTTTTTCGACCAATGTAAGGTATATGTCTTCCTTTAGGTGCTACAACTTGTATATGAGTACCATCAATTGCTCCAATACAATCTTTGAAATACGACCAATATCGAGTGTCTTGTTTAATCTTATCAGAAGTAGTTTTGAATTGTGGATATGTAGGCTTAATTACATCAACAGCCATAAGACAAATAAAATCTAATTAACACTATATTAAACGACCTTGATACAGTCTCCCCTGAGTACTGAAATCTTTCTTGAACCATTCTATTTGAGAAACGTGACCCAATTGTGTAATAAGAAACATTGTAAGAGCTTCCTCCAAAGGCATACATTTGGCTTTTCTAAAGTTATATCGTTGTTCAAGTACTACTAACAATTTTTGAAATATATGTTTTACCATTCAAAATTGTTGGTGACATCTATCGTCATGACCATTCAAGATCTCCATTACAAATTTGTAACCAGTGTGAGAAGATGTCCTACAAGGCTCTTTGCAAACATGCATCACAAAATGAAACACCACATCATCACATCCCAATTTCACTAATTGATCGAGTTCATATTCAACTTCGCTTTCGTTAGAATGATCATTATGATCAGTATTGTAATTATCATATGACATTTGGAAAACATAAAGGAATTAGAAAACAAAATTAGAAACTAAAGATCCTAACAATATAATATCTTTTTGTCATTGCTATCAATAAAAATAAAGATAATTGTCTACAATCAAACATTTTGTAAACATTAGAAACGAAAGATCCTAAACGTTCATGACAAAAATAACACTCCAAAATGGTAATTGTATATATCTTAGGTAATTAAACTTTGTTTTGCTTCAACCATGCAACTTGAATCTCAGGCTCTTGTAGAGCTACAAACATTTCTTTATTTTCCCTTTTTGTAAAGATATATGCTGCTTTCGTGAAAAGCTCATCGTCTTTTACAATTTCAGGTATGTCTCATAAGACATTCATCACTTCAAAAATACTACAACCCTCGAAGATCTCTTCTCCTATTATCAAAAATACTTGTACACTTCAAAGATATATGCTACTACATGCACCAGTATGTATCGAATATTTTATATCATTAGTATCATTATGCTCCATATCTTCAAATGTATCATCATTTTTTCCTACATGTCTAAATGAATTGTCTTCACTACTTTGAGGTACAAATCTTTAAGATGGTGTCCATGCTCCATCACCTGTAACGACAATATCTTTAAAAAGAATATCTAATTGGTCTGCATTTTGCAACCCCTTTGCTCGAAATTTTGCTGTCTCGGCCTTAACCTAGAAGATATTGATTTAAGAAGTATTTAATTATAATTTTCATTTCTAATAAATAAATGATATACCTTTAAATTCTCTTCCCACCACTGGGTTGGTGCATCAATAGTTTGTCTTGATGAATCCCAACCCAAGCCTGTGTTGTTTCCAACCAAGTCTGTCCATATCTGCCAATCTTTTTTCTAATACATCCCCTTTATTTTTCATTTGTCTTTGATCATAATTTCTTCCAGTTTTCTCTCTAATTATTCTAATAACATTTTCCCATCCTTCTTTACTTAAATGTTCATTGGACCTATTCCCTTTCAAAGTTTCATCAACACAAGCATGGATAAATACATCGGTTGTAGTATCATCCCAAATTGATCCCAAATTGAAACAAAGGTGGGTTAAGTAACAAGCTTTTCTATTTACTAGACGTAATTTGAAAGTGATTTGACATGAGCCAACTTTATCAAATTGATTTTGCTATAACTTTGACCTATTTATTATTAATAAAAATTTTCAGATGTTAACAAAAGATTAATATATGAACGAACATTATTAGGAAAAAAAAGAGAAAATAAAAATCATTCTCCAAACGCTCGAACCCAAATTTCATTTCTTTGATTTCGACTTTGGAGGAAAACCCAATTGGCAAACCAAAACTTCCAAATTAGAACAGTGGGATTCATACGGAATAATCCAAGCATTCGCAGCAGCCGTCGTTACTTCCCACAGATCCTCACGCCAATTCAAGAAGATACTTCCGTAGGGTAATTCTCTTAATTCCCCCGCCAATGCACTCAGATTCCGATCCCCACCTCCTTTTTCACCATTTTTTCCGGTCACCCAACTCGGAATCCATGAAAATCGCTTCATTCATTCACTACTGTCTATCAATTTCTTAATCTCACGGTTTCTCTTTGTTTTCTTAAGCCTCTGATTGGGAAGTAGAGCCTAATGGCGTCCATGGAAGTCGACAGCGCTAACTCCAATACTTTTGACCCTGACAATCCTAGATTTTCCGTTAATGGTTTGCCCTTGTCATTTTCTGTTTAACCATTCGAGTTTTTCGTTTTTCCTACGATATAACTGCTTGTTCTGTGTTCATTTTGCCCATTTTATCTGCTTTCGCTAAATCCATCGATTTATTTTTGGTTCTAATGGTGTGTTTTTTTTTTTTTTTTTTAATTTGTTTTCGAAGTATTGCAGCTCTTGAAATCTGCCCAAATGCAGCATGGGTTACGTCATGGAGATTATACTCGCTATCGGTTTGTGCAATTGTGTTTTTTTTGTACCATCTGATTTGATTGAAACATTGTTATGCTGTTCTCTTTTGTTACTTCCATTTATGCTAGAGTTTATAGTGTTACGGATTTCTCTTGATTGTTTGTATATATGATTTTTTCTAATGTGTAGGAGGTATTGCACAGCTCGGCTAAGAAGGTTGTATAAATCTTTGAAGTTCACTCATGGCCGTGGAAAGTACACCAAACGTGCCATAACTCAGTCAACTGTTAGTGAAGTCAGGTTTGCCCCATTTGATAATTCTTTTCAGGGAAAGAGCAGCTTTTGATTTTTCACATATTTAGTTTTTCATTTGCGCTTCAAAGTAGTCTCCTTCTGTTACTGCCTAGAAAAAATGTTGCACTCTAGAAGTTGTTTACTTTGTCACTGAAGTTTCCCCTTGATTTACACCGATTCTTATGAAGTGGGAAGGAAAAAGAGGAAGAAAAAGAAAATGATTAAGTGGTAAATAGTTTGATGATTGTTAGAACCTTATGTTATGAGGTCAGATGAAATGGTACATGTACGTTTTAGATTTTATCGTGTCAGTGAAGATAAATGCATTGCGAAAATTATTATAAACAAAGCTTAAAACCTTCTGGAATTTAAATAGGTATCTCCATGTGGTTCTTTATACGGCGGAGAGAGCATGGAGTCATGCCATGGAGAAAAGGCAATTACCGGATGGTCCAAATCCACGCCAACGTATCTATTTGATTGGTAGGCTCAGAAAGGCAGTAAAATGGGCCACTCTCTTTGCACAATTGTGTGCAAGCAAGGGAGACTCAAGAACATCTTTGGAAGCTGAGGTTTGTTCCTAGCTTTCTCCTTATGAAATATATATCATACAAACCTTGAAATTTTTTAACTTATGTCTTAGTGAAGAGTGATTTTTCATCATCTTTTGTTTATCAGCTGGTAATTAACATGCTCTGATATGTAGGCTTATGCATCGTATATGACTGGAAACTTGTTGTTTGAGCAAGATCGGAATTGGGACACTGCATTACTGAACTTCAAAAGAGCGAGGTGCTTCCTTGTATTTTCTCTGGATTGTTAAATTCCCACATTACAATGGTCAACTAATTCTCGCATGACCTTCTTTTTAAGGGACAAGTTGCATTATGCAAATAATTTGCTCTATGGATGCTGTAATAGTTTAGTTTTGCTTTTGTGTTTACTTTTCCATCTCTATATGAGAAAGGCCTAAAACCAATTAGAGAAACAAGGTCACTGCCATTTTAGGGAAGCTTGGATGGCTCAGATTAGATATATATTTTTATGACATATTGTGGCCTTTAGAAGATATCTGGGACTGAATCAGGCTTAGTGCCTCTACTAAAGGTTTCAACTCCCACAAATTCCTTCCCTCTTCCTCTCCTCTCACTGAAGTTATACCTTGTTTAACCAAATTTCCCGCAAAATTACCCTAGAAGCATAGTGAAAGAGTCCTTGAATTGTCTTGAAGATTTTGACCTAAAAGGAAAGCTGGATATGAAGGGCTTTGGTGATCGTCGAAGGTTGGGTGAACGAACATTAAAAGGATCATTAAAGCTTCAGTGTACAAGTGCATTGCAACTGAGGAAAATGGGATTAGCATTCTTATTTCTTACAAGTGTAGGATAAAAAAGAAGACAAATGTGAGAAAAAAAAGACCAGTGTAAGATAGAAAGAAGACAGTTGTAATTTATCTGCCATTTCTATTGTTATCTATGTGTAAAGAATCCAAATATTGTTAAGGATACTTGATTAATGATTACAGGCCATGCATCATTTATCATCTCATTTTCATTTGCCAGCTAACATGTTAGCTAATGTTTTGTTTACCTTTCAGAGCTGTTTATGAGGAACTTGGGAAAGTAGGAGATCTAGAGAATCAAGTTTTGTGTCGTGAACGTGTAGAGGAGCTAGAACCTAGTATACGATACTGCTTGCACAAGATTGGGAAGTCAAATCTACAGGCCTCTGAACTTCTACATATTGGGGAAATGGAAGGCCCTGCTCTAGACCTTTTTAAAGCAAAATTAGAGGTCTGTTTGCTTTTCAAATCTACAGGCCCCTGAACTTCTACATATTACTTTTCACCTAAGAACAATTTCTAATTTTTAGACGACATTTTTCTTATCTCCCTTTCTTTTTGATCTCAGTATGGGCATAAATGTCTGGTTATTGGTGGTAGGCCTCTGGTTGTTATAACTTATACTTTCATTTTCGAAGCTTGGGTTTTAAAAGGAAAAGAGGATCTTTTACCTTAATCTCGGTATTCTAGCACCATTTTGTTTTGTTTTTTAGTAGTTTAGCTTAGCACACTGCTGTAATCTGAGAGCCAAGTGTGTAGTTGTAGAGAGGTGCCACCAACCCTCTACTTGTGGCCATCGTTTTATTAGTTGGGATCTGCTATGTATCAAAGTTCTGTCGATAGTTAAGCAATCAATTTTTTTTCTTTCTTATGTCTCTTCTCCAAAATGACATTAAAAATTAATAAAAATCAATAAATGTTATATTATGGAATAAAGAAATTTCTTTTCTAGTCTTCTTTATGGAAGAACTGACCTGCTTGTCCGATCTTTTTTAATAATTTATGTAAAGATTCAAACCAGTTTTGTCAATATGTCATCATTGGGTTTGGTGTTAATTTGAGCACAACTCAACTAGTATGAGACGTAGACTTTTGACTGAGAGGCTAGAGGTTCAAATCCCCATTCCCAAATTGTTGCACCAAAAAGAAAAAAAATCATTGTCTTGGAAACACAGTTTCTTGAAACTAATTTTACTCGAACTTAGTAACTCACCCTTTCACTACATTAGTTGAAGTCTAATGGCCAATCTATTTCAATTGCAAATTTGTAACAGAGGTTATCTATTGCTGTAGGGTTTTTTGATGTTATTTGTTGTTAGGTAGACCGTCAGAGAGCAGTGTCTGTTATTGAAAGAACATAAGACAAAAGATAAACCTCACGGATATTTTTCCATTGCAAAACTACTTGAGTTCTCAGATTTTCAATAAAAATAACATAATGATGACATTGATTTTTCTCTTGTTTTGTGTTTGGTTGATCTGATAATGTCTTTTACTCTTTTAGTCTATTGGAGGCCATAGTTTATTTTATAGTACTGTACTTTCTTGCTTGTAGGCTGTCATGTCAGAGGCCAGATCTCAGCAGGCTGTTTCCATGACTGAGTTTCATTGGCTTGGTCATAGATTTCCAATATCCAATGCAAAAACCAGAGTTTCCATATTAAAAGGTCGGTCTTCTCTAAAATTTAAATCATTTAAATGCTGAGATTTGCGATGATTTTACTTGGTTAGGAGCTTATATGCTAACTATTGAAAGTAGAGACGAAGAACAAACACAATTTTAAGTGAAAACCCTAGTTTACGTGGAGAAAAACCATGGTGCTGATAATCTTATTATTTTCTAATGATCATAAAGGTACACATGGAAAATATTTATAGGCAACAAGAGCCTAATCAACAGAATAAAAATAGAGGCAAAGCCAATTACGTAACTACCCTTAGGCTTTCAACATGACCTAAGCCCATTATTTTTAACACTTCCCCTCAAGTTGGGACGTAAACGTCATAAAGACCCAACATGCTAACACACAAATCAAAGTTTTGTCTGAGGAGCCCCTTTGTGACGATGTCAACAATCTGTTGGTTCAAGGGTATGAAAGGAATGCAGATGCTACCATCGTCAAGCTTCTCTTTGATAAAGTGTTTGTCAATCTCCACACGTTTAATCTTGTCATGTTGGATTGGGTTATTGACAATGATAATGGCTGTCTTGTTATTGTATCGCAAAATAGCTTCATAGGCACCTCATTGTCTTTGACAAAAATCAGACAACACCTTCTTGTTCCATGTTTCTGGTTTCCTGTTCCTTCTTTTTTTAGATCAAGAAACAGAAATGTATTTGATAACTGTTTTTGTTTCTTGTTTCTTGATTTGTTTTAGATTTATTTTTTATTTTATTCACATTTAATTCAATTAAACATCAAACAAAAATATATGTCCTCCATTAAGCATAAAATAAATAAAATTATCGAACCTAAATTAGAAAGTTTTCTTGTAATCTTATGGAGAAGAAGATGAAGATTGGGATCTGAAGGACAGAGCTGGCTAGAGGAAGACAAAAACCGACGACGAAGAGGAGGACTGAAACCCACGACAAAGAGGAAGACAAAAATTCACGGCTAAAACACAAATTTGACAAAAACCCACAAATTCGGCGAAAATCAACTGCGAAAACACAATTTACGCAAAGAGGAAGATGGAAACTCATATCCAGCGAAGAGGAAGGTGTTGTGTAGAGGAAGACGATGAGAGATGAAGAGAAAGACAGTGAAGACGATGAAGATGATGAAGACGATGAGAGGAAGAGGAAGAGGATGATTATTTGGAAAAGAAGATGGAGATAAGAGGAAGAAAAAGGAAACCATGTGGAGAGTGGTTATTTAGGGAAGAAGATGGAAATAAGAGGAAGAAAAAGAAAATCACGAGAGGAAAATGAAATAGAAAAAGAATTGAAAAGAAGAAAAAGGAAACCAATAAAAAGAATTGAGAAAAAGAAAAAGGAAACCAATAAAAAGAATTGAGAAAAAGGAAAAGGAAATCAATAAAAAGAATTTGAGAAAAAGAAAAAGGAAATCAATAGAAATAATTGAGAAAAAGGAAAAAGAAACCAATAGAAATAATTGAGAAACGGGAACGGGATAAACTACTTTTTTTTGTTCCTAATAATTCCTTATAAAATGAGAAACGTTTCTACTTTTTTTGAGAACGAGAAATAGGGAAGGTTACCAAATACCTCAGTTTCTTAAAAAAATGAAAACAAAAACAGAAAACTGGAAACGGGAACGTTACCAAACGGACCCAAAGCCAATCTCACAAATTTTCTCCAATATTCCAATTTCACCAAATCTCTCATATTTAATTTGATATTTCCAAAATTTCTCCAATACTTAACATTTAATTTAAATTACCTTAATCACCACAACTCAATTTAAGTCTCAACATTCACAAAATTTCTCCAATACTCAATTTAAGTCTCAACATTCAAAATTATAACCAAATAATTCCAGATAACTTTTTTTTTCGTGTAGAGTTACTCTTTTGGAGACATCTGGCTTTTAGCTAGCTTGTTATACAGACCTAGTTGATATGATTGATTCCTTCTCCATCTGTCCTTTTGGGGGAACGGTCATTTCTTATGGCCTGCTGGAGTGTGTAGGTTAGTGTTGGATCTTGTGGGAAAGAAGGTAATAGAGTTTTTAGAGGCTTGGACAGGGACAATGTGCAAGTCATTTCTAGTTTTCGTGTTTCTCTCGGGTTTGAATACGATGTGAGTCTTTTGCACTTCTGTTATCCAGAATTCCTAATTATCTCTGCATGAAATTATCCAGCTCGGGAATTAGAGAAGGACTTGCAAAGTTCAGCAGATTCTCTTCCAGCAGAGAAAAGATTGTCCATTTTTGATAAGATCTTTGCAGCATACCACGAGGCAAGGAGCTCGATTCGCTCTGACTTGGTATGTGGAAGTTTGACATTAGCCTTCCTTTGGATTCTTTAAAAAGTTTTTGTCTCTACTAATTTGATCTTCAAAGTTATGTTACCAATTTTCTGTTTGTTTAGGTCAGTGCTGGAAATGCTGAAAGTGTTAAAGATGATTTGAGTGGGCTTGATAAAGCTGTTAGTGCAGTGTTGGGTCAAAGGACAATAGAACGCAACCAGTTATTGGTAAAAATTGCAAAAAGCAAGCTTGTTAGACGTCATGATGAAAAAAATGAGAAAGTTACCAAGCCAGAGGAACTTGTTCGCTTGTATGATCTTTTATTACAGGTAAGCATCTTTATGTATTCTTTTATCCTTTTCGGTATTTGAAATGATCTAACTGTTAGATGCTAGACTAAAAATTTAAGTTTTCTGTAGGGTTTAGCAATATATTTTGTGAATAATAATTTATTTATTTATCATTATTTTTTTGCAGAATATTGCTGATCTTTCTGACTTAGTCAGTTCTGGAAGAGATAGGAGGCAGGAAGAAGTGACTTTTGCTGAAGAGTGCTCTCTTAAAAGCCTAGCTTTTCGTGGAGAAAGGTTTCTGCCCTTGTGTTCTTGATCTTTATTGTTGATTAGAAAAACCTCCATATTTTCATTGATAATTCAGCAATTTGCATTCTGGATTATTCTCTCTTTTCAAGCATAGAAATCTCTTGTTCTTTTAATCCTTAAAAATTTTCTCATAATGTGTTGGGTTCCCCACCATTTTTCTTGACCCTATAACTCCTTGCTTTTATCTGTATACTGCACTTATTGCCATTGAGGGAACAGAGCGCCTGTATTGAAGTGGTGCTATTGTTCCATTGTCAGCATATAACAAATTGATTCCATTCTCTACTTTTGATCTGTAAGTTTGATTCTTTGTCAAACAGTTTTCCATTTGAATGATGGACTTTTTACATTGTTTTTCTTCATACTTCTCTAAAAAAATATGTATCCCGCACTTTGTTTGTGTAATACTGACAAGTTACAAAACTTAGGAAAACGTCCGTGTAATGGTGACCAAGGAGAAACGAAATGCAGCACAATCTCCCAAATCTCTGTGTTGCTATAGCCCTCAAAGATTCTATCGTTTCTATAAGCGTTGGATCTCCCAAATTTCTCACTGCAACTAAAAACTGTTAAACCCTTGGAAACCATGTAGCATGTATGAGTTGGGAAGCCCATCTATAACCGTTAGTATCCCACCCACCCAAAAATAAAAAAGAACTAATTCACATTTCTAATTTCCACTGCTCAGTCTTTGACTGTCATAGATGCCTACAACTGTCGCAAATGCCTCTGTTCACCTCTCCCTCCCACCATACCGTATGTCGTCGATCCACTTGGTTTCAATTCGTCGCACACCGATCCACTTGGTTTCCATTCGTCGCACACCGATCCACTTTTGCCTACCTAGATTCTTTTTTACCATTATCTCTTTTCTTCTTTACTTATGATCTGCCCTTGAGTCTTTGTTCTTTTGTGTCCGATTCGACTGCTGCTGTCATTTGTTGCTTCACATTGATTTTGAACTCCACTCTCTATCATATCTCCATTTGCACTCGTGTCTTTTTCTTTTTCTGCTTCATATCGTTGCCTAGCACATCCTTACTATCAAAGTATTTTTCAATTCTTCCCACATTTCTTAATTGAGGTTTGTGGACTTCAAATGAAAGAAATCATGTGTCAATGGTCGATGACAACAAATTAAGATTTAATTTGGTCTTACTAGTCCTTTATGATTGTTCAACAGTATGCAGTGCTTCTTGGTACTCCAGACACTATGGGGGTTGTTTTTGTGTTGCTTTGAAGATCCTTTTTAGTTTCAGTTTGAAATTCTTGAAGGTTGCTGGTTGGTTTAATGAAGCCTTTTTTTGGGGATGTTTATAGGGCCTTTTATTTGGTGGCTTGGAGTTTAGTGTAGTTGGGAGTTTTTAAATTGGTTTTCTTTTCAGAATTTGACTATGCTTATATGGGGTTCTGTGTTTGGTCAGTATCTTCTTGTTTATTTGGTTTTTCTTGTCAGTTTCCAAGATCCAAGTTCTCGTGTTTCCCACAGCTCCTTTTTCCTTCTGTCTTTTGTTTGGAGCTCAGTGTCCCTAGCCTCTATTTTAGTATTTCGTTTAAATTATTATTTTTGGTTATTTGTCGAGAGTATTATTTGGGTTGTTGTATACATTTTTTGTAATCTTTATTAGTTCATTTTATTCTTTTGTAGAGCTTTGTAAATTTTGAACACCTGTATCTGTTTTTATTTTTATTCAAGAACAATTTCTCATTTCTTGTTTTGGAAAAGAAATTGGTGTCTGTTTCTGGACAGTCTTTCCTTGGCCTCTGCACATTTTGTCCTTACATTTGAAGTAGACCGATGCACTTATGAAACTAATTGAGATAATAAGATTTAATTGCACCTTCAAAGTAATATTGTTTTCTTCTGTACGAACTTTGTGCTTGGATATTTATTCTCTGATCTTTTACATTTCTAATCTTATTTTTGTCATTTGTTCTTGTTTAATGTTCTCATTGAAGTGTGGATTAATTGATGTTTGCTGGCACTAAATAGATGCTAATGATGAATCCTCCTCTATACTTTCAGGTGCTTTTACTTGGCAAAGTCGTACAGTTTGGCTGGAAAAAGAGCAGAAGCTTATGTATTATATTGCCATGCTCGCTCCCTTATTGAAGATGCCATACAAAAATTCCGTACAGCAAATATCAGTGATCCGGTATGTGTATCATGTCGAATACTCTGGTAGCATTCAGTACATCCAACCACTTGTCTCATAGGATATTACCCTGTTCCATTGTATCTTATATCTATGGTAGTTTTTATGCTGTAGCTTGTTGCATTGCAATAGTCTGTTGGTGAAACTTCACTTCTCTTTTAGTAATATTTTCTTGTCTTTGTTGAGGTCTGGAAGCTGTAAGATGGCTGTTTTTGAAGAGAACAAGAGTTTAGAGAAAACGTCTTCTCTTTGTTTGTTTTCACCAATAGTTTTTTTCTTTAGAACAATTGTTGCCAGTGTATAAATCTGTGAACTTAAACTTTATGATTTTAGGTGAACAATAACATTAAATTTGACTTGATTATTGTTTTCAAAAACAATAATGTAGACAAATTAAGAATTTTTTTCTTCTGGAAAGCTATTTTAAAAGTAAGTTCCCAAACAAGATACTATAGCGTACATATTGAAAGAACCTCCGCTTTATTTTTTGCAACAGAAGTTGATCGAAGAGTTGAAGACGTTGATTGAGGAATGCAGAGTGAACAGCTGTGTAGAGCATGCAACTGGAATTATTGAGGAGGCGAAGGCTCCAGAAAATCTGTCGAAGAAGATCTCAAACATGTCATTGACTGGAGCAGAGAAGAAGGTATTGATTACATTCGTTCTTTCTGTCTTTTCATTTTTGACTTGCAACCAGATTGAATGAACTTGAATTGCTTTGTGCTTGATGCAATAATACTTGTAGATGAAAATCAAGAGAG
Organism: Cucumis sativus; assembly: GCF_000004075.3. Taxonomy (NCBI): domain Eukaryota; kingdom Viridiplantae; phylum Streptophyta; class Magnoliopsida; order Cucurbitales; family Cucurbitaceae; genus Cucumis; species Cucumis sativus. The sequence goes on from NC_026655.2 coordinate 28,293,630, forward strand.
ACGATTAAATAAACCAATTGACCTGAGTACAATTTTGAGCATGTCTATCCATTTCCTGTTGTATGGATACATCAAATTCATATTTCTTCCTAGCCAAGTCATGTTTCTTTCTTGCTCCAAAAGGAAAACCATGTTTTCGCGAGCACATGTTCTTATTTTAGTTTATATCCTGCTTGGATGCTAACATCTACCAAATCCATCCTCATTATGTGACAGTCGGCCAAATACCTCCTTCAGAGCCTCGATAACTACGAGTCTGCAGTTGGCGATTCCAATATAAAGACTGCTCCACGTATTGAAGCCTTTCCTCCCGCATTTCAGGCGATCCCTCGCAATCCCATTGTTCTAGACATTGCATTCAACTTCATTGACTTCCCATCTCTCGAGAATAGAATGAAAAAAGACAGAAAGGGCTTTATCAGTAGGCTATGGGGATGAGTACCTTTGGCAATATATTTTTTTTTTTTTCACTTAGGGTCATCTCTTTGCTACATGGTTTTTGTTTTTGAGACCACGGTTCCAATCCTTTAACAACTCTCTCAGCCCCCTTCGCCTGAATTTTAGTTTACAATTAGAAAACATTCACTATTTATTTTTTGGTTTCTCTTGGATGTACAACAAAGACATAGTACCAAAATTTCAGGATTTTTCTTAGTAACCTACATGTGACTACAGAATACACATTTGTTTATCTTCTCATTTTGGCTGTTAATTTTGGATTTATTGTGGATATTTTAGAAGTTTATTTGCAAATTCTGTTGCGATATGACTCTTTAGCTAAGATTAACATGAGCTATGAGCTGCCATAGAAAATAAAATATTCAAAGACTCTGAGGTGATGATGATCAGAGAATGATTGATTGCAAATATTATTCTTTCTGTTATGATGCTACATAGGGCTCTAGTTGATTTGATCATATTGTAGTTTATCTGGTGCACTTTCCTTTGTCTTATTCATTTGGTTGTATAGAAAATTGCACATAGAGCTTTTAAACTAGTGAAAGTGATAGCACAAACTTCATAGAAATCTTTAGCCCCTAACACAATTTTCAAAACCCAACAATCATTCACATGGATTAGAAGACCATTCTTTCTTTCAATGAATTTATTGGCAAAATGAGACAGGAGTTGCTTTTTCTTATGATAAAATCTATTATTGACCATTTTTTTTTTTGGGAAGATAGGCTTGTTGGAATTTGATCGAAACAACACTTAGGCCCCACCCCTGATGTTGATATAGCAATTTGATTAATGGCGTGTGAGTTTCACACTTTTTACTTACCTTTTACTGTTACCAACCACTTTTATTATTATTATTATTTTTTTCTATCTATTTTTTTAATAATCTTACTTGAAAATACTTCTACTAAAATGTTTCTATTTTTGTTTTTCTTTTTGTGGAGAATACACTTTTACTACATGTTAACTAGAAAATGGTTAAGCTATACTAAGCAAGATGTGGATTGAATTTCGTCACCTCTATTGTACTCGAAAATGGTTAAATTATAAGTTTGATTTTTTTAACTTTGCTGTTTTCTATTTGATTTTTAAACTTTCAAAGTTACAATTTTAATTTCTTAAGGTTTGAAATTTTAGAAGGTACAAGTTTATTAGACATAGTGAAAAGTACAATATTTCATTAGACATGTACTAACATTTTTGAATTTGTAGATTTACTGGAAGGCACATTTTAAAGGTTAATTAATAATAAATAGAACAATTGCAATTTGCAAATAATGATACATAAGTAAATTTGTCTTCACCCACTAACTTGAGAGTGTTGAACTTGAGATTTGGTGATTTAAAAGGTTATGTGTTGAAGCTCTCCAGTATATAGCAATACTCTTTAAAAAAATATTTAATTATTGGACTAATTATTCTATAAAATAAATACAAACTTAAAGCTAAGAAAATTAACTTATATATATATTTTTAATTTGAAACAACTATTATACTTAACAAAAAAAATAAAGAAAAATTGCATCAAATAACACAAACATTTTTTTTTAAAAAAAAGCTTATTGCACCAATTTCTTTTTTAATATGATAAAATTAGTGATATCATACAGTAATCATAAGTTATCATAGGGCTATCAGATAGTAATCATACGGCTATCAAATGATAATCACTTTTAAATTTGTTATTTTTGCAAATTGAGAAGATATTGTGATAGAGACTCTATTACCATAATTTTTTTTGCTATTTTTACAAAAGTCCAAAAATAAAATACGAGTATGATTGATTTGTCTAATAAAATTTTTTCAATCCAAGTTTGTTAGGCTGCATTATTATGTCTAAAAGACGTATCATGTTAAATTTAAAGTGATTTGATCAAACACTAATTAAATATAATTTTTTATTTGTATTTTTTTATAGCCTAATTTCAAATCACTTGAAAAAAAAAAAGGATTTTTAACAATAATATATATATATAAAACAAAAACATACTTTTTAGACATTCAAAGTCACCTAAACAATCACTTAAAAGCCAGGCTAATCGAACACAATCTAAACTCAAATAAAAGAACTTGGATTTTAATAAATGGATTGTTCCTTTGGCTAATTGCTCAACTATTTTGCAGCTTGGAGAAATCCCAGTGTGGGTTTGATATGCAACTCATATTTTATTTTATGTTTTTAGATTGTACGTGTTCGTTGAGATTATGGATTATGGTTGAAATCCATCTCATAAAAGTAAGATTAGATTACAGAAAATATGGAGTGGAGATTTTGGAGAAATCTCTAAGAAGTAGAAATACTTTAATCAATCAACCCAACTATGTAAAATGTTCAAAAGAAGTGTAAGAGAAAGAGAAGTGAAGTTAACATATCATGTAAGAACAGTTGTAGACAGAAATGTTAGGGTAGTAAGTGAGACTAGAACATGTTGTATAGGTGAGATTGGTAGGTGCAAACCTAAAGTTCTCACATGCATTTGTCACAAATGAAGCACACAAAAAGTTGAAATTGAAAAACTTATGTCTATCTACGATACTATATAGATCTTATGGATTTAGACCTCTTTAGTAGACAAGTCAAACATGACAAGAGAATATTTTAGCCTATCTTCAACCCTATGTTTTCATTGGTTATGTTTGAAAAATATTTAGGTTAAACTAGTTTTGTAATCTAACTGAGTCATGTAACATTTTTGTTTTTGCGTTTTCGATATATATAGGGGCGTTTGGTTTCCTAAGTGGGTTGAGTTGGTTGGGTAACAAACCAAACTTACCGTTTGGTTCACAAAAAAATAAAGTGGTTTATTATATCTCATATTTACGTTAATTCACATTTTTTACCTCGTTATTTATGTTAACAAACTTTCAATTACTCCCAACATTCTATACTAATTACCAACTTAATTCAACTTAACTCTACAAGTGAAACGCTCTTTGAATTTATTTGCATGCACTGCGTGGTTGGAGCGAGTTGCAAAAGTATAGGTGTATCCCACGATACACTTTAGTCTCCGATTTAAAAATAGCTAAAATTTGCATTTCATAATTATAACCTTTCTAATATTTAGAGGAAACAAAATGAATTGATTTTTTGTTTTGTAGATTGAGTTTGGTTTAAGGTTGCTCAATCTTACCTATTCTTACATAGATATAGAAGATCTTGAATTATTGTTACATAGATATAGAAGATCTCGAATTATTGTTACATAGATATAGAAGATCTCAATACGTTTGAATTACTTAAAACATGTTTCTAACTTAAAAACAAAAAGTTAATCAGAACCCTCTAAAGTTTACCATGTAACTAAATACATTAATCATGGAGCAAATATCTACCTAAAATCAACGATGAAAATAATAGTTTTTTTTTTAAAGAAATGTTAAGACTAAAATATAATGTAAAAGGTAGAAACTATAATCCATCCCCATTTTCTTTTAAACAAATTAAAAAGATTGATGGTGAAGAAATTGATGGAAAACTTTAAAAATGTTAAAAACAAAATTGAAACTCATCAATAGTGACATTTCATATAGCTTAGATCCAAAAAAAGAAAAAGAAAAAGAAAGAAAAAAAGAAAAAAAGAAAAAAAAAGCAAAGGACATTAATATATAGTAGCAGTAGAGAATAATTTTAGATACATTTGAATATTGTCTTTAGTGTGAGAGTATTGTTGAAAGAGTAGTTACTATCTTCAATCCAATACTCTATATATTTTGTTTGCTCAAAAGTACAATTATTTCTCAAATAATTTAACAAAATGCAATTATTTCTTCACATATATATATCTCCTCTTATTTCTCTTACCCACCCATCAACTTTGCATTATTCAAACATATTTCCATAATTGTTTCATTTAATGGAGTTTTATTCAACATATACATCATCATCTTCTTCTTCTTCTTCTTTTTAAATGTAAAATTTCATTGAAGAATATTTGGGTCTTAATTTCCTTAATAAGATTTTATTTTGAATTTTTCTCTAGGGATGAATATGAATTTGGATGAAATTACAAATTAAATATTTAAGATTAACCCCTATCAAGAAATATATATGTATATATATACATCCTTTCTCTTTCAAATCTTATAAAAAAATCAGCAAAATTAATTATTTTAAATGTAGATGATGAAGTAGTAGTAGTAGATGGGCAGGGCTATATTATAATGAAGATAGGCCGGTTTGACCCGGGTCCACTCCATTTCTCTTTGACCCTTTTTCTTTTCTACATTTTCTATTCTAAATTTAATTAGCTTAATATAATCAATAATCTTTTCATTTTTCCACTTTTTAAATATTTCTTACCTTTATATTTCTGCTACTTCAATATACACTCTAAATTTAAATCTATGTATTTAAAGCTTTTCAAATTTACTTCCTCCCTTACATTTTATTTGAAAATAACCTATCAATTAAATTGAGATCTAAATGATTATTGATTTATGAACTAAAAATAAAATCTAAAAAAAGTGTAAATTTATATTGATATAAATATTAGCTTAGACTTGATTTTTCTTCAAATGATATTTTAACCTAATTTTATTAGATTTGTCCTTTTTAAAAGATGTTTTTCCATGGTAATGTGAGTGGGCTTGAAATTTGAATAAGTGACTAAATTAATTATCTTTGTGAATTGAATTCCATTTTTAATAATATCTTATGGCCACAAACATAACATTTAATCTCTCTTTCAGTGAGATTTGAGTATTTAATGTGAAATTTGAGTGATGTTTTTTTAATATAATGAATCAATTCTCTATAGGTTGTTTGAGATTCTTCTTAGTCATTTTCGTCAAATACATATGGTTAATAACTATAGATTGAACTCTATTATTATTGAAATGTCTTATCATAACTAAACTTCAATGTGTTAGATATAACATCACATTACTCTTCAATCATGACTTTTATTTTTTAAATAATAATTGTCATGAATTTCCATTTGAACTCCAAAATAAATAAAAGAAATTTGAAAGCAAGTTGTATTTTATGTTTTCACATGTGTTTCGTGGCGGATTCAAAAATTGAATTCTAATTTAAAAAGTTGTGTAAATGTGTTTCATACTATATATTTATTAATCATGAAACTAATCTTACTTATTCACTATGATTTAGTTGATAATAATTAAGCTATTGTTAATTTATTCATGAATATAATTTAGGTTGAAAAAATTAGTTAATTTGTAATTTTAATTAGTCCATCTTGTTTGGAGAAAGTTAGAGTTAGTTTATAGTTGGATGAAACCTCATATATATATATATATATATAATCCTTGTGATCCGACAATCTTCGTAAATAGTCCCTATGAACAAGACTATTTTTATGATTTTATCAAACCAAAAGGACTAACTTTTAGTTTCAAAATTCATAAAAACTAAATTATATCCTTTTAAAACCATAGGAACCAAATTTGTAGTTTAACCTAAAAATTTATATAATTATTATTTTGTATTAACATTACATAGTACATATTATATTAAAAAAAATGCATTGAATTGAATTATGACATGAGATATTGTATTTCTAAATATTTTATATGTATTTAATATAAATTTTATTTTTTAAAAAGTAAAATTCAAATTTTGGATACAATGAAAATATATATAAAAAAAATTCAGAATTTGCACTAGTTGGATACAGAATTTGAAAACAGTTTTAAGAAACAAAATTCAGATTGTCTGCCAAACACATATCGATTGAATAAATATAAGACATAATCTGGATTATCTACCAAACACGCCCTAAATTCTTTGAGTTATCTTCTAGAAGTAGGTGACATCAACCGAGCTAAGGATATGTTGCAAGTCACATGACAAAATAACAAATCATGTTATTTATCATCAAAGGGTAGTGTGTGATACACCATAGTGATTTTCGTGATATTACTCTCTATAAAAGACGGGTGAATGTGCTCAGTGAATGAAATACGAGGATATACTTTAGTGAATGACATACGGGGATATACTAAGATTGAGGAATATTGAGAGTAAGAAGAGATTTGACAAAGGAACAAAGAGTTTTCATTGTTAGCATAAATACTTTAAATCAATATAATAGATTAACCTAAGATCATTCATGCAAAATTGTTAAGAATAAGTGACATACCAGATTCCATTTTCGGGTAATTAATGATGGCTATAAAATTGTTATTGTCTACATCAGCCAAAACTTTGAATGACCTTAGTGGGATCTTTCTATTGATGGGATACAAAAAAGACAGAGTGCTTATTATTTTGATATGTTGGGACCATAACATTACGTCTCTTTATATACTATTTCAATTAGGGTTCCCATTAAATCTTAATCAATCTAGGAATATGCTTGTACCTATTTAGTCCATACTCAATTAGGGATCTTTAGCCTTAATTAAATAGATCACATAATAGGCTCAATTAAATAAAATAACTCAAATGTGATAAATTATTAATTCACATACATAGCTTACACTTTAATACGTATTATTTAAGTACGTCTAACAATCTTCCACTATATAGTTAATTGAATTCTCACACTTGGGCTATTTTTGTATTCCTGATTAAATCACATAAACCTTAATTAAGCATAAATACATTTTTTCAATAATAGAAATCTCTTTAGTTCAATCCGATCCATCTCCTATATTAGCACAAAATCAAGATGTAGTTAGATCTTTATAACTAAACCTTCCTTATTATTAATTTCAATACATTCAACGACATAGATCAAGTATTGATAGGTAGCATGAGAAACTATATGCAATATGATCTAGATCATGCTTGTTTCCAAGTGGTCTAAATTTCTTAGTGAGATTATTCTTAAAAAACTTTATGCTAAACCGCGCATTCACCAAACTACATGCATGAAAAATAAGTTCAGATAATCAAACATAAACCATAAACTTTATTCTACATAGAAAATAAACAAATTAAAGTCAAAGAACATCCTCGATAACAAACTCCCACTAAACCATGGAATTAGAAAATTGACTAACACCCATGTGAGCAACATGTTCATGAAAAAAATTAGGCAATAAATCTTTAATTAATGGTTTGCCCATATATAGTTTGTTCCCATGTGTTCTATCAAACTTTGACCATTTTGAACTCTTTCTTTCACAACTAGAAACTTTACGTCTAAATGTTTTGACTTTGTATTACTTCTGTTGTTATTGGAATAAGTTACTGCTAACTTATTGTCACAAAACATTTTTAGTGGTCTTTCTATGCCAACCAACCTAGTGACAAAATTTTGTAACCAAATTCCATGATTGGACGCCTCATAACATGCTATGAATTCTGCAGCCATAGTAGAAGAATCCATAATAGTTTGTTTAACACTTTTTCAGGACACGACTCCATCAGCTAACTTGAAGATATAACCTAAAGTGGGTTGCAAAGTGTCTTGGCATCCAACATAAATTAACATCAGAACACCCAATTAATATGATCTCTAAAACTTCTAATCTCTTATAAGTGAGCATGTAATCTTTTGTTCTTTGTAAATACCTCATTACCTGTTTGGCTTCTTTCCAATGATCTATCCCTAGAATGCTTAAGTATCTGGCTAACACTGTAACTATGAACACGATATCTGGATGCGTGCAAATTTGAGCATACATTAGGCTTCTAGGAACCGATGCATATGGAACCTTTTGCATCTCCTTAATTTCATTTAGGTCAATGCTCCAAGACTATAGTATTTCAATTCCAAATCTACTAAAAAAAGATTTCAATATAGTTCTTTTGTAACAATCTCAAAATACCTTGGGAGCGATCTCACAATATTTCAATTGCTAATACAAAAGAAGCATCACCAAGATCCTTCATCTCAAAATTCCTTTTGAGAAATCTATAAACCTATATCATTACTTTCTTTGAGTATGTCATCAACATATAACACCAAAAAAATATGTTTTACTTCTACTGAACTTGTGATATACACTATATTTCACTATATTCACCTCAAAACCAAAAGAGGTAATTACTTTATGAAACTTGTGATACCATTGACAAGAGGCTTTGTTTGAAACCATGAATGAATTTCTTCAATTTGCAAATCATAGATTTTGAATTATCAGATAAAAAGTTTTCTGATTGTACTATATAAATCGCGTCAACAATGTTTCTATTAAGAAATGTAGTTTTCATACCCATCTGGTGTAACTCTAAATCAAAGTGAGCTATCATTGCCATGATTACTGTGAAAGAGTCTTTCGATGAAATAAGAGAGGAAGTCTCTTTGTAACCAATGCCTTCCTTTTGAGTAAAACCCTTTGCAACAAGACAAGCTTTATTTCTTTCAATTTTTCCTTGTAAATCCGTTTTGGTTTTATATATCCATTTACAACCTATGGATTGCACTCCTGATGGGAATTTGACAAGTTCCCAAATGACATTGTCTTTTATGGATTCTATTTCTTCTCCCATAGCATTTATCCACTTTTGAGAGTTAGAACTTTGTAGAGTTTGTTGGAAGTTGATTGGGTCATCTGGCTTCCATTATGCCCATATCATTATGATGTTCTTGAAGAAACACAATATCGTCATTTGAAATTGCACTTCTTTTTCTCTAGTGGACCTCCTTAGTGGCAGTTCTTGAGATTGTTGAGTTTGAACTTCAAGTTCAATGGGGACTTCATTGTTGTCTTGTTCTATAATTGGTTCATAGTGAAGTCAGAAATTGGAGCATGAACATCATTTATGTCCACGTTAGGAAAAGAATGCAACTTTAGAAGTAAAAATGTAACTTTTCAAATGATTTATTATAATAGAATTTTTCCTATCTAATAAAAATCTCTACGTAGTTGGAAAAAAAAACTAACGGCGGTTTTTCTTTCTTTCTTCTTCTTCATTTTTTGGGCGGTTCAAGTTTCAAGCTGGATTTTTTTTCTTTCTCTTTCTTTTTTGTTATATTTTATTTTAAGATTTGAATTGTTCTATTGCATTAAATTTGTGAAATCATTTTTATTAAATTTATTTCTAGGTCACATTTAGACTAAGAACGAAGAATACGTAGATGCTTTGAGACCCATTTCTATGGTTGAAGAGGTAATTATGTATCTCTCTATATACAAATATTTACTTCTAAATTAAAACTGCACAACTTCATTTAATCTCATTTTAAATGATTCTTGGTGGTGAAAAAGAACATAGCTCATGTGTCATCAAAGTGTATTATTATCCATGCACGAAGTTTGTAGTTCGAATCTCCCTACTCAATTATACTAAAAAAAAGTTACTCTTAGTAACACATTATTTTGTTTAGTAATATTTAAATATAAAAAGTCAACAATATAATCTTTACACGTGCAACACACGTTAATATTTTCTAGTCGTTAATATTTTCTAGTCCTGAAAAAGTTGTTAAAGTAGATGTAAACTTTTATAGTCGAACATCTATAAATCTTGTGTTTGTTCTTCTTTTGCTGTTGATACTATATTTCATAATCTGATAAATTAGAGTTGTTAAATAGCTAATGCTTTCCAAAGTTTTTTAAAACACAACATAATAGCCGTTTTGATCCCATGTTATTCTCTTATCACCTAATAATTTTTTTTATCGATTATTGTCGTTTTAATACGTAAAACAATGAAGAAAAACATTATGATAACTAAAACCGTTTTTATTTTTCTTTTATTCTTTTTAGTTTAGCAAACCATGATAGATATTTTGAAAGCTTTGAAATTCAATCATCATTTACTTACACTTCGAAAAAAAACAAGCAAGCAAAATCAACACATATAATGTCACGGTGTTAACGAGAATGTTAACGATAATGATTCATTTGTAGTTAAAATTTTGTAATGTTTCGAAGTTTACGAGGAAGAAATGAATAAACCTAGATCGCATTCATATGAGAAAGATTCGAGGATATAAAAGTATATGGTTAAAAGAAACTTGAAAGAATAGAAAGTTACTACTTAGAAAAACAATATTTATACCTATACCAACGGTACATTCCTTTTAGGTGTTATAGGATTTTCATAGCTAGACATGCTTAGTTTGAAATGTAGAGTGATCCTTGGAAATTTTCATAGCTAAAAAATATGTGAATGAAGATTAAACATGTCGAAACGGATCGTGTTGGTTTATTTTAAATCGTTGTGTTATGATAATAAACAGATAGAAATTTGAAAATTTTGAAGTAACTAACTATTGAATGAACAATTTACTATGAGTAAAAAAAAGTGAAAAAAAGAAAAAAAATAAAGGAAAAAGTGAAGATTGGTGGAGAACAAAAAGCAAGAAATTGCAGAGTTTGAATTTGGAAGTATTGTCTCTAGGGCTTATCTTCTTCTTCCTCTTTTTCTTTTTGCAATTTGTGTTCCTCTTCAACCGACACTACTTTACTGCCATAATCATGAATCATCACTTAAATAGTTTACCATATTATACTTTGTTTTCTCTTTTCTTTTCACTTTTGTTGTGTTTTACGATATTCAACAAGAAATCAAAGCATCTATTTTTTTTATAATAGTTATAGATGCTATATCGAATCATCTACTTTCAAATAGATAAATTTACCATACTAAGTTATTACAACATATAGACAACATCTTTTACTAATTTAAGACTTGAATGTGTGATTGGAAAAAAAATTATATGATATGATAGTAAACAATATTTATTTTACGATTGTTAGCATCACGTAAGAACGACATAAATTTTAACAACATTTAAAGAGTTGTCTATGAAACAAAGGTTACTATGAGAATGGAGACACCCAAGAGTACTATTATTAGAAGATTATGTTTATAATGTCATTCAAACTAATTGTAGAGTGGACTAAATATATAATTTTTCAAAGAAAGGAAAGCTAGTAGGGTTTGGTTGAATTTTTGAAGTGCCAAACCCTAGTAAAAGTAATTTTTTATGATGGAAAGTCATTTTAAAAATACTTTGAAACACTTTTTATTTATTATAGAAATAAATAAACACTTTTAAAATTTTGTGATAGTAAAAGAATATTGTAGTCTGAAATTTCTTAAAGTGCTTTTGGATGCCATGTTTGTTTTCCTTTAAAAAAAAGGTGTTTTTGTAAAGTAATCACTCACGACAAAAGAGTACCTCCATTTTTTAAAGATTTCTTTAGCATTTCTAATTCACTTTCACTTTATTAAGTTCTTCATGTCATGAAATATTAAAAATTATTCCATTGACCAATAATGATGATGGAAAAAAACTCTGTCAAATTGAGTTAATGCACAAAATATTAAAATATTTAACTTTGCATGGCTTAGTTCATCTTAATCGAGTAAAAGAAGATATATATAGTAACAAATTTGAAGGTAACAGTAGTAAAACTATTTTTTATTACAAATGGATTGAATCTTGTCGCGGTATCTCAATTATCGTGTTGTCGAGGTATATGTTCAATTTTCATCTTCATTTCAAGAATTTGTATAATGTATTCAAGGTAAACTTTTTTCCATCTTCAATCTATATGCGTTTTGTTTGTGTGGTTGTTGACTCTGTATCAATGCTGGAAGTAAACATATTTGAATATTGAACTACCCGGTACTTGGTATATTTAATGATTTTAGACAGTGAATTAAATAGCAAATACAATGTATTTTGTATTAACATTTTACATTTTTTGAATAGTAAACTTTTCTTAAATTCTTTAAATTTTAAGTATGCTTAAATTTTCACTTTTGTTAATATACTAAATTTTTTGTTATATAGCCTTTTTTTTTTCAATTTCAAAAAATACAAAGTATTTATATATTTATTTAATTATATGTTAGAATTGTAAAAAAATTTACAAGATGATTTAATTTGTTTCACTTTTGTTAATATACTCATTGTTTTTCTTTCTATATCTTGCATGTTGAAATTTATTTTTCAAATTCAATTTATTTAATTATATTAGAACGTAAACCAATGCTTACAAGATGGTTTTAGATTTAATTATTAGATGGAGGATTCTTTTTCTTCATTAAATGACTATGTTTTTGTGTGCATTTTAAATATAAAGTAAAATCATCTTTTTTTTTTTAAAAAAAAAAGAAACGTTGCATCGAATGACAAAAACATTTAGAAAAAACACTTATTACGAATATGACAAAATTATAGTGATATTAGAGGGTAATCATAAGGCTATCGAAGGGCTATCAGACTGTAATTATAAGATTATCGACTTTTAAATTTGTTACTTTTTATAATTTAAAAAATGTAGTGATATGTAATCTATTATATTAAAGTTTTTGCTATTTTAAAATATGAAAAATTATATTGTAAATTTAAAGATGGTTTGTTAATCAAGTCGTTGAGATTTGAACATTGTTGTATTTTTTAAATTTGAGATTTTTCTTCACCAAATCATAATTTATTATTTATTTATATCAGAAAATTATTATTTATTTACTAATAATTTATATATTTAATTTGAAGTTGGAATTTTGCTGTTTTATATATTAATAATAATTTGTTATGGTTGGTTATAGTGTTGAGATTTTGTTAATTTATATTAATAGCTTGTTGTTTTTTTAAAAAGTGGAGATTTTTCTTAATTAAATCGTGAGTTTAGTTATTTGTTTATGTAATTTCGTTTTCTAATAATTTGAATTTTTTATTAAAAATATTTTATTGATATTTAATTCTTTTTGGTATATGTTGCTATTTTTTGAAGGAGGAGAAATTTGCTAGATACAACCAATTCATGTTACTATTTTCATTGCTACAAGTTTACGATCAAGTGGATGTTCTTTCATATTGACAAGTTCATCTACGTGCTACCAAAAAGCACCATAAAATCAATTATGGATTCACTTTCAGAGTCTCCCATTTTACAATTGAGCATATGTCGATGGATAGCATGATGAAGTGCGGTCAGTTGAAGTAGGTTATTATTCTATTGGTAGATGTTTTGTGAACGATGTCGTGGATCGTAGGTCTTATGAGGAGTCTGTTGTCCTACCAATATATTTTATTGAGAGGGAAAGTTTGAGACGAACATGGAGATAAAGAAGATGAAGTTTGGCTAGAAAATTTGGAAATTGAGGGAAAGGAATTAATGATAGTTAGTGTGTTTTGCTTGAAAAAAATGACAGAAAAGGTCGATTTGATTTGAGATGCGTGATTCACTTACGGGTATTTTAGGTTCCGAGAATGATTCTATTTGAAAAGTGAGTTTTTTCTAATGTATTGGAAGCATTCAAGGCAGTTTCATAACAAATTTTTTTTCAATTTTTCCATATTAAAAATTAAAATAAAAAATTTCCATTTATTGAAAGTATCAAATTTGCTATTTTTCTATTCACCTCCTAAAATAATATCTCTAGATTAAAGAATTCTACAATTTTTTTTAGATATTTGAATGGATTATCCTTATCTAAATTAGAATTTATTGGACATAAAGAAAACCTTTAGTATTACTAGATATTTTCTTTTTAGATAATTATTTAAATTCTTCAAAATAGTTCTACGAAAACCTAATTTAACATTAATGTCATATATTATTATTGTAGATGGTTCGAGAACCTTTTGGATTAGTTAGTGTCGATTTCAATTTTAACAATTAATAACCTTTTATTCTTTTAAACTTTTAGGTTAATAATCGTTCAAGAATATGTGTTTAATGAATTATGCAATTGAAGCATAGAATCATTTGCTTATTTTAGAATAAGACACTAATAAGTAGAAATGAATAGAAACAAAGATTATCTAAATAGACTGTGAAATTGGTTCCACACGAAGTTATAGCAATTCTAATGAAGACCATCAAACATAAACGTATAAAACTAAAGTTAAAATCTAACTCAAAATTAGGTAACTCAATTTGGTGCAATACCACCTACGTCTAAGGGAGCAATGTATTTGTAAAAATTATTTTTACTAATATAAAAACAAACAATTACATTGATATACTTTTATGTAAATAGATGACAATTACAATGGCACTCAAGTAACTAAATTTAGAGAATGATCAGTTAGACTTTTCATAAGTGTGAAACTCTATGAAGGAAATTTAGACTTTTCCTAAGCATGTGATGCAAGCACACAAATGTACGTAGTCAAGTTATAGTAAATTAAAATGGCATAAGACGCTGAGTATCGTCTTTCGAGGATCAAACGATATGGTTTTGTTTAGCTCTTTAGATTTGTGTCAAACAATAGTATGAAAAATTAAGTGTTATAGAGTGTTGATTTTATTAATTACTTCATCATTAAGTCGTACTTAGGTTTTCATGGTATTTTATGTAAACATTAGGTTTAAGTCTAGCAACTTAGTTCCAAATTATATATTTTCTTTCAACAAGAGTTCTTTCTCATGCAACTGATGTGGTTACCTAATATCTTGAATTCAAATAATAAACATGACTTTAAGCAACATTAACAATAATTTTCTTTCTTAACTTAACTATTCTGATCATAATCAATTAAGAAAGATTCAATATTATAGATTCGATTAAACAAACCATTGTTCAATCATAAATTTAACCTAACATGCACTAATGGTCAATCAATAAAACATAAGCAAAATAACATTGAAAACATATCATTTCACAATATCCATTAACTCAAATCCATAAATAAATTCATCAATACCTATTATCGTACAAATTTGCAAACATAAGAGTAAAAAGATGAAAAAAACAAGAAACTCTACTATGGAAGTTCTTTTTTATTGTTCAAATCCTTCGATACCCTCTCGGTAGCACTTCAAAAACTCAAACGACTTCAAGAAGTCTCAATCACACTTTATTATCTCTTTTTCAACATATCTCACTTTATGGATTTAGAATTTCGTAACCGGATATTGAATAACCTTGGAATATATAGAGAAAACTTTTCATATTTATTAACCTTTTTTCTAAATTAACCTTACACCATGGTGCTCTACGGTAATTGTGTGTCAAAAAGAGTCACAACGCCTGACACATGAGTGAAAGTGTGGGACATATGGAGCTTCAAAACTTCCAACGACGTGCATCGGGAATTGTTACTTTTTTTTTTTTTTACCAATTATTATTTTGATTCTTTTTTTGTGTGACAAGTGGTATTCCCTTTACGATACGATATAAAATCCAATAAGATAATAAAAAAAACGTTATGAATTCATAATTACATTGCATAGAAAATTTGAACATGTTTGCTTGGTTTACAATGTGAGCTTAAAATAATAAATACATAAAAAAGACGTCATCTCGCATAGCTAGACGTCATCTTCGAACAAGTCCACAATTACAATCATATGAAGTAAAATACATTGTTTAAACTTCAAATAAATCAAAATGCATGCCACAATCCAAAACTTTTTTAGTAACAATGATGAAACCAACTTTATGATCAACCTACCACATTCCATAACCTCCCCCCTCCCCTAACCTCTCATTTTATGAAGTAAAATACCATTTCATACCCACTGTCAAACTCATTCATTAAATCAACCTACCTTATAACAACCCAACCTTTCAACGTTTCTTTTTACAAATGTAACAACGGTAGAATAATAATTCAATATAACAACAGTAGAATAATCATTCAAATTTAACTCCTTACATAAAATCTCACATTGGTGTGCCATCCAATGTAACAATATCTTTGAGAGCTTCAAAGTGACATTTCACCTAAAACCCCGCACCGTCTAATCCCCAAACTCACTCCATGATGAACCTACCTTGTAATAACCCTACATCTCAAAATGCAAAACCTAAGCTTAACTAAAGGCTACCATAACTGCAGGATAGCCAAAACCAATCCTCATAATGCAAAAGCGAAGTAAAACTAAAGGCTACCATAATAGTTGGATAGCCCGTACAAATATTGGCAAATCCAAAAGCTAGGTTTAAACCAAAGGATACTATAATGGTAGGATAGCTAGAACAAATCATTTGAAATAAATCTACCTATCCTCAATCAAAAGCAATTAGAAATTTCAAGAATACGTACCTTAAGTTCAAGTTCCTCTTTGTGCTCGTGTCATTTCTTCAATAATTTTTTTTCATTTCTTCCATTTGTTGGGCATGCATCTCCGACATTCTTCTTTGTTCTTCAATCATATGTCTTGCCCTTCTTCAAGTTATTTAATCCTCGATTGCACCAACGTTAAGTTGGCTTTTAGCTCCCTCACCTCCCTATCATGGATTTCTTGAGACATTAAACTCAATGAATTGCTACCACTCTTCCCTAAGTTAGGTTTGTGGCTCCAACCAAGACATTTTGAATAATCAGGTCGTCAACTCAAAACTATCTCGCCTATTTCGTCCCTTGATAGTGGTTGAAAACCTTCTAGAAGAGGTACCGAGGATAATTCTAGCATTTGATTATGCACACAAATAGTTAAGTTATGCACTCAAAAAAATTAAAAATAAACCGTAACAAGGTGACCTTACATGCGCATCCTCAGCTGCTTGGTTCACGAACTGGCCACTCTTATTAGAGTGTGTTTCTTTGAATAGGTCCACGTGTCCCACCGGTTCACCTCGTTGTTCACTAAGCTCAGATTATCTTTGTACAAACGACTTGGACCCGCTAATATGATTGTATGGTTATTTTCCTCTATTAATCTTGTTAGTCTTTTATTGTTCCTACATGCAAAAAAAAAAAAAAAAAAAAAAAAAAAAAAAAAAAAACATTAAGTAATTAACTTAATTACTTAAAATGAAGTGATACATTAGAAGAAGTAAATTGACTGAAACCTTTGACTTAAATAATAGTTGCATCAAAAATTCCAATCTTCCAAATGATTCTTCATTCTGGTAGGCGGTTTGGCATGTGCTTTCTTAGGGTTGCCACATTTTCTAAAATGTCTATGCCAGTTTGCTCTGTATTTTTTGAATGAGGTTGACATTTGACACTTGACAAATTTATAAATGTAGGATATGAGAAATCAAGCACGAAACAATGGTACAAAGGAAAGAACAAATGGATTAGGCTTTTGTACATGCTGTTTAGGTGTAAACTCATTGTGTACACCTTCAAAATTAAGGTAATTTTGGGTTTAATTATTTAACTATGTTGAATTTATTGAGTGTTATTTTGAGTTAATTGAATAAAATTTTGGTTTTGTGGAAATTGAAATTAATTAAATATTTGGTTGGATAAATATTTAGTTAGTGGATCGATTTTTGATTTTTGGTGTTTTAGGTGAGAAATAAATTAAGTTGTATGTTAGGTGGTTTTAGTTAAAGGTGTGGATTTAAAGAATTGTTGGTTAATTGTATGAATTTACATATATATGTAGAGTTAATATGGAAAAAATGAAAATAATTATATTTGTGGGTAAAAGTATATTTATTTGAAAAGGAGTAATTATTTTGGTTGAATAGAGAAGTTGATTGGATGGGGAGTGAATGTGGAAAAAGAAAAATTAGATTTATTATTAAAAAAGGAATAATTAGATTCATCATTTGCCTCCTTAAGAAAGAAACTCTAGCCGTTGCACTGTTGTCCCCGTTTGTCCTCACTATTTGTCAGCCGTGCCCCAACCACGTTCAGACGAAGCCACACCCCAAGCTGAAGAGTCTTTCTTCGTCTGAGCCTCGCTCAATGCCGCTCGCAAGCCCCTTAGTATCACGTCGCATGTCTTCCATCGAAGCTGAGCCACTTCTAAGTCCTCTATTTCGTTCGAGTCGAGTTAAGTTGAAGCTTCCGTTCTCGAGCCAACTAGCCGAATTTGCTCTATTCAAGCCTACGATCCAAGCCAATTCTTCTTCTCTCCTAGCCAAACAAGCAAGCGCTCCCTCTCCTCTAGCCGAGATATTAAGCTACTTTTAACCTTTTTCAACCACTTTAAGCCACTTTTGGTCAGTTTTTATTGGTTTTTTTATTGGGTTTTAAACATACCATCAAATGTAATTTTTTTGCTCGAAAATAAACTTATTTTGGATTTAACTTGGAATTTTTCCTTAAATGTTCAACTGGCTAATTTGGAGACTTAATGTGTGAAATTTTTCCCACGGTTTCAATCTCAACTTTGGATAAGTTCATTTGAGAGAATTTTTGGGATAGTAGGCAATTGTTAATTTTATTAAATAAGTTATTAAATTTTTCCTTATTGTTTAGGAACTGTTCAAGTGAAAAGTTGTGATTGTCACTTGAGAAGATTTATTAGCTAAACTTTCAATGATAAAGTTTATATAGTTGACACCCCTAATGGTGGTGCTCTCTACTCCAACACTTCAAATTCACCAAATACCTCATAATCAGGAATGCTATCATCATTTCGCTCATCCATATTGAATCATGTTCAATCCCACTTAGATATTGAGAACAAAAATTTACTAATTCATTAATCACATATGATTATCAACTAGACCTCTTAGGACGTACTTTATTTCGTTCAAATTGTTTTAACGTTCATAAACTTTATTCAATGGAATACATCCAGCTGTAACTGATAGAACCAACAACTTTGGTTTCATATGGTAAGTGAAAAACAAGGTGCATCATTACATCAAAAAAGGCAAGTGAGAATATTCTCTCCAATTTACAAAGTATGACTTTGATATTTGATTGTAATCGGTTCAAGTAACTTATACATATCGTTTTTTCACATAAGTCATGAAAAAATCCACATAGTTTAGTAACAGCAATGAGACACTCTAAAAACTGAGACACATCTTCTCTATACTTAATTGACAATTTATTTCTAATTTTAATTCAATCATTGTTCTTTGTTAAATACCTAAAACATAAGTAGGTTTGATTATTGAAAGTTAGCATAAATAGATTTGATTATTGGAAGTTAGTGTAAATAAATTAAAGGTTTTATTTTACTTTATAATTTTTTTTTACAAAAGGCCATAAACAAAAAACAATCATTTGAATCCACACTACCCAAAATAGTTACAAAAAGTTGAAACTAGCCAATTAAAAAGAAATAAAATAATGCAAGACACATGGCTTTTAGAACACAATCGTCATATATAGCTCATATATAGAATATTTTCAATCAATTACTTTTACCCCTTTGATATCGATTAATTGACTAAATTTGTAACACAAAAGTTATAGATTCAAATTCATCGAGCTATATCACCGTTCAATAAAAAACATCTAACTCTAGGTCAAAGCAAAATCAATCAAAATATACTTTTTGGCCTTTGATTTTTTTCTTTTAAGTTAAACCAAAATAGAGAGGAAAAAAGTAAAAAAAAAAACAATCAAATCTAGTACAGAAAGACGACAACGGTGGCGGCACGAACGGCAGCGACATGGGTGATGGGGTCTCCCTTCTTCTCGTTTCGTCTCTTCTTCTTCCTTCTCTTCCACACAACTTTCGACGTGGCTCGCTATGCATTGGGCGTCCTTGCAACTTGCAACGACATAAGACACCCGTTTGACAGTTCCTGCATATTGCCTGGCGAATAACAACAAGACATCGAGAGATACCTCCTAGATGGCAAAACATTAGTTTCACCTTAGAAGATAAGATATCTCCTGACTTGATCACATCTATAACAATTGAAGATATCTGATATATCTCTCGCTGCCTTAACTTTCGATGTTTGAAAATGGCGTCGGAAGATCTACAATTCACTACAAGAAATGGGGGATCTCCTAATGCATAAAATCGTTAGGAGATACACAAAAAAACCTTTCGAAAAAGATCTTCTGATACAACTCCGTCGGGAGATCTTTTGATACCTAAACCGTTGGGACTGAGTCGGACAAAATGCATTGGGAGAGGCCTTCTCAACGTCGTGAGATGCAACGCGAGGAGATCATACAACTCCCAATGTCATACAACGTAACATTGGGAGTTTCCCGTATGTAGGCATTGGACGTTCACGTACAACTCCCGATGCCTAAATACTACACAATGTCATGAGATCTTTTAAAACTTCTAACGTCGTATATATGGCGTTGGGAGTTTGATTATTAGTTTTTAAAAAAATTACCTTATTTCTAGATTCCTTAGGTAAGAGATGAATATCTTTAGAAGTTCGCTATTTGATTTCAATAAAAAATGATTTGTTCAAGGACTATTTCAGAATAGATTTGGAGAAAAATGTAATAATATAAGGTAAGGAAATTTTCCTCACAATCCTTTAAGCCCTTGGTTAGTGCCCGATTGTGTTACAATTTCATAAACCCAACGGCGATAGCATAATCTGATGGTATTAATTTGCACTAACACAACACTTTGAATAATCTTCAATCTGCAGCCCATAGCAAAGAAATCCACCTTCCTTTCATATTCATTTGGCTCACCGCAAGAAAAACAAGAGAGTCGGGGGAACGAGATAAATTGATATAATTTCAAAGAAAAATGACATTAGTCATAGTGCATTTATGAAAATTATTAAATTTCTTCTAGTTAAAGTAAGTGACCGACTTAGAGAAAAATAAACTGATGAACTAAATTATAATGTCATGAAAATGATAATTTGTGATAGCATTGATTCATATAAACTTGCACAAGTTTAGAAGATCATATTTGTTTTAATAAATAATTATTTGGGAGAAAATTAAAGGTTGAATTTTTACCTTTAGCTTTTGATGCCTTATGAACTTGACCCATAACAATTTTCTTCATTCTAATTTAGTCACTAATTTATTTTAATAAAAATTAGGACAATGAGAATGGATACTACTAATTAAGTACTTAATTTACTTCTATTAGTGCTAACAAACTAATTTTTACGGTTGAACTTCAAAGTTAAATTTTATTTATTTATTTATTATTATTATTATTTACATTTTACTATATCAACTAATATTCACTTCCTATATGTATAAATGCCTAAATAATAACGTTAAAAGATTTAGAAAAAATACGAATGTAACAAAACTAAAAGTTTGCATAAAAGTAGATTTGATCAATTTAATATCAAAGACATGTTGAGTTCACACTTGTCTCGACAACAAAACTTAAGTGTAAGATGTAATACATTTTAGTGAAAAAATTAATTCATTCAACGAAGGAAACATTTTTAAATATAATATAATGAACCAAAATATTTACAAAATATATCAAACTTTTATTTTCTATCGATTATAGACATCGATAAACTTCTATAGGTGTCTATCATTGATAAAATTTGATATTTTGCTATATTTTGTAAATATTTTAAGTAATTTTTTTGTTTTCAACCATTTTCATTTAATAAAACATTTTGTTTTTGGTTTTCAAAAATAAATTTTTTACCTCTATTAATCTGTCTCCTTTCTACCAAACGTTTTAACAAAAACAAAATCAAAATTTTAAAATTATCTATAAAAAACCATTTGGTTTTCTCTTGTCTATTTTTTTTTTTTAAAAAAAAAGTCTTAAGTCTACTTTTTCTAAGTTTTCGTATTTCATAAGTAAAAGATTTGAAATTTTAACGGAATTTTAAAATAAAAATCTATACTTTTATTAAAAAAACAAATAGGCCATTAAAATTGAAATTTATATATAATAGATCCTTCCTCTCAAATTCTCACTATTTTGTAAAATAATACATTTGATAGAAAGATTATTAAATTTTTTTTTTTCTAATCTGTCGTTAAAATGTGAGGCATTTTTAAAAATAGCAAAATAAATTAAAATATTTAAAATTTTGGATTCTATCAATGATAGTCTTTCATCACTATAACATATCAATGTATCAGTGATAGAATTTGCTATAAGTTATAAATATTTTGTAAAATCTACTATTTTTAAAAATTCAATTCAACTTTTGTTTATTATGTTCGTGGTTTTTTTAAAAAAGAAAAGTTAACTAAATAAAATAGTTTATTAGAAAATTGAAACTTCATTAAACATATCAAATACAAAATCCTAATTAAGTTGAGAAATTTCTTAGATGCTTTTGAAAGTCGAATGAGTTAATTAATTTGATATAAACCAGTTATTAACTATATATTTAATTAATCTAAACATAAATATTCATAGAAAAAAAATACTATGTAAAGCATGAAATAGAATAATAATTAATTGATGCAAAGTATATATAGAATAGCTTTTGACTACAAAAATCAATAAAAAGAGAATCTTATATTCATGGTATTATTGAAAGCATAAGAGAAAATTAGGTTAAGAAATTCAAAGTTTGAATCTTCAAATAGAGTTTCCCTTTTATTCTAAAGGGAATCTTCAAATCAAATTGAATGGTTTAAATTGGGTAGAACATGCAATCTTTATTAGCCCTTTAAAATGTTGGACATGTAGATTCAATATTTGACTATATTCTATCTTTACTCTTCTCAATCTTTGCTTAGTCCCATCTCATGGGGATTCTACCAATTTGGTTCATACATTATGTGGTTCATATCATCATTTTATAAAGTTTTAGCTTTTTAATTTTTATATTTCTATCTTAATATATATATATAAAGGAAGCTTCATTTCCTCATTAAAATCTATGATAAAAGTGTAATGTTGCCATGATTCCTTCATGTATGGTTTAAATATGCTTACTTGTTGCTAAAGTTTCTTGTGCAATTGTGTTGCCCCTCGCTTAAACTACAAATTTTGACACTTTGTCCAATCACGTAGTTCTATTTTGATATGACCCATTGTCTTATTTATTAGTCTTGTCAAGTCATTTTTCAAAAGTCACAATCATTTATTTAAGAGTTAAAATACATGTGAGATGAAAATGATTCAAAGAAAGTGTGAGTTTACATTATTTGTCAAAAATCAAGTCACCTAGGATTATTCTTTTTTCTTACTTAGTGGTTATTATTCCTTCTTAAATGATTGGTTACTTGACACGACTTAACAAGTTACGCGTAATATTATTACTATCAATATCAAGAACAGTTAATATTAAAAGTTAGAACATAACATAAAGTTTCCTAATTTGATTAAGTATTGCAATATTTACTACCTATATATATTTAGGAGACATTTCTAAGGAAAGATATTTTCAATAATGAATTGGTAAGTTGTAAGTCTATAATGTTGTACTTATTTGTAAGAATAAACCTTTTACAATGAAACACACAACCTAATTTAGTGAAAGAATACTTGGACTCTTCTTAGAGTTTGAAACTCTCTTTCAGTGATGGCTTCAATCGTTCTAACGTCAAATCAAGATCACTTCACTTGATATACTTAGGCTCCATCTAATGTGACTCCTTTTCAAATAAGACCAATACTTTAATATGATCAAGAAAAAGAAACTAAGATCTACAAACTTTATCCCAAGAAACTACACACCACTTATTTTTCTAAAGTGACAATGCTTAAACGACCACAACACACTCAACATGATAGACTTACTTATATATCCAAAACAAGAGGAAATGGTCAAACTATTTTCATAATCAATCGAGTCCAGAGAAGGAAAAAGTTCTCAATAATAAAACTAGACAATGGTAAGTTATGGTTTTCCAACTTTGTTACACATGAATCTTTAAGATTATAATTTGATATTATATTTGCAAACATATGTTTACAACAGACAAATTTATTTAGCATTCACCATAACTTAAAACTTTAAGATTACCTTGTTTTCATTTGGACATTGTGTTTGAGTATAATATGATCAAATTTATCATAATTCATCAACTTAAACTTTTGAATTTATTATGATATTAATGATTTAACCGTAATAGAAAATAAATTAAAGATGTTTAAGTTCTTCTACAAATTTTCAAGCACGTGTCTGGTATAATTAAAATGATCAATAAACCAAAAAGTTGCCTACCTAGAAATTAAAATCACTCATTGTTCTTCCATGACCATGATTATTATTGACAATCATATTTAGGATGCAATAGATCAATGTTGGTGGAAAGTCAACGATAATTATTGACACACCTTTATTCATACCCACTCATTGTATACTACTACATAAAATAATAAATTCCTCTTCAATAATTACCAAACCATCAAATGTAAATAGGTAAATAGTTAAATATTCACACCTATATGAGTCAAAACATCTTAGATGCTTTTCTCTAGTTTTCAAATCAGTGGATGTTGATCTTAGAACACAAAATCTACATTTAATAACTTCAAGTTTAACAAACTTGATATAGTATGAATTACCATTATCAAACGGAAAGAAAATTTATTTGTTAGCATATTTGGCCAAAACAGATACTTAAATTAAAGTTTCATTATTGTTCTTTCATAAATAAGAGTAGTAGGTTTCTCAATTGTTGTTTCATTTAAATATAGCAGAGAGAACTGTGGCCCAATTGTGAATGTAGCCTTGATTAGTTTCTTTTTTTATCAATCTCTAATTACTTTTATATGGTTGGTATCGAAGCATTACAATCTTGTCCAGAAGAATTGAATCTATAAGACTGTCAATTTAAATCATAAAATAATGTTTGTACCAATTTAAATTCTTCTCAAATTGTTTTAGTTAATAATATCTTAGACTTGGTTTGTATATCCTCCAAAAAAAAATATATATTATATTTGTTTCAAATTAAACTTCTAAATATTACATTCAATTGTTGCATGTGTATGAATTTTTCAAACGTTAGATTAATAAAAAAGAAAATTAGAATTGATATATTGAAAATTTTCAAAAATCTTACTTGACAGTTTAAACTTATTTGGATTTGAAATTTTAGATGTTTAATTGATAAAATTATACGTTTCACGCTACGTTAATCCAAATAGAATTTAATAGATGGTATAAAGTGATCCACTAATACAGGTGTAGGGCTTAAGTTAATACATTTACTAGTCCACAAATTTAAACATAATTGGTAAAACCTCCCAAGTTCACGAGTATGTGTATTGAGTCTTATACAAGAAGACACATCCCTAAAGAAAATATAAATAGTGATTTTGAAAAGTATTTGAAAATGTTTTCACTTATATGATTCAAGAGTCTTTCAACTTTGGAGACACGACTACTTTACAATAATCATGAAATATGGAGATCGAACTTCTCATTTCAAAGATGGAAGATTACGTCAATCACATCTGAACTAGACTCCTATAATCAAAACATGATTTTAAGAAAGGGTTTTGATTTATAGATCCACGTAAGTATATATAATCAATATTTTGATTGCAAATTGTATTAACCAGCATTGATTAGTTTATCTTATTCTATGTGTGTCACCTTTATTTTAATGTAGAACTATGCATATAAAATTTCGAAAAGATTATTATTTATTTAGCAAAAGGTAAGTAAATAGATCCATTTGTTTACAATTGGTTTATAAGAACCAAAAATAAATGTGTCCTTTGCCTTTTCTTTTTATCAAATAATTGGTACTATAGATAATAAATATTAGTTATTTGTATCAATTGGTTAAAATTTTGTCTCAAAAAGTCTTTTTTATTATTACTATTATTAAAATATTTTCCGAACTATAAATTATTAATACGACTATAAATTATTGTGTGTGTTTGGTATATGAGAATAATATTGGAGTGTTATTATTTATTTATTTTATTCATAATTTAAAATTTTTCAAGGGTTCTTGGGAACCTCTATTATTTGAATGTATTATATAGTTGAGATGTAAAAGCATTAGAATTTTTTGGAGAGTAAAAATTTGTTTATCAAAGTTTTGGTTGATTCATTCCATTTCATTACACATTTAATTTACATTTTCGAATTGTATTTAAATATTACAAATGAAACAGATATAACCAAATTTTACATTTAATTATATATTTAAAAATATTTTGTGCAATTTTATCATTTAAAATAATTTTTTTAAGAATATATTTTACTTCAATTTATTTAAAATAAAAGAATATTAAATTGAAATCAAACTCTCTTATTTGATGAACCAAAAGAATAACAATATCAAATAAAAATTAAATCTAAAACGTAGAAAGAATAATTATATGGTGAAAATAGTTAATTGGGTTGAAGTATGGGATTGGTAAAAAACACATATTAAGTAGTCTCTTATTTAGTAAATAATTTCAAATAATTATGATCCAACTTTACAGTTGCCAAAATATACTAAAAATGAAATAATTTTGGTAATTATTATTGATATTGATTTATTTACTACAATAATTATATTATAAAAAGGATAATAAATGAGATGAAAACTAGTTGTGTCAAAGTTTTGATGATTGGAAAATATAATATGAGAGGGAAAGGGTTTTGGGTGAGTTAAGGGTTATTTGTAGAAAAGAGAAAGAGAAAGAGAAGTAGAGGTAAGGATAATGAAAGAGAGAGAATCTAGGGAAGAGAATAGAGAGACTGAGAGGATTATTATTGAAAGATGATGCCAATAAATAACAAATAATTTTAATAGTAATAATAAACAATTATAAGTTTGGAATTTAATATATTTTAAAAAGAAGCCACAAGAGCAAGGCCACATACCCATATGACTCTTCAATGACCAATTTGACAATTGTTTTTTTGTTGGAATGTAATTAATGGAAGGAGGGTGATAGTTTTTCTTTTTTTTTTTCTTTTTTTTTTTTATATTTTAATATACTATATTTAGAATGAAAGGTTATGTAAACTATCATTCAAATTAATCATATATTCACTTTAAAAATAAATGACAATTCAAGAGATACAAAATGTAAAATGTTAGAGCTTTGTAACTTAGGAACCCTATTGTATTCAAATTCTAAACTTTCACACTTGCATGCAACTTTTAATGGATGTAAATATTAGTGTAAAACTAGAGAGAAATTATACTGAAATAATTTGATCGTCTTTCTTCTTGTGATTTTTTTTCTCTTCTTTTTCTCTTCTCGTGTAGCTTTTCTTTTATTCTTTTTTCCAAACTGTTATTTAGTTATTTCAAATATAAAAGACCAGGAAAGAAAATTGTTGGAATATTGAATATTTAAATCTAAACGATTGTGTACAAAGAATCTTAAAAAATTATCTAGATTTCGACAGGCAAGTTTAAACTATCAATTCTAAATGATATATCGTGTACCAAATCTAAATGATCAATTTCCAAATATAAATGATCGTGTACTAAAAAATCTTGAAGTAAAATATATTTAAGATTTGGGTAGCCAAATTTAAACGATCAAATCTAAACGTTGTGTTCCAAATATAAATTATAGTTTTTCAAATATAAACGATTGTGTACAAAAAAATCGTTTGATTTGGCTATCCAAATTTAAATAATCGTGTACCAGGAAATATTTTTAAAAAATCGTTTAAATTTAGCTCCAAATCTAAACGATTATGTATGAAAAAATAAACAAATTATCTAAACGATCGTTTCCCAAATATATTACACATGCTGGATGCCAATTAATCTTGAAGCATTTTTGGTATTTTTCATTGTGGGTCTTTGAGCTTTTTCCACTCTTGAAATTGTTCTACATCGTGTAAATATTTTACTGCTTTGTTATATTTTTAAAAAGGTGCCTAGATTTTAAGGTAGCTTTTAAAATGTGTTATACTTCTTGTTCTTAAGTTTAATGTTTGATTTCAATTCAACCTATAGCTTTTACAATATTGCAAAACTAGAGAATTTATGGCTCTTAACATTAAAAGTAGAAATTATTTGTCATGGTCGATTCTTGATGCTGAGATGCATCTTGACGCCATGAATCTTGAAGATTCACAATTAAAAAGGATGCATTTGAAACTATAAGATTTTAAATTAGTAGGTGATTACAATTCTAAATTATTATTTAGATTTAGTTCGAAATTGTTGTTACGTGGAGGCAAAATTATACTGATGCATATATAATTGAGGAGACATTTTCTACTTTTTATATCTTGAATATGATCTTGGTGTCAGTAAATTTCTCTTATTAATTCCAACCCAACCATTTTTACAACAGAACAATACATGATACGAATTTTCTCAACACAAATTAAACAAAGAAATGTTGAAAGTCTTCAAAGTCTTTAGCCTCTAACGATTGTTTAGGTTCCCAGTCTGATCGCGTAGCTCCTTGACCGATCACTTAGCCCTGATTGCTTACTCTTTCAAACACGATCGCTTAACTACCTCAATGATCGCTTACCTCATACGACCTGAGGAGGAAAAACTTAAAACGTAAGTCAAAAGACTTAGTGAGTAATGCTTTTGAAAACCTTGAGAATATAGTTCATAAACGTTGAAACACAGGCTCACTGTCTAAATTCAGCAACACATTTTAAATCATAAATACACATTATTTTTTCACTTATTCCTTTTATAGACACGAACCGTTCTTATGCATTAACTACTGTCGTGTTCTTTTCATCAACAACATCATTGAGACTTTTCGGTTCATTCCTCGTTGCTTAGGCTTCTTGGCGCAAAACACATCTTTTATGCATTGTCCCACCTCATTCCACTATGCAGGCCTTCTCTCCATGGTTGCCTTTACTCATTATGTGCACATAACAACTAGCTCATTGATGGAAAAAAGGACTAATGGTTTGAACACAATTTCACATTCATTTGAAACACATAAAACATAACATGAGCTTTCATTTAAAATCTCTTTGCGAACATTCATGTATGAAATATCAATACAAATCAATATAAGAAAGAATAAAACTTTGAAAATCTGTAAACATTTTGGAAAATCACTCATAGTACTAAGTTCTTCTTTGTTCAGAACTCTTCTTCGATCTTCTTCTCAATTATCAACCTCTAGCATTTCTCTTTCTAAAATCTTGTAATCATCCTCTCCTTTGGTCTTCTTCCCTTACTTATATTAACCCTAAGTTGGATTAGTCATTCTTTAAACTCTTATAATTTTTCCAGCTTCTGCTTAGTTAAGTTTTAAGCCTTCGCATGCCATGACATCTGAAAACCACCCATCCGATTTAGTAATTATAATCCATAATTTGACATTCATAACCCCAAGGACTTCTTCAACCTTCCTACACGATTGTTTAGATTTCTACACGATCATTTAACCTTTTACACGATCTTAAATTTTCTTGTATGACCATTTAGACTCCAACCACATGATCGTTTGATCTTTTATCCGATCATATAGCTTGTCTTACATGATCGTTTACTTTCTTATACGATTGTGTAACCAAATTACCTTTTATTCAGGAATGGGTCTCACACCTGTAATAGTAATATCGAGAGAAAAGTTTTAAAAAAATTATGAACTCATCTAATGTCTTTTTTTGTTGATGAACAAAATAACGAGTTGTTGATGAAAAACCATGAATCTTGACCAACTGGAACTTCAATACTCATTTTCTAAAGCAAATTTTTTAATTTTTGATTATAGTTGGGGTCGTGGTTATGGTCAAGGTGGACATGGCAGAGAAAGAAATAATAATTGTTTTCATGGTGGTTGTTTTAATCATCTAAAATTCAAAAGAGCCACACAGACGATGATCATAAAGAGGAGACTCCACAAAATAAAGGTTCAAATGTAGAGGCTCATCGTGCTTATCAAGATAATGATATATTTAATCCATCCAACCTCACTAATTTGGATGTGATAGATTTATTTGAAACTTCTAAAGAGAAAATTAGCACTGCGGATGAAACAAATAAGTGTTTCTTTTGACTTTGAGAATATCTAGAATAATGTTATTATTTTTGTTATCTATCTTCAATTTTTTTTGTTAATGTTGAAATTATATCACTACAAGAAATTGGGAATTCCCGACGCAGTGGCACACGTCGGAACACAGTGTGTCGATAGGCACGTCGGCAAACCTGGGGAATTTTCGACGCCCTTGTGTCAATGTTGGAAGAGTGGTGCACAATTAAATGTGTCGTTTGGGCTTCCATCGACGTCATACGTACACGTCGGGCATTGTGGGGAATGCCCGACGTGCCACTAAACGCATTAGTAATTTCGAACCCAATTCCCAACTACTCTGTGTCAACATCGGGAAATGGTGAACAATTGGATGTGACGTTTGGGCTTCCACCGACGCTTCGAAAAGTGTTGAAAATTCCTCAACCAATATCCGACGAGCCTGACACAACGTGTTGGTTTTCAAGACGCGGGAGTTTCAATATTTGGACCATGGGATCAGAGCTTAAGTCTTCAGAGTTTTGGTATGTGTTTTGATCTTCTAATCAACTTTAGACCGTCAATTTTCACAACTCGAGAGCCAAGCTTTAAACCTTCAATCTTCAAAACATGAGACAAGTTATATTCTTTAGACTTTCAAACCTTCTTTCTTTAGATATTTAGAGGGCTTTAAAGTTTCGGTCTTCACGATTTGAGAAGAACTATATTATATTCTTCAAATCTTTGATGAAGGGGTCAAACCTCTATTTGTAGAGGTTTCTCATGGACTTTAAATGCGCGTGGACTCAATTGCTTGTTGGGATTGGGATTGACTCAACATATCTTCTTTGACCCAAAATTCCATTGTGAACTGGAATTGGGTCAAACTTGAGAAATTTTAATTACTCGACTCCATCCAATTTATAATTTCTACTATAAACTTTGCTTTCGTTTTTTTGTTATGTGACAAAAATTCCAAAATTTATCATCAACAGACTTTGAGGTATCTATACTTTGAAGTATGTACAATGTAAATCTCTCTATTTTTAATAAATCTTAAGTATAAATTTAGTCCACCATTTTTTTTAAAAAGAATTGGTGAAATAATAACAATAATACATTGATGCAATCGAAATAAAATATATGAATATATTTTCAAAAATTTTAATAAAAATTTTAATCAATACCAATTGTTTTAATTCAACAATAAATGAACACTTAAACTAAATTTAACATTTATTGAAAGTATAGTATTACTTTCGTATTCTAGATATCAACATGAAGAATGAATTGATATACCCATTATATCGAAGAAGAAAACCATGAAACATAAAAAAATAAACAACAAAATGTTCCTATAGAATATAAATAATATACATTTGAATTTAATTTAAAATTCATGAAATATTATTTACTAATACAAATTTATTTTTATAACTTATTTTCATAAATAACACTCATATTTTATCAACATTTTAATAATATTAAGACTTAGGAGCCATTTGGGATGAGGGTTATGCAAGATTATAATAATCATCTCTGGCTACAATTAATATTGTTTAAAAGTTCTCAAGAGCTATAGTAAACATTATTTCAAAACCATTCATTTGCTACAATATTTACTATTTGCTACACGTCTTCATAATTTTTGTATTCTTTGCTACATAGTTTACTATTTTATTCTCAAACTAAAATAATTCATATCACTCACATACGATGATAATCAAAACTAAAGTATGATCTATACTTTAAATACAAGCTATTATAACTCAACTATAACAATCTACTAGGACTATAATCTGATTACCTCAAACATTTCTTAGATATTTTAAACTAGAGAGTCCAAAAAATATTTTTAAAAAAATAATAATACGAATGTATAGAAGAGTACAATTATGTACAAGTGAGATTGTGACAAGATTTTTAGAAAGAAAAAGAAAAAGGTAATAAAAAAAGAATAGAAAGAAAAGAAAAAGAAAAAGTTGGCGATGACATTAATGGCTGCTGGTGATACTCTGAAAACTACAAAACCACTTTTTAGTGTTTCTTGAAATTCATTCACAAACCAAAATTCATCCTTTCTCTCAATTCTCCTTCTCTGCAAATTTCCAAATAAATAACATTTCATAGATCCATGTTGCTTCATCAGTAAACCTTAGATCAAATTTAGATTATTTTTATAGAAAAATTAATTTAGGGTTTTTGTTCCTCTCCGCCGGAGATTCACCAGCTGTGGCTGCCGCACGCCGTCTTCCTTCCGATTCCGGTGCCTTCGCCGACTGGGTGGCTCCTCCCTCTGCCATCGTCGCCGATGAACTCTCCCTCGGTTTCAATTCCGCCTCCACCATTCCACCACCTCGGATGTGGCCCTCATCCAGACCCCTCACCATCGGTTATAACCACACGCCGGCGCCGACGCCGGACATGGTGGGTCTCATGGCCTCAGGCTTCGGAGTTGGCGTTAGCGTTTTGCCTCTGCTTTCAGGCCTCGCGCCGTCAAGTGTAGGAATTGAAGAAGCTAATTTAATGATCAGCCGTGGTGGTGGCGGCGACGACGGTGGCGGCGGAATTCAATTCAATGGGAATAATTTAGATGGGTTTGGGATTTTGGGAGGTGGGTCGAGTTTGAATTCCGGGGTCGGAACTTGCCATGATTGTGGGAACCAAGCCAAGAAAGATTGTAGTCACCGGCGGTGCAGAAGCTGCTGTAAAAGCCGTGGGTTTGATTGTTCAACTCACGTGAAAAGCACGTGGGTGCCAGCAGCTCGAAGGAGAGAACGTCAGATGATGGGCGCAGCGTCGGATGCAGCGGCCGGTGGGACCTCGTCGGGGTCTACGTCCGGCGGGAAGAAGCCGAGGTTGATTGCTTCACAGACGACTACTAATTCTCATACTTCCACTTCAAATACTCCAACACCAAGCTTTGACGCTTCCTCAGGTCATTTTCTTCTTTTCTCTCTCTCTCTTTCCCTCTTATTTTATTTTAATATTTCATCTAAAATAAAAACAAAAAAACTATTTAAGATGTTTAAAATATTAACAAATAAATTATAAAATCTAAGAAATGATACAAGTTTATCAATATCTATTGTTATTAATATAATTTGAATTGCTATTATTTTGGTATATTTTGTTTTGAAAATAGTCCAAAAGAACCATGGATTTTGAGTTGCATCCATTTTTTTTACTTCAATTACACTATCTATAAAGTTAAAAAATGTTATTTATAAAAGAAAAATTGACAAATAAAAAATGAGTTAGCACAAAAATGAATGAAATTCACCTGATTTGAAATAAAGTCACATGTAGATAGGCTAAATTGTCTAAAAAGATTTAGTGTATTTTTTTAGTTTGTAGAAGACTAGAACTTTGTTTGAAATTTTATACATAGCGGATAATAAAGTAAGCAAATTTCTATGTGAAATGGTATTTATTAGTTTTTTTTTCTCCAAAAATAAAGTAAATTATTTCAAGCTTAAATAGTTAATAAATGGAGTTTACATTTTGATCTTAGTGTTTAGTTATTTGAACTTACATAAAAAGAAGGAAAAAAGGTTAGCACACATATTTTTGGTACTTTTTATCTTTTATCTTTCAACAAATGAATGATATATTTTGATTGCTTCAAGATTTGCCAAGTGAAGCATAGGATGAGTATTAAGAGGCAAAATAATACTAACAAAAACAACCTAATTAGCTATTTATTATTATATTTAAAACTTATCATATACCTTAAGTATTTCTTAAAAAGAATAATAGATACAAATATATGATACTTAAGCTATATTCTATTTGATTTTAATTCATATATTTGTTTTTCAAATTATGTAAATAATCAGTTTGATATTGTTTTAGAGTTTAGGACGAATTTCGTCTGAGGGGGAAATGTTCAATTCCCACCACTATTATATGTAGTAAAAAAAAAGCATAACAAAATATATTTTTGAATTTTATATTTAATGAATTTAATTTTAGATTTTAAAACAGTCAATTTGTTTTTAAAAAAATCTAAACATTCATAAAATTTTGTAATTTTTTTTAATATAAAATGATTAGGAAGAACTTTGCAGAACCAAACTTATAAATAAACTTTTATTCTTTCAATTTATGCTAAAGAAGAAGAGGATGGAAAATATATATTGTTTTTGTTGTTTTGTGTTAACTTTAAGCAACAATGCAGCCGCTGATATGAGTAGTAAAAAGGCAAAAAAGCTGCCGGAACAAATCCGAGCGCCTGCGGTGTTCAAATGCGTGCGGGTAACAGCAGTGGAGGGTGGCACTAGCGGCGGAGGGAATGAATATGCATATCAAGCCGTCGTTAAGATCGGCGGCCATGTTTTTAAAGGTTATTTGTACGACCATGGAGTAGAAGCTAGAGATGGGTTTCCGATGATGTCGAATTTGCATCTTGGAGATGGCGGTTCAACTTCGTCACCGGTCATTGATCCTGCTGATGTTTACGGCAGCTCCACCACCCGCGGTGGGGGACTGGCTGGAGGCTCCGGCTATGGTAATTCCATAAATTGATCCATATTGTTTAAACATTTTAATTTCAATGCTGGGTTTATAGCTTTTGAATTTGTTTAGTGGAAAAATAAGGGATAGGAAGAGGAGCCCTTACTTTATGCATGCTTTACTTTTATTTGTATATTTATATTGCTTACAAATATAAATATATTCTATTAATATTTCATTTTGAAGGATTAAAGTAAATTTATTTTAGTTTTAAAATTTTAAAAAAATCTATGGTTTAGGTCAACATCAATAATATTTATGGTATGAATTTTTAAATATAAAGATTTTAACTCTTCTCGACAATAAAAGAGGTGATACATCTCAATTACTGTTGATATATGTTTGACCTCTATCAATTTACATCAAAATTTACATCAAAATATGTATAACATGTGTGTTTAAAAAGAAAATTTCCGGTTACTTGTGAAGCACCGATGAGTTTCCGTCTACACATAAAGATGTAAGCAATAATAATTGCAAAATTAAAAATGAAACAATTTTATAGATTGAGTTTCCACAATAATAACCCTATAAGATACCTATATTAGTATTGGTAATTGCAAAATTTTACCTTAAAGATTTTGGTTCTTTTCAAAATGTAAAATCCAACCAAAATCAAGACGAAACAAAAGACATAAAATTTTGCGTTTGAGTGACAAAAGAGATGCTTAAAGCTTGCAGTAGTGTAGAGCAAACTAAGAGATGAATGAGTAAACCGCGGAGGTACAATGGTGATTGAAGCTGCGGGGGCGGTTGAAGGCATAGTGGGCGAGGGGAGAGGCATGGGAACGGCCACGGAGGAGATGAGTTCATGAGAGTGGGAGTGATGAGAGAGGAGAGATAGAGTGAAGGAAGGCTTTTTAGAACACAGAGGAAATACAAGAGAGAAATCTGGGGAATAATGAATATGAGTTTTAGAAAGTGCGGGTAAAAGTAATGAAGAATAAAAGTGGGGAGAAAAGTAAAATGTGGAGTTAAAAAATGAGGTCACCTCCAGGATGTTGACAAATATTATAAACTATTTATCCACACACGATAGGGGAACAAACAAATAAAATAAACGTCGACAGACCAACCTAAAACTTTTGTATTAAGATCGCACAATCTTTTGCCTACATAAATATTTTGTTGGCCGAAATGAGAATGTGTTCACGTAATAAAAATGTCTTGGCACAATATATATCTTTTCTAACAATTTTTTATGTTGGCAAAGTCCAAAATTTTTACGTCTTCAATCTTATATAAAATTGAAACAATTTCTAGAATAGTTAATCATAACGTGGGCATGCATTTGATCTCTAAAAAATAATACACTTCATTTTTCTACTATCCAATAACTTGACACTTGCATTCAAGCTTACTCAAATATTTTGGCATTAAGTTTTTGGCATCATTATCGAATCAAAATAAAATACATCTTAAATTAAAATTTATGGTTTAGGGTTTAGAGGTTCAATAGACCTAAACTTTAGCCTTTTGTCCCGAAGTTGAAAAAACGTTTTAGGCAAAATTCATTTTTAAAATTAAGAAAAGAAGGGAAAAGTAAAGGTAGTATGGAATTCAAGTGACAAATAAAAGGTTTTCAAGGATATGTTTGATTTTCTTAATTTACTTTGAACCATGCAATGATTTATATGAATTATTGTGTGAATGACATGACTGGTTTGATAATTATATAATATTATATTTTCTTTATAGATTCAATTAAACATACAATTTTCTATTTGAATATTTAATTTATGACCAACACCAATCAATGTGATAAGTACAATAATATTAGAAACCATTCAAATTCGTAATCCATAGAATTTAGTAAACATTAACTTAAATAATCCATAAAGAAGTTCATTAATACCTTTTGGTTAATTAGCCACTTAGTCTTACCTTACAAACATAGTTTTATACATTGTTATATTACTCATGACTCATGAAGTAATACATTTTATTAGTACTCATGACTCATGAAGTAGTAAAGAAAGTAAAGAGAAGAAAAGGGAAACACTTGCAATCATTGTAAATCCAGTTGATGGAACACATCAAAACCCCCTTGAATTGAACCTCGAAACTTTGAACGACCCCCAAATGAATGTCTCACTTTCTCTTCTTTATTTTGTGGCTCAAAAAGTGCACAAAGACCTTATATTTCATGTGTCAACACCCCTTCAACCGCCAAAAAAAATCTTAATACAAATAGCCAAAACCTTTTTCAAAATTGTAACTCTTTCCTAAACTAACCGAGCCCACCACATCAAGTTATAATATGGTAAAACAACTTGTAAAGGCCAAAAATATCATCCTCAATGATCAATATATGGGTTTTGTTACGGGGTCTCGCAAAAATATAAATTTTATTTATGATAATAAGATTCATGTCAATCCATTTTCTTTCTAAGTTGTAAAAGTAGCAAATTTAAAAATTGATAACTCTACGATTATCGTTTGATATCCTTCAAATAGGCCTATGACTACTTTCTGATATTACTAATTTTGTCATCGTCGCAATATGAAAAAAGAAAAAAAGATGTCATGAACTGTTTTTTTCTAAAAAAAATTGATGCAATTTCTCTTTTGTTTAACTAGTTTAGAGTTTTTTTCTTTAATGATGTATTAAAAAGTATTGAAAAAAAATGAGGTGGACGAAAAACTAATGTAATAAATAGAGTAGCGAAGTTCTGTACAGAGTACATGGTTTTGTTAAATCGTAGATTGAGTAAATGTCTAGTTGGATTGATATGACAACTCTAGAGAGAGT
Organism: Cucumis sativus; assembly: GCF_000004075.3. Taxonomy (NCBI): domain Eukaryota; kingdom Viridiplantae; phylum Streptophyta; class Magnoliopsida; order Cucurbitales; family Cucurbitaceae; genus Cucumis; species Cucumis sativus. The sequence goes on from NC_026655.2 coordinate 28,330,609, forward strand.
GAGTGAATAAGGTTTAATTAAACCTTTTACCAAATAAGCTTAAATTAAACTATTTTGATAACTTTTAAATTACATACAAAACATTAGCTAAATTATGTTAAATAACAAGTTTGATAAAAAAAAAAAAAGAATATGGAGTCAAACTTATCCAACGAGAATATGTAACTAAAATTAAATACAAAAGTAATTAGAAAAGAGTTAAACAAGAAGACACACTTAATTTATAGTGATTCGGTCAAACTCGATCTACATCCACTTTTTCAAGCACCTCTTTGAGATTTTGATTGAAAATCTTATGGACTCTTTCCATGGATTAGAGCCGAATCGCTACTTGCTCCTTTTTCATGTTAAAAAATAAACTGAATCATTTCCACGGGTTAGAACCCAACCGCTACAATATGTTGAGGGTTTAAATTACACCAAAGAAAACTCTATAAAAGATAAAAGAGTGAGTATATAATTTAAAACTCTCAATATTTAATTCTGATCACAATACAATAATAATTTTCTGAAGGACAAGATGAAAAGAATAAAAATTGAAAGCTTTAGAGAATAACAATTGTGACTTTTGCACTTTCTTTACTATTGTAAAGTTGAATAAAGTTATTAAAAATTAGGGAGAAAATGAAGTTATTTAAAAAGAGAGGAATGATATTGAAATTTAAAATCGTTTTGGGTCATTGGACATAACTAAAAGAAAATTTAATGGTTGAGATTTAAATTGTTAAAAGTTCAAATAAAACAACTTTCCTCGCTCTTTTTTAAAACTAGTCAGTCAAATACAAAGATAAATAATAATATTAAATTCATTTTCTTTTTAAAAGTCAATATAGAACAAAAGCAAAAGTCATATATGTTACTTCTCCATTTTTTCAAGCGATTTTCTCTAATTGGTTCAAATTGATTATTTCGCCATCATGTCACCATCTCGGGTATTTTTCTGTTAAGCTTCTTTTAGCAATATTTTCTTCGTTTGAATTTTGATTTGGGTGATTCAAGAGGCGTCAGATTTATTGTTCTAAGCTCTACATTATGGACTATTCAAAATAATAAAATTTTCAACAAAAATATAGATTTGTTGTCATCAAAATATTAATTAATTAATTAAAATTAATTAACTGAGATTAAGGGCAAAAAATCTGACAGTCTACGTGCCGAAATCTGATTGGAGTTGTGGATTCAGTCCACAACTTGTGACTGGAGTCGTATACCCGGTACACGACTTCAGTCATGTGTATGCTTTGTAGCAGTCAACTTGTCGGCTGTAGTGTTACTGCTACACTTATTCGGCATGCACGAAGTCATATACAGAGTGCACGACTTCGTTAATTCAAAACCTAGTCGTTGAGCTTCTTCTTTCCATCTTGCCTTCTGCCTTTCATTTTTCCTTCTTTCTTCGATCTTCACGAAAATCTTCAACCCTTTATAAAAGTTTAGCAATCTTTTCATCCTTCACGAAAAATCAACAACCAAGAGCCTCTCTCACAGTTGGGCTTCATGAAAAAAGTCATCCTTCCCTCTCGTTTTGCATTCTGATTTTGTCATCAAAAGGTATGTTTACTTTTTATTATTATTTAACTAAGTCATAGACCGGATACACAATTTTGTTGTAAAAATAATTTCATTTAGGTATGTTATTTAATTTTGTTGTAAAAATTATTTTTATTCAGGTTTGTTGTTTGATTTTAGTCATATTGTTTGATTTTAGGGGTAAAAATTAGAGAAGTTTGCAAAAGTAGCAAAAAAGTTTATGATAATAGAGCTCATGTCACTTACATTTTTAAAATTGCAAAAATAGCAAATTTAAAAGCAGAGGTTATCGTTTGATTACTGTCATATTCACCAAATTTGCAATATGAAAAAAAAAAATGTATTATGAGTTGTTTTTTTCTAAATTTTTTTGTCATCTAATGCAATTTCTCTAAAATTTACTTGATTTAATTATAAAAATTATTTGAATTTAGATTTGTTAGTTGATTTGAGTTATATTATTTGATTTTAGGATGAAAATTACTTACTTTGTTGTAAAAAGTATTTGAATTTAGGTTTGTTATTTGACTTTAGTTATATTGGTGAGTGATATTTGAAATTATTTGATCTTGGAAAATTATTTAATTTGAAGCCTATTATTTGATTTTAGGTTTGTTATTTGAATTTAGAAAAATTATTTGGTTTTAGAAAAATCATTTGGTCCTAGGGATTTTATTAATTTTTGTGAAATTATTTGATTTTAGGAAAATTTTAGTTAGTTTATTTTATTTGGTAAAATTATTTTATTTTAGGAAAATTATTTGATTGAGGGAGAATTTTTATTTTGGCTATGTTATTTGAATTTTTATTTTAGGGAAATAATAATTTGGGGAGTTTAAAGCGTAATTATTTGATTTTTAGGTATGTTATTTGAAAATGTTTTAATTTAGGTACTTTCAATTGAGTTATTTGAATTTTGATTTTAGGAAGTTTAAAAGTAATTATTTGATTTTAGGTATGTTATTTGAAAATGTTTTATTTTAGATACTTTGAATTTTGAGGATTAGACTTAAATCCATACTATTGTATTGCATAATTATTTAATTTTATGCTTTTGAATTTTGTTTATCAAGGTGGACATGTAATATTTTGAATTCATCAGTATGTTATTAACTTCAATAATTTTTTATAATAGTTTGCATCATGAAACCTGGTCCTGTTGATCTACCCAGCTATGTCTATAGTCCCTCATCCCTCATTGTATGTATGTGATATCTCTTTGACAGTGGTTTTGAGTTTTCGAAAGAGAAAGACAACGTCTCAGTGCACGATCCCCTTCAATAATCAGCGTATTGTGTCATACTTAGAGGCTGCTGAACTTTTTGGAGTTTTCCATATAGGATTCGTGTAGTTGGATTGGCACTTGATTACTTCTTTGGTCGAGCATTGGAGACCAGAGACCAACACATTTCATTTGTCTTGTGGGGAATGCACGATTACATTATAGGATGTTGTGATCCAGTAGTTGAGGTTATCAGTGGATGGTGAGCCTGTTGTAGAATTGTTAACGTATAACTGGAAGCAAGTTTATGAAGATTTCTTAGGAGCTTTACCACCTGACATGAAAGGTCAATGGTTGAGTCTTCTATGGTTGACAAAACAATTCATAAAATTGCCACCAGATGCTGATGTTGTGAACGTTTAGAGATAAACTCGTGCATACATTATGCATCTCATTGGAGGCTTTCTGTTTGCTGACAAATTAAATACTCTAGTCCACTATATGTTTCTTCCACTTTTAAGCGATTTTGACTAGGTTGGTATGTATGTTTGGGGTGTTGCTTGTCTTGCATGGTTGTATAGGCAATTATGTTGAGCCAATAATGCACAGCCTTTAGAAATTGTTGGCCCATTAATGTTGCTACAAATATGAGTATATGACATATTTCCTATTGTGGCATACAAGTAGCACTATAGACTCTAGTTGGTCGGCTTTTGAGTTTTCGGTATTATTTTATATATATATTGTTTTTTAAATAAAATTTATATTATATATAACTTATTGTTAATTTCTTTCACACATTAGATGGAACAGTGTTCTACCTTTATCAAAACAATAAGCAAATATGTTGTTGACGTACCAAATGATGTTTGACCAACGACTCTTAGGTAGTAAAAATATTATATGATTGTTGTCTCGCTATGTTATTTTGTTGTCTACTTATGTTTGTTTTTTTTAACAGAATAATTGAACACTGCACGTCTGACATTATGACATTCCTTTCTGATCGATGTCATAAATATCATAATAGTCAAGTGGTGTGGACTTATGTGGGTCAAATGATTTCCTTTCATATCGTTGAGAAGCATAAGCCAAATCATGTGTTGCGACAGTTCAGTATGCTACAAATGTCACCAACATTTAGCTTCACAGATCCAACCCTGCACGAAATTGATTTAAGAGGCAAGCACAATCAAGATTGGTGTAGGATTCATGTAGAGCGCATATTGCAATTTGACAATCGCAAAATAATTTTCGTGTAGAAGAAGTAGCAACACACAAGCCAATAGTATCATACAACTATTTTCCTAGTACTCGTCAATTACTAGATGCTTTATCATACCTTATGACACTTACTATTATCGCATGGTAGAATTTTTAATATGATTTGTTTTATAAATTTAATACAAGGATGCACATTATTTAATGGAAAATTGCATGAGATGATAAAAAAGTTTTTAACAAATAGCCCATAACACCTCTTTTTTGCATATTGCAAATATGACAAATATGACAAGTAATTAACATATCAGAAGGCTATCGACTTTTAAATTTGCTACTTTTGCAATTTAGAAAATGTAGTGACATGACCCTATTATCATAGTTTTTTTTATATATTTTTGCAAATGCCCTTTATTTAATTATATTATTTGTAATGGTTCAGACTAATTTTGTTCAAAACGTACATGTCTACTGCATAGAAAACAATTTACAGGAGTTGAACTCAATATGTGTTCAAACCTTGGAAGATATAGAACAAATTATTATGCAAACACAGATCGAAGACAATATGTGTTCAATGTTGCCGACACAGATCGAAGACACATTCGACAACCTAGAGGACGACGGCAAAGCGATGGTATTGTAGGTGGAAATCAAGAAAATGTTTAGTTTGTAAATCAAATTTTTAATTCTTATAAATTTCAATTTTAAATATAGAATGGTATGAAAATGCATTTATTTGCACTAAAACTATGGTTATACTACAAACTCAAGGTAAAAAATAATTAAAAGCTTAAAGCCACAAAAACTTACCTAAAAATATACAATATTTTTTAACTTAAAAAATTTATAACAAATCTCATATAATTCACTTAATTACTTTAAATAGGTGGAGATGAAATTTTAAATGTTTGCATTAAAAAGGAAAAATGTGTGGAGAAATTTCTAATGCACTTAAACATAGAAATTGAAATTCCTCCTACATTATCATTATAATCATAATAATTTTGGGTTGGATTAGGACAAAAATAAGAGATTGATTAATTAAGTTTTTTAATAAATTAAACCATGATAATGACAATAAGGGCTTGATAGATTAAATTAATTAAATGTGTAAGTTTTCAAAAAATATGGTAGTTTTTTTTCTAAGAAATTAGACCCATATAGTCATAATAAGGGCTTCAATGTTAAAGGTTTTTTTAATTATATATATTTGATTAATTACATCTTTAAAAAATTAAACATAATTCTTCCTTTTTTTTTTTTCTAATGAGTACACGACTTCCTTATACAATCACGTTCCACATAGATTAAACTGGTCAAAATAGTTTGATATGGATTAATGGAAGTTGTGTACGATACATGACTTCCTCCATTTCAAGAAACTATCATATTTTTGTCAATAGTTTGTCCATTTATTTCATTTCTATCATTTCTTCATATACTACCCTATTTTTGTCATTATTTTTCAAATACACTATATTTTTTAAAATATTCCTAGTTTAGAACCAATGACTTTATCTAAGAAAACAAATTTGAATGTTGATCAAATTGTTAAAGCAAAGTAAAATATGACAAACAAAAGTTGAGAGTGATGGTAAAAGACATTCTAGAGTGTTGATTTTATAACAAACTTCATTAAGATTTCTAATAAATTCAAGTCTAGGAGATTGAAAACTGTTTTTCGTGTCACATGGAATAATTAAATTGAAAAAATATTTATGAATTAATTTGCTTTTTATAGGAGCTTTTATAATTAATTAGTTTTTTATGTGAATAATCCTAAAACTATAAATTGTTACGAATCTATGATCTAACTTTTGTAAAACAATGAGTTAAATTCATACACTAAAAAGTTGTATTTATATTGATTTAAGTATAGTAGGTGTGATTTTTAGTACACGTTCTTTTGATACATTTTTTTTCGAATGGATGAATGAAGTTTAAACTCCTAAGTCCGCAATCTCTAAGATGTGTTGTGATCATGAGGTTGAGATCAAAACATTTCCATCTTTTTTTTTTTTATTTTCGAATGGATGAATGAAGTTTAAACTCCCAAGTCCTTAATCTCTAAGATGTCGTGATCATAAGGTTGAGATCAAAACTTTTCCATTTTTAAATTTAAGGAAGTATCAGTCTTCCGAGTCTTTAGTTTTGAAAGAGTTGTAATCTTAAGATCGGTTAAAGCTTCAAAAAGTGTTGAAAACTTTACAACTGCAAATCAAGAAATCTTAAGTTTTGAGGGGTTAGCACTTTGTCTTGAATTCTTCCCACTTCGTGATCAAATAAAAAAGGGTTAAGAACTTTATTAATAGAGTTTTACCATGAACGTTACATGGGTGTGGGCTAATTTTTTTTCTTTTTTCTTTTACCCTAAGATTCTGATTGGGCTTACACTAAAGTCGAGCTTAAGACCATGAGCATTAATTGAGCTACCACAATTACAAAATGGACTCTCTTAACGTTTTTTAAGAGTTAAGAGCTATTATACTCTTGATAGTTTTAAAACTATCATTGAAGCTAGCGTCAAGAAAGTCGAAGTTCATGACAGTTAATAAATGTCAAGAATAATAAACGTTGACAGTTTATAAACGTCAAGTATACAAATGTTCATAAGATGTAAAAATAGTCAAAGTATGTTGTTGTTAACGACATTTAAAAACGTCAATAATATACTTGTTTATAACATTTAAAACATGTCAAGAATATACTTGATTATGACATTTGAAAAACATCAAGAATAATACTTGTTTAACTAGGGCATTTAAAAAACGACGTTAAGTCTGCTTCATTTTTTTAAAAATTGTAATTTAGTTATATTTTTGTTCATGTATTACCTCTGTAATCTCATTAGTGTGGTCCAACAATCTGTGAAGTTACATTATTTCAACTACCATTCTTGTCTTCTTGCGAGCTCTCCTCGCGTGATGTTTAAGTTTAACGCTTTGAGTTGTTAATCACCAGACATGATCCATCACATTGTTTTTACGCAAGATGTCATGTGTGAACTGCTCCTTTCTTTTCTTTCCTACTTGTCCTGCATTATATTTAAGCATGATAGCCGTGTAAAATAGGAAGGACATTTATGTAAGCCATATTTCTAAGTATTTATGCCTTTACAACATAAGTTATGCATTCTGAGCACCCATTATGCATTTTAACCTCATTATTCTAATAAAAAGGATTATAGTAACGATCATTTCCATACATTATTACTTTCTTAAGTGGACTTATGTTACATCAGTGTACATCGAGCTTATGAAGAGCAATTTAATATAGAATCCTAATCAGTGTGTACTTTTTTTTTTTTTTTTTGTAGCAATGGTTTGTGTTGGATTTCATAGATCCAACACTTACTTGATTTGTTGAGCATCAAGTATTGAATTCAAGGGGCAGAACCACCGTCATTTTAAGAAGTTCAGTGGTTCTGAATAGGCACGTGCCAACCTACCCCCTAGATTGAAGAATTGTGTGCAAGATTGGCACTTCCTTTGCGACCACGACCTTACTCGACAGTTTCAGGTGATTTGAAACTTTTAATGTTCTCAAACGGTAGTTTATTTTTGTTTTTTGTATGTAACATTTTGATTGTTTGCACGTAGAAGCAATCAACGATGAACAGGGCTGCTGGAGCAAAGCAATCTTACAACTATAGTAGAGGTTCCAAGTCATTTCAACAACAACTACACGAGCTCTCTAAACATGGTCATTTAGTCGACCATGTGGAATTGTTCAAAGAAGCACACGCTCAGGCTAGTCAGAATGTTTTCCTGGCGGTTGTGGGTGCCCATGTAAGTTTGTGTGATAGTTGTCTTATTTTGTACGTACATTTTAATTTACACGTTTTACTTAATTAACAAATTTTTTATTGCAGAATCAAATGTTGGAACATTAGTCCTAGCCCACGATAGAGGGTTCTCCAACCACTCTCTGGGGACGAGATATGTGAGACTGTCTTGGGTAGACGACCAAGCTACTCAAATGTTCTTGGTTAGGGTCCGAAGCTAAAGTCCCAATATGTTGTTGGTAGTTATTCATCTACATCACAGGAGCGAAAGATGCACGCTAGAAACATTATGGAAATAAAAGCTCATCTTTAGGAAGTAGTAGAAGAAAGTAATCGAAAGCACGAAAACGTGCTCGACAGATGGAAGAAACGAGGAAGCAGATTGAAGAACTCACTCGGACAATGAGAGGACCTTGATTTCATTGAGGTACGTAATTTTCAACTTTTACGTTCTTTAATTTCTTATTGGCAATATATATTTAGACTTAATCTCGTGTCATTATAGGTATGAGGGCATGGGATAACTGGCATTCGCAACGCTTAGATATATGTTTTTAGTTTTTAGTTTTTAGTTTTCATTACTCATGTACTTTCCAAACTAGAAACGTGTACTTTTTTAATATTTGAATTAATTTTAATATAAATTTGATTTGATAGTTTATTAAATTTACATTAAATATTTTTAGAATTTGGTTATATTTAAATCAAATTCGATCCCAATAGCAAATAGATAAATAAATAATATTATAAAAAGACTTTTCTGACGCACAAAACGCATCAAGCATGAACACCTCTTTTGACGCAATGTCAGTCTAAGATATGTCAATGTCACATTGGTCATTCATTTAAGCCACTGTACACGATGACGTTTGCAATACCTTATTGTCGACACTTTGACCAAATGTCAGTATTACCCTATTGTTGATGTGTTGGACAAGTCAGCGAAGCATGCTTCAGGCAAAATCCTTTGTCGATGTCTTTTGGTTTGCTCATTGATTTTTCCTATCACAACACAGTATTCATGACACGCTCGCCGATGTGGATTTCTACGTCGGCATATACATTCCTTACACGTTTTGTGATTTTTGTCAATGCATACATGCGTCAGCAGAGCCCCTACTTCTTGTAGTGCTCCCAAACTCCTAAAGTTGATCACACTGGAAGACTACTTTTCTTTGAAGATCAAACATCCTTCCAACACTTTAACTGCAAGAACATCATGCATTTCGCTTCTTTAAATCAAGTGGATAAATGTATTCAATCGAGAGAATCAAATAATCAAGTACTAGAAATCAAACCCCATGGTTTAGACCAATTTCATGATTTTGCTTGTTTTAAAAGAAAAAAAAATATGCCTTTTCATATTTTCTAAATTTCTATGATTTGAAACAATGTATTTCAAAATATAACGTACATATATATATCATTTTTAATATATTATTTTAAAATAGTTCAGTTCGATTTCAAATTGGTTTTCAGATTTGAAATCTTACCAAAATTGATTCATTCGTTTTGAAAATATATCAAACCAAATCAACTACATAAATTAAGTTTTTGTTCGGTTTAACATTCATTCCGCCTCTTGCGGATTCAATGACCACCTTCATGTGCAAATTAAAATTGAAATTAAAAACAAAAGAAAAAGAAAAAGTGAATAGTTTTCAAAATTTGAAAATAAAAATTCGAAAATTAAGAGAAAAAAAAACGAAATTAAACATATGAAGTCACTTTTTCAAATTTGTTTTCCCTTTCAAAATTTGAAATACCTTGAAATTTGGTCATATGCGACAAAATAACCGAGAAATATTTGAGGGTTTGCCTTCTATCTTACTCTTCCTTTTGTGAAAAGCAAGTAAAGTTCGTAATGTCACAATCACAATTCACAAGTTGGCATAACAAAATACATAAAGAAAACCAAACTACAAAGACATAGAAAGAAATATTGTTCCAAAAAGAAAATCACTTTCAGCCCACAAACCTAGAGCTCAGCTATGTATTCAAAATTTAATGCAATAAAAACAACCTATATATGCTTTCTTTTCTCTTTCTTCTTCAAAACATTTTGATAGAATAAAAACAAACTTTGAGGTTGCTTCTTCTTCAAGTGTGTTCTTGCATTTAAGTTTGTGACCATACCAAACATCATACTAAAAAATAAACTAGTTTAAATATCCTTTTAACTTTTATACAAACTTTTCTTACCGTATATATATATATATACACTTTCAAATATCCAATTTTTACGTTAGAGTTTTCAAAAAAAATTAGTATACTTCTTGCAGCTTGCTTATTCCTCATTTGTTCAGTTTGTTTGTATTATTGTTTATTAGCATTTCATTGTAAATTTTGAAAACATATTTTTTCTTTTATATATTATTTTCATAAAATTCAATAAAAATTTAATTCTTTGAGAACTGAATTTAATATGATCTATAAAGAAAATTGGGCCTAAATTAGATATAGTTTAAAAGTGGGAATCACCAAAATTGATATCCATAAAAATTATAGTTTAATTGAATAAATATTGTTCTTGTGTATCTTCACTAACACTTTCGCTTTTCTTTTGTCCTTGAATATGGACTTTATTAAACACTTTTGTGTTTCGTTTATATTTTAGTGATCCATCGATCATTGTGTAGTTCAAATGTCTAGGTTTTGAAATTCTTTTACAAAAAAATTAAACATAAAAGTGCATCAAAGCGTTTGTACTAACTTGATTGTAATTTGGTGATTATTTATAGTTAGTGGGTGTAAGAGTAATCATTGTAATTTGCAAAAATATTTACACTCTACCCAATAATTTCAAAAATGGTAAAAGTACATACTCAAATAAAAGTCTAGACTCAATTTAGATTTGGCTACGCGATTGTTTAGATTTGGTTATCAAAATCTAAACGATCTTTTTTCAAAACATTTTTGTACACAATCGTTTAGATTTTTATACACAATTGTTTAGATTTGACTACCCAAATCTAGACGATTTTTTTTCAAGATTATTTGATACGCAACCATCTATATTTGGACTAACAAGCACGATCATTTAGATTTGACTATACCATTCTATCCAAATCTAAACGATTTTTTTAAAGATTATTTGGTATACGATTATTTTTATTTAGCTACACGACCGTTTAGATTTAGTACATGATCGTTTAGCTAATTTGGTACACGATCATTTGGATATTTGTCTACATGATTGTTTAGATTTGGTACACGATCATTTTTATTTGGCTACACGACTCAAATAAAAAATAACAATATTCGAACAATTCTTTTTCGAGATATTTAATATTTGTTATATATGGTACATCAAATCTAAACGAATATCCAATTATTTTTGTTCAAATCGTGTATCAATTTATATTTGGTACACGATCTTAAACAAAATAATACTTTAAAAAAATACAAGATTTATGATTGATTAAAAATAAAATTGGTGATTTCAGAAAATCTAAAAGAAAAAAGAGAAGAAATAAGATGAAAAGTAGAAGAAAAATTGGAGAAGAAATAAGATGAAAAGTAGAAGAAAAATTGGAGAAGAAAAGAAAGAATGAAAAGGAAGAGCAAACCTCAAACATGAAAAAACAAATTAATGACCAACTTTGTGGGTCTTTTTTTTTAATTTTGGTATAATGTTAATAGAAAAATTGTAATTGATGGTCATTTTATGAATAATAATTAAGAATATAGCAACATTTTAAACAAAATTACAAATATAGCAAAACTATCACCAATAGACTTGTATCGCTGATAGACTCATATGATTTATCAGTGATAGATCAATATTTGCAATATAGTATAGATTTTTATCATTGATAAAATTTATCGAAGTTTGCTATACTTTGCAATTTTTTTAAAATGTTGCTATATACTTAATTATTTTTATTGAATATTAAGGTGTAGGTTTTGTTTTATGTCTAAAACAAAAAAAAAAAAGTTATGTTTTTATGTAAAAGCCCATTGGGCCCATGTTACTTTGTATTTAGGTTTCCTTTCCTACCATTGTAATGTTGAGAAACCTTAATGACCTTTCTCCAAAGCTCTTCATCTTCTCTCTGATTCTCTCTATAGGGAAACCTACACATTTTTTCTGTAATCTTCTTCAAGAACAGGCGAGGATGGCCAACATTGAAGTCATGGCGAGAGAAACTAGTCTTTCATGGACGTCAAGAACCAACAAAGGATGGCCAAACACTGAGGTCGTAGTGACAGAAACCAGTCTTCCATGGACGTCGACCACTCCAACAGAGATTTGAAGAAACTCGTCTGGGCAACATCGTTATGCATTGAGTGTCACTGATGATGTAGCCGCTGCTTCCTAACAAGCTTCAACTGACTATAGTTATGCATTAATTGTTTGGGTATAATATTTACTACAACTAATGGAAACTTATAAATAGTTGTATACTATTATATATGTTCGGTATCTCCACCCAAATATGAAGTGGAAGTAATAACCCACTCTACCAACTTTAGATAGTGCGTGATTAACCCCTAATGTTACAAGCATTTTCACCATTGAACTATTATATATATGAGGCACATGTATATATACACATATATATTAGCAAAATGGTAAGGAAAAGAATATAGTTATCTAAGGTTTTGAATCAAAAAGTTCAACTACCACATAACAGAACTTTTCTTTAACCAAGAAATAAGATCTGGAGAATGACTCAATTAAGATCAACAATGACAAAAGAAAGCTTCACAATCTCATTAACCACTCGTGTTTTTTGCACAAATACCAAACAATGGCTTGAATACTTTTGAAAACAGCAACCCGATATAAAGGCAAAAAGCTACGTCATAGATTGACATAGTTGTGTTTTTAGGCAAAAAAATACAAAAGGATGATATGAATATTTTTCAAAACGACCGACTCTAAAATTGACCAAATCAACAAAATCTAGAGAATCACTCAAGATCAACGTTGACAAAACTTTTCCGATCTCATATATTTGATACACTTGTGTTTTTGGCGCAAACACAATAAAAAATTACTTGATTATTTTTTAAAACAGCCATAACAAAATGATCATAATATTTAGATAGGGTTGAGAATATATTAGAGCAAAGAATTAACAAATTAACTCTGCAAGGAAAAATACAAGAAACCATGAAAGCTGAAAAAAGCATGTTGAAATGTGTTGTATGACATGAAAACATACCTATAATAACGAACACCCTGTTAGGAGGTTTTAAAATTAGTAAACTGACTTGTTATTTTAGCATTAGATGTTAGTTTGGAGATAGTTCATCAACTTTCATAGACCTAGCTATTTGGACTTCCATATTAAATTTTTCTTGCCTAAAAATGGAGTGGGAAAGATAGGTAGGATAAAAAATTTATGTTTCAACACACAGTAGTAAGGCATTCAATCATATTGCCACTAAATTTAATCTTGAAGAGTAACATTCATGGTAACAAAAAGTATAGTAGTTTGAACATTCAAACATAAATGACCACTATAAGAAATGTGGTCTACGACGATAGTTATTTTATGTCGCAAATAAAATCTGTGATAGTTATTTATAGTCATAGAAGCGGGAGTCATGGAAAGTCATTCCATGACAGTTTTAAAAAATTGTCTGCAATAAGTTTTTTCGTGACAGAAAATAAATGTCGTTAATTACTATTGTATGACAACAAATAACTGTCATCATTTGCGTATTAACGACAGTTTAAAAATGTCGTAAATTCATTTATTATGACATTTTTTAAATGTCAAAGATATGTGAATCATGACAGTTTTTTTAGAAATTAAATGTCATTGTTTTGCTATTGACGACATTTTTTTCATGTCAAATATAGGGCAATCGTGACAATTTTTCTTATAAAAAATTGTCATTGTTTTAATATCGATGACAATTATGGAGTGTAACGAATTCATATATTATGATATTTATTTCATGTTGCAAATTCTTCAATTACTACATTTTTTCCTGTTCTCTTTGTCGCTCCGCCATTACACAAGTCATTTGAACGACAATAATGTTATAATACATAACACCCGTATAGAAACAAATGGTCAACACTTTAATATATATACACTATAATACACTTTGTAATATTCGTACATTTCCAATCAAGTTTGAACAATTTACAAATATGGAATTACAACCCTTAATCAAAACTAGTGTAAATATCATTATAGTACATATAACATGATTTTCTGTACAAGCATAAACAATCAACCGGTAATTCTCCACCTCTGAAAATATTCTTTGTTGCTTGAATCATGGTCAAATCCTTCATACTAGGACAAACTGACATAAAAAAAATCACAACCATCAACCAAAAAGTAAAGTAGTACTAAATGCTAGAAACCAAACAAAATAATCAAATAAAATGTTTGAGTTTTCTTCTTCTTGGATAACAACCAAATATCACTGACATTGAGAATTCGACATATGACCACAAGCTAAAGAAAACATAGTTACACTAGTTGGTAATTTCAAAGAAACGTAGTTAGAAAAACTTAATAGGGATGAGAATAAATACAAGTAAGGCAAGGGTGGTATTGTCCCAAATTTCCACAACTTTTCTAAAACCTTCAAAATTCCATGGAAACTCATCAACAAACAATAGAGTTTTAGGTAAACTTTTGAAATTGAAAACTTACCATGGCTCTATTCGGTGCAAGTCCACAGACTTTACTCTTTTTTACCTTTGAGTTAAACAAACAATAGAGCTTTAGATAGACTTTTGAATATGGAAACTCATCAACCTAGCCATATAAAGATCAAATTTGCTTTAACAAAACGTACCTTGAAGTCCTTCCAAACCTATTAAAAAAAAACAGATAAGTCTAACACTTTAACAAATTTCTAGTGCATATTTATATATGCATCTCAATTGATCACAATAAAATAAGATTTAACATAAATACCCATAAGTAATACCTTTTCAATGTTGCATTTTCATAAAACTTACAAAGATGAGCATATAAATTCTACCACCATTACTTATCTAGAAAGTCTAGTAGAACAGATAGCTAAACCTTACAAAGGTTATAGGAAAAGCCCAAAAGCAAATATTTGCCCAGCAAATGGATAAAAGTACAATTTTCATCTGAAAAATAAATATTAAAGTTCCAGTTTAATGATCATTTGATTTTTAATTATTCAAAAGTGTAATTGTTTTCTCACATTTTCTGTACAACATTTTTCATCTTCGTTAGACATAGGTTCAAATTTGTAGCTAAATTTAAAACACGAAAACTAGTTTCTGATTTCCAAAATTTTGTTAATTCAACCTTTTCTTCTTGAAGATGAAGACAATATTAAAGAAATGATGATGAACCTAATCTAAATTAAATGCCCCGAACTAAAACCAATATGGTTATAATGGGGACTAATTTCGAATCTTTTCAAATCCCTTCCCTTCACTCTTCTTTACCGATACAAACAGTTCATAATATCTTAATATATTGTTGATCATTATACAAACTTCATTTTAATAATAAAAAAAAATACAATGAGATACTAAATAGCAAAAATGAATGAAATGAGATTCATTATTCACTTTAGTTTAACTTGAAGAAATAAAATAGAGGGGAAGAAAAATCAACAATCTCCTCAAATAAGCCCACAGATTAGGATAGACTTGATACAACAAATTACCATTAATCAATAAATAAATGACATAACAAAACGCAGAAGCTCCAATTTTGAAACATGTTATTAACATAATTGATCAAAAGGGTACACTACAAAAACAACGTGGGATAACTGCACTTTTAAAGCCAGAAATATAAATCAAAACAGCAAAGTGAACCATAGATCTTGAGGAAGAAAACTATCGAACATAGCAAAACTAGAATGTAAAGGACAAAATCAAAGCATATTACAAACACATAAAACAAGTAACATCCTCCGATCATCTTCATAAAAGAAAAAAAAAAATTATAGTGTTCTACCCACTGAATAGTGATGAAGCTGATTTATTACTTTGCAGGAAGATGAGCTTCATTCTTGAGACCCAATCTGTCTAGAATTGTTACTTTTCAAGATGACATATAAAATAATGCACATTTCCTAGTACTAGTGAGTAGTTTAAGACAATAGGAAGAAGTGTGGTAATTATCAACTTACTAAAGAAATGACCAGTGACTCAAACAGAACAGAAGGTGGAAAGTCCTCCAAGTCATTCAGAATACCTTCCCTGCATTACAAGAGTTTGGCGCCACTGATTCAATATCTAAATCTGTCAAATATCTCTAATACACAACAATCAGTTTTTAATTCCTTCAACTTACACAACCAAATCCTCATCAAAGAGTGGTGTTTGTTTAACAGCAGGCACTGGTTTTGATGTTTCCTATAGTTCAAGGCACAAATTACCTAGTATGAACAGAACTCATACAACGTCGATGGCATAACTTCCAAGTCTGAATAACAAGGCTTCATTGCTCTTGTGAATTATATGGAGAATATTCTAGATCTTCTTTATTTGTTATATTAAAATCAATAATACAATGATACATATATAGTTAATTTGGACAACCTATAAGGAAAGGATCAAATTAATCTAATTACAATAATGTATTCCTAAATTACAGCTAAATTACTTTAATTACGGTGATAGCTCTAATTTTAACAATAACAATAATAATAAATTAAATAGCCGGGCAATTCTTCAAATTAAGTCCAATATTCACATTCCAATTTATGAGAAATATTAGCTATAATGTGACAAAATTAAGTGGTGGTGGTGGACATCAGATAGAGGTCGAAACCTTCTTTTTGCATTCAATAGTAATTTTTACTGATTTATATTATTCCAATCGAAGGAGTTTTCCAAATAAGATCAACTCTGAATATACACACCTTCATTTGGAGAGCAAGGGTTAGATTGCTTTGCAACAAACTCAATCAACCTATTTAACAGATCTTCAAGTGTAGATATGGCCTAAATTGAACCATACCAAGTAGACAGTGGAAACTTTCATAGAAAGATTCATATTAAGAAAAAACAATAAAAAATTATCCGAACTTTATAACAAATAGAATCAACAGAAGCTTTGGCTTAAATCAGCCAAACAATCTTATCACACTCGATCAACAAACAGAAATCTAGCAGCTCTGGTGATTCCCTTATCATCTGAAAAAAGCAAAATTGGAGCTATTAGAAAACACCTTCTCTATCAAGCACTGAAGATAGCCACTTCAAACGTAACTCATTTATACAGTGCCCTTCATCCTTGAAGCTCTTAGAAAAGTTCAGGAAGAAACTCTAGCACTTGATTGTTTATACCTAATTAGACATCCCAAATGGAAACAATTTGTGCAAAAACAAATTGTAAAAAAATATATGTATTTAAGGAATACCAAATCCATATCTATAATAGACATGTTGTGCTTGATTTAGAAAATTACATAACACACCCACCTGAGTAGAATATCTAAAACCCCAATCACATCCTTTCCAATCGATGCAAGTGTCTGGAAATTCATGGAAATTTGTCAATATGGCATTTAGGAATGTGCCGTGAAATTAAAAGATGACATTTCATAGCAAAACACCTTTGGTAGCATTTCTATACCATCAACTTAATTGCTTCTTAAAGTCGGTGCTTAACATCCTTCACTGTAAATCCTCTTTGAAATATTTCATCAGATCATTCTCAATAGAAACAATGATTCAGGAATTAAAAAATATATCAAAGTAAACATTTGGAAATTAAAACACAAAATAAAAGGCAATGATAAAAAGGGAAATGTACATTTATTCACATATATTTTCTTTTTAATGAACACTAATCCACCAATCCCATTTCATCGACTCGAGCCCTTGCAGGAGGAGCAGCCATGGATGGAAAGAGAGTAAAAAGAAAAAAAAAGCAAACAAACCCTAGAGAAAATTAGTGAGACAAAAGTGAAATGGTTACAACTACAACAAAGAAAAGGAAACGAATCTAAGAACAAAAGCCAAACAGAAAATTGATTTGGATTGATTTATCAATACAATCAAAATTAGAAGGAGAAAAGAGAAAACTATCACAAAATATGAAAACGAGAATTTATGACAGTTTTCAAGTGTCATCAATCCATGACAATTTTTAAATGTCATTAAATATAGATAATAAATATTTATTTCACTTAAATAATCCTAACTCTTCCCCTTCATCCTCACAACTCTGTGACTCGCAAGTGGTGTTTCCTAACCCCTTTCTTCACAAAACTCTTCAAACACTCACGTCGTCCTACACGAATATATATATATATATAGAGGCTAAGTGTGTTAACTTTGCCAAAGAATAAATAGATTAGTAATATATCTAAAAGATATATGGTCAAGTAGGACAATGAAGAACATAACACAGCACTAAGTGGGTAAGAAACAGAGACATTAAGTATAATAATTACAAAAATATTTGTCTTTAATTAGGATATCTTTATATAGATGTTTCTTAATGATCCACACCGAAAAATAGTTGGTGTTTGTTATTATTACTTATTTCATAAGTGATTATAAGAATTTAAATATTTAATTATTTTAATGAATTGATAATCAAAACTTTGATACTAGAATCTAATGATTTTATGAAGATCTTTTTTTGTTTTTAATGTTTCTCCTTATGACTTTTTGACTGAAGGAACAAAAAGAAAAAGAAAGAAAAAGAAAGAAAAAGAGGGTTAGTTATTAGGGTTTGACTTAAAATGTATAATCATTTGGATTTGGAAGAAGGTTTTCTTTTGACCTTATGATTTTCTGTTGATATAGTCAGAAATGTGACCTACACAATGATATAAGATGGGTTATATTATAATTTAGGTTAAAATATTATATAGGTTCATCCACTCTAACTTTTGTTACACTTGATGACTACAATTTATTTAAACACTAAGATTAGTGAGGAGGATAGCTTAGAATAATCAACATATTTGAGTTTCATATCTCTTTTGTTGTTAATTTAGATTAATTAATGTTTTAATAAGTATTTTAGAATTAACTAGTCCTTAACAAGTGTCATACACGTCATATTTGTGTTTTGTTTTTATTTCATTGGCTAGATTATTTTTTATGATAACAACATTTTCTTTGGGTTAATTTTTCTTCCAGTTGTTGTTGTTTAAAATTAAATCAACAAATAGTTCTTAAAAATGAAATGCTACACTGATTGCTAGACAATTCTACTTTGTCACCGTTAAAAAAATGAATTAGTTATATTGCATTAATTTTGTATACTAAATTTTATAAAGTTTTAGAAAAGAGAGTTGACAATGGAATAAAAATACAAATCAAGAGAAGTAGCAAAGACAAAGTTTTCGTCTTATACAAGTACATATAGATATTCTTAAACACATGACAAATGATGGGATTATTTTAACAATTATTTCATAAATCACTACCAAATAATAACTATCATTTAAGGATGTATTTTTCTATTAGTGAGTCTCGTTCTATTGTTGTTTGTATGGACTTTTGAATATGCTTTCACCTTTACTGATACCTATGGATTTACATATTAGACCAAATCTAGAAACCTCTCGATTTGATCCGTCTAACCTTTGGTGAATAGATCGATTATACACTCAACTATTAATGAAGATGTTCTAAAGTGTAATTTTTATATATCAACTTGAAATATTGATGAAATGTAAAACATTTTTTAGAGATATAATTTTAAAACAAACAAATGTAGGAAAGCTTACCCCAACTAAAATAAATATAAATTAAAAAGTGAGAGAAAAGAAAAGGTTTACATTGAAACTATAGGATTAGAATCATGCAATCAAATAAAGATAGTTTGTTTGTTGAATGCTATTCAATTTGTTTGCAAAGTTGGAATGTAGAAAAATGGATTTTTTTATAGCAATTCAAGACTCAACTAAGTGATGTTATTTAAGAATTTCTTAAGGTTTGTTAATTACATTAGTTAATCAATTTAGTTATTAATTTTTTGTATTTAAAAGTTGGATAAATTTTTCGATTTACTTCAGTTATCTAATAAGGTATTTATAAATCATTTAATTTCTTTTTTAATTAGAATAATTTCAAATAACCATATAAAAGAGAAAAATGAATGATTGATTATTTTTATTTTAGAAGTTTGATTATTTTTATTTTAGAAGTTGGATGAATTTTTGGTTTTCTTGAGCTATAGTGGTTTATAAGTTATAATTAACCTAATAAATTCATAAGGTATGTATAAAATCATCTCATTTATTCTCCAATTACCATTAAAATAGGAAAGTGAAAAGATAAAATTGTTACCAATGCAATAATAAAAAATAATTCAGGGAAGGGAAAAAATGTCATAAAAATTTTATCCAAGCTTTATATATACTATAAATTAGTTAATTTGTAATTATATACTATATATAAAAGGATGGATGAGGAGAAACTTTTTGTTTTCAATTTTGTCCATCTTCTTATTAGATTTGTTTGTTTCCTACCTTGGTTTCGGTTTTATTGTAATTTGCTTTTTATTTACTTTTTAATTTGAAATTAATTATTAATAAATACTTGGGTATTAATAATTTTAATTTTTTTTTCTCCAATTAATTATATCACTAATATTTCTCTAAAACCATTCTTTACCTCTCTATCTTTCACCTATTTACATTCTCTTCTCTCATAATAGTTATTTTGTATTTATTTCAACCTTTTAAATTCTTTTCTTATTCAAATATTTAGGTATAAATATCTCGTTCTTTTTCTTTTCTATTCATATTCACGAGTCATAACAAAAAGTTACGGTGTGAATAAATTAGTCTTCCAACAAATTCAAATGGAGATTTTTGAGCCAGTGCTACAAAAGCTCACGAACCTTCATCATATTTTTGCGATGTCTAGGAACAAGAAATCAACCCAATAAAAAAGATGCAAAGAAATTGATGAGGACTCAAAGATGAAGAATGTAAAAGTGAGAGACTAAAGATAAAACGATCAAAAACTTCATTTTAAAAAAAAATAACAAAGTGGCATGAGGATACCAAAAAACTAGGTTTTTCAATTTTTAATTATTACTTTATAATTAAGTATGCTTTTGATCAGGTCAAGACGTAGAATGTGTTTACCACAATAGTATATTATGGATCTTGTAAGTGGTGGAAAAGAAAACAATTTGTCTTCTCTATTTGTATTATTTCAATAATATATTTTCATTTAAATTTAATTATTCATTTCAAAACAATAACTAAATTATAATTCTTGAATAATTTGTTAAATAATTATACTTCTTGAATATGGTAGAAATACATCAAGTATATAAAATTAGCACAAATGTCCAAATAATAATTAAGTCATTGTTGATGTCCAAAATTCCAATCCATTTAAATATTCGATATATAATTGATACATATAAAAAAGTCATACTCATCCATCTAAAGTTTGATTGAATTGATTGTTTTATAGTCATACTATCACATTCATTATATCTTTTAGCTCATTCGATTTATACACATGCATGTAAGATTTCTCTAGAAATGAAACTGAAAAATGTATTTTAAAAAATCATGAGTAAATAAATATAACTTCATACTGTTTGTGTGAAAAATTAACGTGCATAGCGCATGTTACCAACTAATATATATAAAAGCTTCAATATGGAGAATTTTTTTTAGTCCATTTTACCCTTTTGATTATAAGCATTCTTACTATTCATTTGATGACAATTTTGTCATTCAACTTCGATGCATGAATAACCCTTCCTCTCCATTTCTCTAACTGTTTTAATATTTTATTGAAAATTATTTATTACTTTAATTAAGTTCACAGCAATGGAAGAATTTTTATAGGCATAATAGTCAATGCAAGGGAACCTTTTAAAATTATCTAATCCACACTTTCTACCAATTTATTCAATATAAATGTATGGTATCATCTTCTTTCTTGAAGCAACAAATCATTATCAAATAGAGAGGCTATTGATTCTATATGTCTGATTCATATGGGTTTCTTTCCAACGAATCTTTAAGCATTTAAAACTCATTTTTTTCGATCTTCATTTATGTAGTCAATTGTCTAAAAAAGAAAAAAACATTTCTTTCTTGCCAACCAAGACATTTAGGCAAGTTCCTCTCTACATGCTCTAATTCTTTCATTTGGAGGTTCTGTCTTAGTTCAACCATCATAATTTATTTCTTTGATTCGTTCAAGTAATTGGAGTTGTCCCACTTCTTCTTCTTTTCTTCATAATCATATAACGCTCCAAAGATATAGTTTGGGTTCTTAGAGGAACATATTCACAAGTTGTCTATTTAAATTTTCATTTATCCCAAAGATATATTATCTATTTTTTCTTCATTCAACATTTACTAGCAGAATGACTTCCTTTCCATTTGTTGCTGTAAAAAGAAAGGAATCCCAACAAAATCAAATTTACATAGTTTTTTCTCTTAACTAACTCATTAACTCATGCTTTGTAGCCACCTATAAATATGTAAATGTGCTTTCTAACAAATTAGTCTTTACACATGACTTTCATTTACAAGAAAAATAAGAGTGATAAAGAGAGTTTTCTGTGTACTCATCTTCAAAATTAAGAAAAGGTTCCTTCCCGTGGATGCATGATTCATTTTGCCGAACCACGTAAAACTGTGTAACATCTCTCTCATCTCCCTTATCTTCATATTGTTGCGTGTGTGTACTTCATCTACTCACCAAACCACGAAGAAATTTCATTAGGGTTTATTGTTCAAATCAGAGAGAAATCGAAGAAAGAGAAGCAAAGAAAGTAAAGGTAATTACTTTCCTCTTTCTTTTCCATATTGTCGCGATGTGATCGCTACGCGGAGCGGCCGACCTCCCCGTTTATTTAATTTTAATAAACAAATAGTTTTGGAGTTGCCACCAACCATATTAGAGTGTGATTGGTCACCCAAAATGAAAAAAATAATGGTCTGCTTAAATTCAGAGATTTAAGTTCGGGAATCAGTTGTGTGTAAGGAAGATGTTAGCACCCTACAACACCCACAAAATGGTTATCCAATTTTATCTTTTAAATTAAATTATAGAGGTTCACAAAACAAAGTTTTTATTTAGGTTTTGTTTAAATATCCCATGTTTATCAATTCATATCGAAGAAAGTAAAACCTAAGCATGAATTGATAATTATGGGTGGCATAGGAGCCATTAAAAATAGGAGTTTATTTTTGTTTTAAAAGAATTTTTTTTATTCACCTTAAGAATATTAAGATACCAAAATTTGATATTTTAATCTCTATCATAGGTGTTTAATGAGAAATTTCATGTATTTAATAATTAATAAATTCATGGAAAACACTACTCAATCTCATTTAAAATATGAAATGTGTTTATTTAAAAACAATCTATTAATTAAATTTCAAACGGAAAAATTTCATGTATTCATGGAATTTAAATTATAAAATCCATAAAAAACAATATTATTTCTTCAATTTACATTTTTATGTTTAAATTGAAAAATGAATAATAACAATGACAAAACATTATGAAATTTGAAAAATACTTGAAGGGTAATATGCTGAGATAAAATAAATACAGAGATAACATAAGCAATATGAAAAATGTACAAGATGATTAATTAGCGTATGATGCAAGATAATTAATTAATACAACACGTGCAAGATAATTAATTAATGTAGGAGAATGCAAAATAATTAATTAATTCAAAAGGATGCAAAATAATTAATTAATGCAGAATGCAAAATAATTGATCAATGTCAAAAGAGGCAAAATAATTGATTAATGCATAAATATGCAAAATAATTAATTAACCAAGAAAGATGCAAAATAATTAATTAACGCAATATGCAAATAAATAATCACAGTAGCCAAATGAATGTCAAATTAATTAATGCAGAGTGAGTGCCAAAATAATTAACGATATGCACATAATTAGCTCAGAACGGAGGGTGCTAAAAATTAAAACGGTCAAATATGCCAAATAGATAATTATTAACGCAAGATACACCAAAGGTAAAATGGTTGCCTAAATAATTAAAAAGATAACAAATAATTAAATCAGCATGCCAAATGGATGCTAAATAATTAAGACATCAACTAAATAATTAACACATCATTTAATTAATTAACCAAATGAAATAATTAACATAGCACCCAAATGAGTGCCAAATAATTAATACAGAACACACTAATTAATTAACGCAGTAGCCAAATGGATGTGAAATAATTAACTCCAGATGCCAAAAATTAAAAACGTCAAATATGACAGGTGCTAATTAATTAATAGGTCAAATGAAAAATGTGTATTACTAAATACAGGATGCTAATTAATTAATCATGCGCATAAATGTATGAATGTGAAATGGGTGTCAAATAATTAAAATGATGCAAATAATAAAAAGATGTCAAATGGGTGCCAAATGATTAACACAGTATCATCAAGCATGAATAAAAAAAAAATTTACACGTCAGCCTTAAATGCCAAAGGTTCTGTGTTGATTCTCTTCACCTCTTTCCAAAAAAATTTCTTTTACGTGTCCCCCTTCTCTATCAAATAATCCTCCTAGCCAAAAAAAGAATCTCTCCTCAATTGAATCTTCTCCTTCTCTTTTAATAAGAAAATGTCTCATTTTTTTAGATAGTGAAGTGGAGTAGTTTTAGATAGTGAAGTGGAGTGTAGGAGAGAAGGGGGAAAAAGTGGAAGAGTGGGAGAATGTGAGAGATTGGGAGAGAGTGGGAGAGAGTGGGTACGTGGTGACCAAGAAAAACAAGGGATGATTGACAAAAATAAGGAGAAGGAATAGAAGAAAAAAAAACTTTTACTTTTAAATTTTAAATATGTTTTTATTTTTGTTTTAAAACATAAGTTTAAAATTTAAAATTTAAAATTAAATTTAAATTCAAATTCTTTTAAAAAATAATAAATAAATGAAAAAAAATATAAAAAAAAGAGGACAAAATAAAGATAGATTGGCCTAAAAATGGTTATAACAAGAGTAGAAATTGAGAAATTGGATGGAAATGGATACTTTGCATTATGGAAAGCAAAGATCAAAGTCTTGCTTGATCAGTAAAAAGCTCATAAACCCTTTTTAGATCCTTCAGAACTTCCAACAACCCTCACAGCAACACAAAAAGAGAAATGGAATTAAATGCATATGGAACACTAATATTAAACCTTAGTGACAATATTATTAGGCAAGTACTAGAAGAGACAACACACAAAGTTTGAAAAAAGTTAGAAAGTCTCTGTGCCACCAAAGACCTTCCAAACAAGATGTATCTAAGAGAAAAAAAATTCACATATAAAATGGATTCTTCCAAAAACTTAACAGAAAACTTAAATGAGTTCAAGAAAATAGTTTATGACTTTAAAAGCTTGGAAGACAAGCCCAGTGATGAAAATGAGGCATTTGTACTCCTAAATTCCCTACCCATGGCTTACAAAGAAGTGAAAATGCATTAAAATATGGAAGAGAATCAGTTTAAACAGATGTCATAATATCAGGCCTCAAAACCAAAGAATTGGAAATACAATCATCACACAAGAAAAATCAAAGTGGAGATGGATTGTTTGTTAAAGGTAAATCCCAAAATAATCAAGGTAAAAATAGTAACAAACCTTTTTCTAGTGAAGATAATAAAGCTAAACAGAAAAAGACGTGAAAATACTAGAAAAAGAAGGAACACACAATACAAGAATGTTTTTTCCTTAAAAGAAAGAATCAAGAAAAAGAAAAAGATTCTAAAGGAAAACAATCAGAAGCCTCTATAGTATAAAACTCTTTTACCTACACTGATGCCTTTGCATCAACCTTAGACCAAGCCAACCATGTAAACCCCCAATAAAAACATGATTGAGTTCTAGATTCTGGATGCACCTACCATATGACACCTTTTAGAACATGGTTTAATACCTATAAGGAAATCAATGGAGAGTTTGTGTTCATGGGGAACACTAATGCTTGTAGCATTGCTAGAATTGGATTAGTTACCATGAAACTAAAGGATGGGACCGTAAAACTTCTTAGAAATGTAAGACGTGTCCCCACCTTAAAAGAAACTTTATCTCATTAGGAATACTAGACTCTCTAGGATGTGAATATAAACGGAAAGGTGGAGTCTTCCAAGTCTTTATGGGATCTAAAGAAGTCTTGTGGTTGGGAAAAAGGTAAATGATTTGTTCATCATAAAAGGATTTGAAATGATAGAAGAGGCAAACAATGTGATATCTCTAAACTTAACAGAGGCTGACCTTTGATACAAAAGACTGTCTCATATAAGCCAGAAAGGTCTTGAGACCCTATCTAAACAAGGCATTCTGCCTCAAAACATATGCAGCAAACTGTCTTTCTGTGAACATTATGCACTAGGAAAAACAAGAAACCAGAGTTTCACCAAAGCTACATCCATTCGGATCTATAGGGTCCAACATCCACTCCAAGTCTAAGTGGCTCAAGGTATTTTCTATCCTTTACTGATGATTTTTCAAGAAAAAGTTGGATTTATTTCTTGAAAACAAAGGATCAAGCTTTTGAAAAATTTAAAGAATGGAAACTAGTGATAGAAAAACAAACTGATAAAGAGATTAAATACCTTAGAACTGACAATGGTTTAGAGTTTTGTGGAGAGGTGTTTAATAATTTTTGCAGGAAAAGTGAAATAAACAAGACACAAAACAGTGGCTTACACACCTCAACAAAATGGAGTGGCAGAAAGACTACACAGAACTATAATGGAAAGGGTAAGGTGTCTATTATCAGATGTCATCCTAGAAGAAAAGTTCTGGGCTGAAGCTGCTGCCTATGTTGTATACACATTGAACAGAAACCCTCATACCTCCTTAGGTCTCCTAACACCCGAGGAGAAATGGTCCAAACACCCATGAAGTCTAAGTGACCTTAAGGTGTTTGGAAGTGTAGGGTATGTTTACCAAAATAAAGGAAAACTAAAGGCTAGAGTTGCTAAATGTATTTTTGTTGGTTTTACAGAAGGAGTTAAGGGTTTCAAGTTGTTGCACCCTACTAACAAAAGGTTTATAATTAGTAGTGATGTTCTTTTCAGAGAATCGGAGATGTTTATGCTAGAGAAAGGCAACATTGCAGGGAACTCAGATGAAACAGAATCCTATACTACTCAGATTGAGGTGGAGAATACAAGAAACAATGTTCAACCTATTGAGGAATCTACAACTACTGAACAAGAACAAGTGGAGAACTTAAGTGAGGAACAAGCTGAAATGATTGAAGAACAACCTGACCTAAGCCAATATTCCTTAGCAAGAGACAGACAAAAAAGGGTAATTGTCCCTCTAGCCAGGTATGCTGAATCAAACTAAATAAGTTTTATTTTAAATGCTACTGTAATTCCTAATGATTCATAACCAAGTTCCTTTGAGGAAGCTGTGAACAGTAGCAATGCAAGACAGTGGATAGAAGTTATGAATGAAGAAATAAATTCATTAAATATGAATGACACATGGACACTAGCTTCTCTACCTAAAGGATGCAAATCAATAGCATTCAAGTGGATCTACAAACTCAAAGAGGGAATTACAAAAGACTCACAACCAAGGTACAAGGCAAGGCTAGTAGCAAAGGGTTTCATTCAAAGAGAAGGTATAAACTATTCTGAAATTTTTTCTCATGTTGTTAAACATACTTCTCCTATCCCTAGTTACTCAAAACAATATAGAATTGGATCAACTTGATGTAAAAACAGCTTTTCTCTATAGCTATTTAGAAGAGACAATCTACATGGTTCAACCTAAGGGTTTTGAGGTTCAAGGTAAGGAAGACCTCTACTGTTTACTAAAGAAATCAATATATGGGTTGAAACAATCTCATAGATGTTGGTATAGAAGATTTGATGACTTTATTGCTAGTTTGGGTTTTCAAAGAAGTTCTTATGATATGTGTGTTTATATAAACCCAACAACCTATAAGGACAAGGTCTACTTGTTACTCTATGTGGATGATATGCTCCTTGTAGGAAGTTCTAAAGAAGAGTTAATTCATGTCAAAAATCTTTTGAGTAAAGAATTTGATATGAAAGGCTTAGGGGAATCAAGGAAGATTCTAGGAATTGACATCATAAGAGACAGAGACAAATCTACACTAAGCATAAACCAAACAACCTGTTGTGAGAAAGTGATGAGAAGATTCAACCTCACCGATGCTAGACCTGTGACACTCCCTATTGCATAACACTTTAAGCTATCAGCTGTCAATTCCCCTAGTGATACATATATAGAACACCAACTACAAATGGAAAATGTTTCATACAATCAAACAGTGCGAAGTTTGATGTACCTAAATGATTTCAACTAGCCCTGATCTATCCTATTCAGCTAGCCTAGTCAACAGGTATATGACTAATCCTAGAAGAAGGCACTGGGAAGCTATCAAGTGGATAATAAGATATCTAATTTGGTTCAAGAATGCTAAACTAAACTACCAAAGGACCACCGAGACAGAACTATAACTAATAGGTTATGTGGACTTAGACTTTGCTGGTGACAGTGACAAAAGAAGAAGCCTAACCGGATACATTTTTCTCTATGGTCCTAATCTAGTTAATTGAAAAGCAACCATACAATTTATTGTTGCTCTCTCAACTACAGAAGCATAATACATAGCATTATCAGAAGCCGTAAAAGAAGGATGGTGGCTCAAAGAACTGATGAAGGACTTTGTAA
This sequence comes from Cucumis sativus, assembly GCF_000004075.3. NCBI lineage: Eukaryota > Viridiplantae > Streptophyta > Magnoliopsida > Cucurbitales > Cucurbitaceae > Cucumis > Cucumis sativus. The sequence goes on from NC_026655.2 coordinate 28,358,963, forward strand.
TCAAACAGTTGATTTTAAAAATCTTCTGTGACAACCAAAGTGCCATTCACCTATCCAAGAACCCACAATATCATAGCAGAACAAAGCATATAAATATTAAATATCATTTCATACGAGAAAAAATTAAAGTTGGCGAACTACAAGTATTAAAAGTACATATCTTTGAGAACGTTGTCGATATGCTTACTAAGACGGTCTCAACATTGAAACTCCAAAAGTATTTTGAGCTGATAGCTTTTGACCTACTTGAAAAATGATAGATTAGAAGAAAAAGAGTAGGATGGAAGGATCCTTAACACATTTCAAGTTGGATTCAATGTGGAGATTGTAAAAATAAAGGAATTCCAACAGAATCAAGTCTACATAGTTTTTTCTCTTAACTAACTCATGCTTTTAACCACCTATAAATATGTAAAGGTGCTTTCTAACAAATTAGTCTTTAGACATAACTTTCATTTACAAGAAAAATAAGAGTGATAAAGAGAGTTTTCTGTGTACTCATCTTCAAAATTAAGAAAGGGTTCCTTCCCGTGGATGTAGGCTTCATTTTGCTGAACCACGTAAAATTGTGTAGCATCTCTTCTCATCTCCCTTATTCATATTGCTATGTATGTGTGCATCATCTACTCACCAAACCATAAACAAATTTCATTAGGGTTTATTGTTCAAATCAGAGAGAAATCGAAGAAGGAGAAGCAAAGAAAGTAAAGGTAATTACTTTCCTCTTTCTTTTCCATATTTCTTTTCTTCATCGTGTAGAGTTAGACACCCTCATCCTCATGCGTGTAAGGCTGCAAAGAAACCAACGTGATTTCACCTCCTCCAAGTATCCTTTAATTCTTGGATTAAATAGAGGCCCAAATCATAATTAGACCCAATAGTTGCAATATACTTTCATTGGTTTCTTCTCGAAAGATGGATCTTTTATTCTATGTCATTCTATGACCCCTCATAAACTAACGAGTTTCATAGTTCTTCGATTATATATCTTGATATCTAACCATTTTGATGGTAGTCTTTGTAGTTGATTACTTCTTCTTTAATAGTGAGAATTCTAATTGTTGTTTATAGGGTTTATAGTTCCTTTTTTCAATTGTCGTAGTTGAAAATTGTCCAAGAATCGAGGTTATGCCATGTTGATATTGTTTTCAACTATTCAATTAAAGTGTTATATATAATAAACTCATTCTTCCATGCATTTTGGAAGACCATCAATAAATTGCATGAACTTTCAAGCATCCCATTGCTTTGCATCCAAAATTCTTAAAGAAATAGAAATGTAAAAACATCTAGAATGAATACCAAATAAAACTTGTGTAAATCATACCAATTGGACAATTAATCACATGCTTAACCATTCTAGTTATTCTTTAAAAACTATTATAAAAATTAAAAACAATGGAAACTTTATAAAATTTTGAACCTATCCAAATTGTACTTTTTTATGGTTAAATTAGCATGATATTGTAGATTGATAATACCAATGCTTATAGAAATCCAAGAAGTGCTTAGATTTCCTTTTTTCTTTTCTTTTTTTTTTTTTTGGTGTCCAAATGCTATTGGTCTATCTCCCAAAAGGTTACTTTTTTCATTTTGCCTTTGTAAATTGTTTATTTTGAGATTATTATATGATAATGGATGTGGACCAATCATCATTATAACAACAACAATATTATTATTATTATTTGTGAAATTTTGTTTTATTCAGAAGTTCTACATTCTTAAAATTATTCTATCATGTTCTAATTCTCAATTGTTTTATCTTTTAAATATAAGAAGAAAAAAGAAAAAAGAAAAGAAAAGTAAAGATTCTAAATATAAATTGAAACAAATGTAGAAAAGAATCAAATAAATTCTCTTTCTTCTATTGGCAAAGAGAGGTTGTATTCTTCAATTCTAGATTTAGAAGGTATATACAATTCTCTTTACTCGTTGAAAGGAAAGAACAATTTTGGACTTCAATTATTTACATATTTTTCAAAAGAAAAAAATTTGTTTTAAATAATAAATGATTGAAAATACTTATAAATATAGTAAAATTTTATTTTCTATCAGTGATATATTGATAGACATAGATAGATTATGTGATGCCTCGAGTTCAGGAGGAGGACATGAATGAACTGATACTACAGTTAAGTGAGAGGGATCCAAAAGACATGAAAGTAAGGTTAAAAAAGACTTAAAATAATTAAAAAATTAATACTTATACCAATAAGTTGCACATTTCTTTTCGGTGACTCAATCATATGAACTCCAAAGTTAATTTGCTTAGACCGGAGCAATTATATGTTGGTTTGTGGGAACGGATTTCACTCTCATAAGCCTTCAAGACAATTAAGAATGATGTTGGGGATGACCTTCACTTTAATAAAGCTTTAAGACAAGTAAGAATGATGCTCTCATGTCGTAGGAAAAATTAAGTAATTATGGAAAAGAAATATGTATCAAATTTCTAAACGATTTTTTTTCATATTTTGTAACTCTAATATTTCAATTTCTTGAAACGGTTGATTTTCATGACAATAATGTTAAAAACGAAAATTTTTAACATTCAATAACAACAATTTTGATCACAATTACATTAACATGAATGGTATAATTAGAAATATTACAAACCATTCACAAAATACAACAAGATATGTAATTAGGTGAGGTTTACAAAAGTTCCATTAAGCAACGTTAAAAGAGTCTAATAGGTTTCAAAATAATCATACAAAAGCAAGAGTCAAGTAGAAGTACATTTAACCATAGTTATGGTTGTTTTCTTTGATACACATGCAATATATTTTACACAACTTTTATCAAAAGAGTATAAATAAAAATGAGTTTTATTTTTTAAAAAAAATATTTTTTCTTAAATCAATCCAAATAAGTCCTAAGTCTTCTAGTTAAATTGACCAACAAAAAAAATAAAAAATATTATTAAACTAAAAATAAACCATGGTATATATGATATATAGTTACAATATTTTGACTATGTTACCAATATATTAATATTTGATTTATACTTAACAATATATCACAACACACATAGCTCATAACTTTCATTTAGAAAAAATATAAATGATTTATAAAAACAACTTTTTAGCACATATATTTTAACAATAAGTGGAGGGAAGAAATTAAATCATTAACTTTTGAGTTCCTAGTACAAGCTTTACTATAGTTGAGTTATGGGTTTATTTCCAATTTCTTTTATTATTTTCTTGAAAAGATAAAAATGTGACAATTATTATGGATCTATCTTAATAAAAAAAAATTAACATCAAATTGTGAGTAAAAAGAGGGGAAAACACAACAAATACTATACACATTTTATAATGTATATGGTAAGAAATGACTGTTTGTATCTTTAATGCGAATATTGTCCAAGAATATAACCCACAATGAAAAAATACAAAAAATGTGATTAATTTTATTATGACTAGAATGACGAGGGTTGTGTTAAAACTACGATAGACATAGTTATGTTTAAAGTGAGGCATACTTTATAGAATGGGTTAGCATATAAATTATAGTGAGCCCTCCGAACAAAGAGACACTTTAGAAGGCATGATCATCAAAGATTGACTATAAGAAATGCAAGAATGGAGTCGGTGGTCATATTTCGTTAGGTTATGGGATTTTGATTCACCGGCGCAATGGCGATGGTTGAGAAAGATTGTGAGAGAGTGGAGTTGGGACCGAGTGGGGGCCTCCAATTCCCTCAGTGGAACCAATTATCGCCGGAAGTGGAAGCTGCAATGTCAAGCAAAAGTAAACCCCAAAACCCTCAAAAGCCAAACCCAAACCCAAAAGTCCCTTCAAAAATCCCTATCGCTCACCCACCCTCTTCCTTCTTCCTTTCACTAAAATTCTTCATAACTTGTTCCCACCAACAACCCCCCCAATCATCATCATCATCATCTTTCCTTTTCATTTTTCTCTCTATTTTCTCCCCTTTCATTCCACTCAAACCACCTCCTCCTCATGTAAGTCCCTCTTTATCTCTGTTTTTGTGAATCTTCTCGAGTTTTGGAGAATTTTTTGTGTGATTTCCAATGGGTTCTGTTTGTTTTCTTCAGGATGTTGAGTTTTTATTGGTTTTTCTTGTGATGAGTCCGTTTGTGATTGATCTATGGTTTTGTTGATTAGAAGGGAGGAGATTAAGGGGTGTTGTTCTTGGTGGCGAATTTGATTTTCTGATGGATTCCTTTGATGGGATTTCTGTGTTTGGGTATGATGTGAATTCCAGCAACATGGATGATTCTGATTCTTCTGGGCTTCTTGAAATTTATGTACATCATGCTAGAAACATTCACAATATATGCATATATGAAAATCAGGATGTTTATGCAAAATTTTCACTCACCTATAATCCAGACCAGACCTTGTCCACTAGAGTCATTAATGGAGGTGGGAAGAATCCTGATTTCAATGAAAATTTGAGGATGAAAGTTACACAGCCTGATTCTGTGCTCAAATGTGAGATTTGGATGCTTAGTAGGGCTAGAAACTATTTGGAAGATCAGCTTTTGGGATTTGCTTTGGTTCCACTATCACAAGTTGTTGGTAAGGGGAAAGTGACAGAGAATTATAGCCTCTCTTCTACAGATCTCTTCCATTCCCCGGCCGGAACGGTCCAGTTGAGTCTGTCTTTAGATAAATCATTGCCTGTTGATGAATTGAATTCGATATCAGATCTGCCGGTTAGTTCATCTATATCTTCGGAAGTTGTGTTGTTGGACAGGAAAATATCAGAAGTGATGTTGGATTCAGCTGAGTATTCTAGGATTGAGTTCCCTGATGTTAATGTGGTGATGGAGAATCAACAAATGGTGTCCGAGTACTTTTCTTTGGCCGGAAATGATTCTTGTACAAGGCCTAGAATTGCCACATTTCTCCGTCTTGGTGCGTCGCCTCCCCAACCACCCTATGACTTTGAAATGACTGCTAATTCAACTGAAGAACACCAACCGGGATCAATTTCCCCAAATGAGAGTAGCATTCAAAACTCCAGCTTTTTAAGCTCCACAACAACGAGTTTGAGTGATGATCGAAACTCGGTTGATTCTGCTGAAAAGAAGATCCGTTTCTCAGGTGAGTCATCAAATTATGTGAATGCTTCAGTCACTACTATTGAAGCCAGAAATCAAGTCTCTGGTCCTTGTCCAGATACTCCAACTTCACGGAAGAGTGGCCGGGCTGCAGAGGATAAGGAATCAAAATTTTCAAACAATAAAGATAAGATTAGCATAAAAAAGGAAGGAAGTATCCCGTCTGTTAAATTTGGTCAACTGTTTTCAGCTCCTTTAGGAAACATTAATGTTGATGCTGAGCAGTCTGCAATGCAGCAGCAAATTGTTGACATGTATATGAAGAGTATGCATCAGTTTACAGAGTCTTTGGCAAAGATGAAACTTCCGATGGATCTTGATAAGCCCGAGCATGAACACCGAGGTGTTGTGCTTCAAACCCATGATCCCAAACCAGAAATCAACCAAAAGAAAAAGGACGGTTCTCGGGTTTTTTATGGTAGCAGGGCATTTTTCTGATAATCATATAGGTGATGGAAATTCGACACTTATAGCAGGGTATGGAACTCATAACTTATCAGAACCTTTACAAACTTCCCTGGCCTCATAATCAAATGGTATTTATAACTAATCTTTAATACTATTTTTTGTTTTCTCTAGCTTGCAACTCTTCATAAAGAGTAGTTCCTAATATATCTATACTAAATCATCTGTCACAGTCATGGCAACATGACATTCTTTGTCTTGTGATTAGAGTTTCGTTTTTTTTTTTTTTGCGCAATGTATAGAGTTTGATTGTATCCAAGCAAGCTGTACTAACACAGAGTTTTCTTATATGTTAAATAACAACAGTCTTTCTACTCGTTACTCTTATTATTCCACTGTTTAAGAGTAGAAACCATTTATATGTTTATTCCACAACTTTTCTTTCAAACATGACTGTAAATTGATCAATTATAGGTTTAACACAAAAACCATTCAGATCACAAGGATCCGCAGTTAAAAACTCTCTTACTCTAAACTCTAAAGTAGAGCATGTTAACCATTTGTGATACACTTTTTTTTTGTAGATATACATAATGCTAATGGTAATAAGCTTATTAACTATTATTTTTCTTCATGTGATCTTGTTATAAATCCTTTTCAATTCTTACCCCACTCTTAAAGTGATAAAGTCATTGTTCAAATTCTATTTTTTATGAAATCATTATCAAAGGGACCCTCAACTTTGTTATTTTCATATATAACCATGTTTTTCTTTGATCAATAGTCCGTTGGAATGTCTTAAATTCGTTATCTAATGCTCTGAATGACCAAGCACGAGGTCTCACCAGGAAAGGGCCTAGGGTCAATACTCTATGTTGGAATGCCTAAAACTTGAAACTGTAATTGTATTTTATTCTATTTACGATTATGAGTCTAGAGACTAGAGAGGTGTCATATATAAACCTTCTAACACTATGACGTCTTTCCAATCTATGTTGTATGACATTTGTCTTTTCTCATGAACATAGCTAACATACTTTTAACAAACCATGTAAATCTTGTGTGTAGGTAGATCTTTATTGCCTACGTTTTCTCTCTTTTATTTTGTTGGTTCCATAACACGCTATACAGTCAAGTTAACTGATTTTTGTTTCATTTAGAAGCCAAAGGAACTTTATCAACACATTGAAGCAATCTCTTATTAGAGGGAAGATAAAGAAGGGTTAAGGAAATGTATGATTAAGAATGTTGAAATTTATACATTGGAGTGGAGTTGTGGGGCAGGAAGAGGTCATGTTTTGTCAACACAAAGTGCTTTCATGTTTGGAAATGCAATGGGAAAAGGGGTCTAATTGTTTGTATTGTTAGATTAGACAAAGGAATCCAAAGTAGTTATTAGCTACTAACTGTTTAGAATTAAGTTACGTCATCCACTTTCACATTGAAAATTTCTAAACACACCTTTCTTATTGCCTTTATGAAAAAAGTGAACTTGACTGTGGGTAGTTTTTGCCTTGTGAGTTATGTTTCTTTGCTTTATTGGTGCTTTATTTTTCCCCTCCCACCAACCTTAGTGTCATCAAGTGGCCCATGGCTTGTTTGACTCTACCAATTCTTTGAACTTCATATGAGCCACTTGTGTTTTTTTAGAATTGGGGTTCTTTCGTATGGAGTATGTTTGAATTTCTCTCTTAAAATTTAAAATGTTTTTTTTCTTTGACTCATTTTAACAATTTGGTGTTTATTGAATATAGGATTGAGAAGTTTGAATTTATGTCATTTGTGTTTGGATTATGTAAAATGATGGATGACTCAAAATGGTTGACTGGAGAACAAGGGATGATGACAGAAGTTTGAAATTTTCGAATTTCTTGTTTCTTTAATCATTTAAAATACACTAACGTGTTGATATTTCTATCGATACTTTTATATTTTAGGGTTCAATATTGACATGTAGGTTTATTGATACATTTTTTATATCGTAAAAAACCTATGAAATAATAAAAAAATAACATGCAAGAAATGTGAATACAATATAAATAATAATAAACATGTTAACTTATTTAAAAACGTTATTTATTTTTATGGTTTTGTAGATAAATTCCTTGCCAATTGAAATTTTAACATTTTAGTTGATCAATATTTTTAGCTTACTAACTATAAAGAAAAGCATGGAATGAGATTTTAGACTTCTTGAGACTTTATATGAGCTTTCTTATGGAGTCAAATGAGAGACTAATTTATAATTTCGAGGGTTAAATCCTATATTTAACTATGCTATTCGTTTTTGTCTATTATGGTTAAAGAAATGAATCTACTAAAAAATATAACAAAGTAGCAAAATATTTACACGGTATATAACAATTTTAAAAACGAAAAAAATTGAAAAATACCAAAAATGCTCATGTGATTAATTGGTAACTATTTTGATGGTTTAAATTTAAAATCGCCAAATCTAAATGGCTTTTTTGGTAGTTTAGATGATCAGCCAAATCTAAACTATATTTTTAAAAAAAAATTGATACACGATCGGAGCTAAATCTTTAAACAATTTTTTTATAAATATTCTTTGGTACATGGTCCTTCAAATTTGGTTTTTTTATACAATCATTTAGATTTGTCCAACGATTTTTTTTCACGATCTTTTTTATGTGTTCTACCTGTCACACGATCCAAATAACCGTTTGAAAAAAATTTTAAAAAAATCTTTTATATTTGATACATAACAACCAAATAACAGTTTAAAAGAAAAAAGAAGAATTGCAGAAGAAGAGAAAAAGATGATAAAGAGAAGAAAAAAAATTGCAAAGGAGATTAGAAGAAAGACATGAAAAGGAAGGATAAACCTTGAATATTTAGGGAAAAAAATAGTCATTGGGTCTTTTCATTTTGTTACACGAGTTGTAAATATTTCCTGATTTGTTATATTTATGAAAATTAACGAAAAGGTAATTTTTGAAAGATTTTTGTTTGCAAAATTCTAATGAATAATATACATGTAATGAAATCTTATAGTTCAAAGCTATGGCAATATGTCATGAATGTTATCAAGTGAAGTGCTAAAATTTGATAAAAGGAATGAGATAAACTTGAAAGTTAATGGACAAGAACCTTAACTAATAACGATTGAATCTTGCATAAATATTCAAATATAGTGGATTCCTATGACAATTTTTTATTGGCTTATTGTGAATCTTGCAAATTAAGTTTCACTAAATTTTTTTGTTAAAAATAATTAATATATTTTGTGTATGGTTTATAGGAGTAATTTGAAAAGGATAGATTGGATGGCAGTAAGTTCTATTTATTTCTATGGGTACTTTGTGATGACCAGATCAAGATTGCGTTAGAATATCAAGACAACACAACCTCACCTTCCTGTACATAGCCATCACATTTCCACGCAGCCCTTTGGGTTATGCAATGCACCAAGCATGTTCTAGTCAAGTGTATCATGCCTATCTTCTTACTTCCAAGAACATTCCATGGAATTTTTCATGGATTATTTCTTGGTCTTTGGGAAGCTAATATGATGATTCGTTGGCATATCTAGAGACAGTTTTAAAGTGTTGTGAAGAAACCAACCTAGTCTTCAATTGGAAAAACATCATTTCATGATGATTGAACCCATAGTGTTATGACACAAAGTTTTCAAGGTTGGGTTAGAAGATGATTATGCAAAGATTGATGTGGTTCCAAATTAAAGTTCCATATGCTAGCAAATAATGTCCAACCTTTCTTGGTCCGGTTGGTTTTATCTACAATTTGACAACGATTTTCTCGACAACTTTCCGAAGGCGAATCAATCGTATTAATTTGATGAAGAATATTACGTCAAGGTTTTGAAACTTGGAAAAATGTGTTGACTTTTACCCCTATTTTGGTTGCTCCAAACTGGACTCGACCCTTTGAGCTCATGTGCAATGTAAGTTGTTTATGCAATGGGCATGTATATTGGACCAATGTAGGGAGAAGATCCTGCATCGTACCTACGTTCAATCTTTCTTGAATGGACTAATATGACAAGTTAACCATAAACACCCAACTTTTCAAACCAATTGCTGACGTGCTACTTTAAATTAAGGGATAGTTGCAAATTTAGCAATTAAATTCAAATTAATTAAGTATATAGCACAATTTTAAAAAATTTACAAATATAGCAAAATTTGTCAAATTCTATCAATGATATAAGTCTATCATTGATAGATCATGTTGCAAATATTGGTCCATCACTGATATACCATATGAAGTCTATCAACGATACAAGTCTATCAGTGATAATTTTGCTATATTTGCAATTTTTTTTAAATGTTGTTATATCCTTAATTATTATTGCTAAAATAGTTATCCATTGCAATTTCCCTTAAATTAATAAATAACAAATTTACATTTTCCTATTTCGGACCCTATCTAAATTTTAAAGAAACTAAAAATAAATAACCATCAAGTTCAAAATCATGCTAATAGTCAAAATGTCGAAAACATGCAACAAAAAGCGAAAGCAAAAAACTGAGTCCTCATATGGCATGTCACGAGCCTTTCTGTAGCTACCAACTTTCCATTTTCTCTACTTTTGCCTCAAACATTAAACATAGAAAATGGTGAATATAAAAATATACTCAGTAAGGGATCAAAGTCCCTCTAAATAATTTGTTAGCTTCTTACTAGGAGGTACCCCTATGAATAGTACAAAGGATCTACTGAAAGTGTTTGGTTCAAGAATTGTTTGTGTTGTTTCTATCAAGGCCCGAAAAAGATTTAAAGAATAGTTCTGGAGATATAAATTTATGTTGTTACAGGTAAAAAGTATGTTTGATGTTCAATTTTTTTCTATTATTTGTTTGAAATTCTTGAATTAAAATTGACGCAAAACGATCAAACGTTTCCATACAGATTAAATCCTTTCACTCAGCACATAGAGGAAAAATATCGCTTCTTAAGAAGTGGCCAAAGGGTTAAAGTAATGAAATTAGTACTACTAATAAAGCTACTAATGTGTTCCAAAAACTAGTTCAACATGGCAAGTTCCAAATGTTTTGAATGGTTAGTGGTCTCTTATGAGACATTTTGAGACATGGTGAAAAAGACTACATCCGTGTCGGTTAGGTTTTATATCCTAAAACTTGTGATTTGTAACCAATAAAACTTATTTCTATTTAAAATAAAGTTGTTACATATTATTGAAAATGGAAAATAACTTATTTATTTCTTGTTAGAAAGACCTGAATCCAATAATCTAAGATCCATGTCTATGACTATGAGTGCTTAAATTTGATGTAAGAACCTAAAGATGGATCAAGTTCAAGTAGACAGTGGAAATGGTTTATAATATGCTAATAAGGGTTGCGTACCTTTATTCTGAGGACACTATTGGATTCGACATGTTTTGTAGTTGTTATAAAAAATGTCTTGTAAAGTATTATAAGTGATGTGATCCTAAATCGTTCATGTATCGACATGTGAATAGGACATACTTATGCTACTACAATAATTTTTGTCTTTTTCGACACAAAAAAACGTGGACAAATCTTAAAACGTGGGCAGAGCTTCTGTCGATGTTTTTTTTTTTTTTTTTTTTTTTTGTGTAGGCATGTTTCATGGCTGAAACCTCGCCGTCTTTTCCTTTGTCCATGTTGTTGATGTTGCGTCGGCAAAACTGTCCACACCAATTAAAATGTAGGCAGAAAAGACTGTTCTGGCCACAGAAAAATGTCGGCAGAAAGATCTTTTCTTCCACGATCATCATCACGTCCGCAAAAATAGACTTTCTAGCCACATTTGTTTCATGGGCAGAAACTGTTTCTGGTAACGAAAAGATTTTTGTTGCCATAAAGAAAAAAATTTTCCACGCTAAATTTGTCGATAGAAATATATATATGCACATAGAAAAAATTATTTCAATTTTTTTTTCTTATTTATTATTAGTATTGTATGCTTCTAAATTAATTTTCAAATATATAATGAAAAATATGAAACATTGCAACAAAAAACTAAAAAATAAAAATATTTCTAACCATTAATACTTTGTCAAAATATGACAAATTACCATAATTATTTAATGTGTCAAGGTACATGAGCTATACTAAATTTTATTTTGGCATATCAAAATGAACCAAAAAATATTAAATACACAAAAAAGAGTTAACTCACTCAGAACGTCTTAAAAAAAGTAGTCATTTCCAGCTCCTTCAAACTACATAAACCTGGAAAAGGTACATTAAAATGAATAAATCCCAAGTGCGTCTTTGAAACTAAAGTCTAACTAAAAATGTGCTAGAAAGTGTCTTGACTCTCAAACCCAACCTATAAAACAAGTTTCAAATGCCTAAGTGTGATCACAAAATACCTACAAACCATCCAAAAAGCTTAGAAAATGTCATATATACTTAAAAATGTCATGTATGTTTCAAGCATTCAAAGACCTAAAAATGTCATAGGTTTCAATCAAAACGTCCAAAGGCCCAAGTGTTTAAGTGTCTAGGTGTCTAGGTAGTACTTCTACAAACGATCCAAAAACCTAAATTTGAAATGTTACTATATGCATGATTGACGACCGTAACTGGCAGGATAGCCACATATTAATTTAAATTATGCTTTAACAATATAATTTTTAAAATTGTAGTTTAGAAAAGTGCCCAAGTGTTTGAAGATGCATCCTCTTCTACTTGCTCTTCTTGATCCAACTTTTTTTTTATGTCAGCCCACTTTTGTTCCAATTTTGCAAGTTCATTTGCTAACTTTTCATATGCTTGTTCAAGGTATGTCATCTCATTCTTCTCTTTCTCACTTACCACATTTACATATAATATCTAATAAATATAAATATTAATCATAGTCCACTTTTCTTTTTCTTTTTTTTTCTTTTTTTCTATTTTTTAATATATTATTAATAATAAATATGGGTAAATTAGACATTTGGACCTTATATTTGTGTAAAATATTAGTCAATTTATGACATTTATGAAAAATTTGAGAAATTTAGATCAATCTTCTAATATAGTATATAATTTTAGGACATATGAGTTACCCTAAATGTTAATATATAAAACTAGAATTGATTGATCAATCCAAAAATCAAAATGAAAACACTTGAAAATCACTAAAACTTGTTAATTTATGTCCTCATGTCACCTTTCAATTGTTCCAAACTTGATTATTTCTAATTTCATCATTAATTTAAGAAACGATGTAACAATTTGTGATTGGTCCAAAATTTCTCGGCTAACGAAATGATATCGAATCTAATAACAAATATGTTCATTTTAATATGAGAAATTCATCTATTCATTTGTTTGAGTAGAAAATCTAGATTGAGCATAGTTGTGACTGCATCTCTCCAAATTTTATTTATTTTTTCAATTAGTACGAGTAGTAGGATTGGTCTAGTTCAACTCAAATAATATGTGTTAATAGTTTGTAGTTCAAACCTCTTTATTTTATTTGAAAAAGAAAAAGAAAAACGAAGTTTAGTTTTATGGGTTAGTTAAACCTTACCAATTATATTCTGGTGAAAAACTCTTATATTATTCCATTTTGGTTTTTTCTCCTAAACTCTTATACGGTTAACTAGTGTACAAGAAAATAAATAAAAAAGACATCACCACATCGAAAAAGAAAAAAAGATTAATATGGTAACAAAAGAAGACCATTTATGATATTTGACTAAACCCTAAAAATCAAATTGAAACTGCCTTCGTAAAATCTGAATCCAAACTTTTAAAACTGCAAAACCCAAATAGATACCATATACGAACTATATATATATATACACACCAAATTTGAAACATAATCAACTTGCATTACAAAAAAAAAAAAAAATATCCCTCAATTTGCATTTTGTATACACAAAAGTATCACTAAGCTTTTAATAATTTCGTAAAGTTATTTTATACGGATGTGTACTTATTTTATTTTGCTTTGCCATGAACCTTTAACACCAAATTTTATTTTATTTTTTATTCTATTCAATATCGTTCTTTTTTTACTTGGAGATTTCAATTTGAAAAAAAAATAAGTAAATGATGAGATGTGAGAGGTTTAAGTCTAGAAAAATAAAATAAAATTAGTTTTTAATTTGAGTTTATATGATTTAAATGTGTTAATTATGTTTTCGGGTTGACAGAGATGTTTTATCAATTTATAAATTAATAAGATTTTTTTAAAATTTTATCAATTTAACTAATATGATAACTAATCTAGAACCTAATTATTTAAATATAAAAGTAAACATTATAGTTAATGGAATTCTACTGACATAATCAAAATAAGTTTTTTTTGTTTAAAAACATTGAGGAGGAAAACAGATGTAAGTATAATAAAATAGAATGTTTATAAAAAAATAGAATTTTAACAAAAACAAATTAAATATTGGTCTTTTTAATAAAAAAAACTTATTTACCTTTATAGAAATAAAAAATACTAAAAGAAAAAAAATGTATTAAATTCCGTTATAAAGTGTAAATATGTTTGGTTAATTTTCATAAATATAATAAATTATCAAAATATTTATGAACACCGCAACAAAATGAAAATCTTCTTGAAACGGACTATTTTTAAAAAAAATATTTTAGGTTTGCCCTCCATTTTCGTTGTCTTTCCATCGTCTTCTTCTCTTCTTCTGTAGTTTTTTTCTTCAAAACTATTATTTGGTTTAAGTTCGTGTACCAAATATAAAATATCTATTTTTTTTCAAACGGTTATTTGGTTGTTCCAAAATATAAAAGATCGTGAAAAAAAATCATTAGATATTGGATCGTCAAATTTAAACGATCGTCTACCAGTCAAATTTAAACGAACGATCGTGTACAAAGAATCTTAAAAAAGCCGTTGAAATTTAGATTTGGGTAGTCAAATTTAAACGATCGTATTTCAAATATAAATCAAATCTAAACGATCAAGTACCAAATGTAAATGATCGTTTTCCAAACATAAACGATCTTACCAAAAAAATCTTGAAAAAAATTATTGAAATTTGATTACCGAACTATATGTAAATGACCGTATACAAAAAAAATATATGAAAAAAATCGTTTAGATTTGACTACCTAATCTACCAATTGTGTACAAAAAAATATTGAAAAAAAAGTATAATAGTCAAATTTTACCAATCATTTCCCAAATATATTACACGCTAAATGTAAATTAATCATAGTATATTTTTTATATTTTTTATTGTGAGCATGTGAGCTTTTTTCGATTTTAAAATAATTCAATATCATGTAAATATTTTGCTATTTTGTTATATTTTTACAATTTCCTTAGGGGGCGTGGAGTAGTTATTATAATTTATGATTATTATAGTCTTTGTTTGAGGTTTAGATTATTATAATTTATGTTTGAAAAAGTTAACAGAAATAGTGACATAGGACAGTTGAAGTGAAAAATGGTGAAAGAGAGAGTAAGGAACAGTGATGGATGAAAAATAAAGAAAAAAAAATAGAATAGTCTTAATCTTACCCTAAAAATTATGATAACTCGGTGCTAAACATGCAGTGAAGTAATAGATTGTTTGATAGTAGAAGGGTCAAACGCGTTTTTTACCATTGAACTTACCTTATTTTCAAACCCTAATTAAAAGGTAAAAAGTGCAAAATAAAACACTAAACATGGGCCCACTCCTTTGTTCTCCCAAATCCAATTGGCCCCACATCCCTCAAAAGAAAATAAAAAAAGAAAAAAGAAAAAATAACTTTCATCCTATATCTAAAGAAATTTCCGTCTTTCAAAACCCAAAAACTCCAATTCCCAATTTTTCCATTTTCCAACATTCATTTTCTCTCTTCAACTTTGACCACGGGAGTTTCCGATGGCGGACTACGGCGGAGCTATTTCCCTCTCCCACCAACCTCCCACCTCCTCTTCCTCCTCCGACGACCACAGCCCTCCAACAAGACCTCAGACAAAACCCAGCAGAACCCCTACCTCCGGCGGTGCCGCCTCGTCAGTAGACACCTCAACCATGAAAAAGCCACGTGGAAGGCCACCTGGATCAAAGAACAAACCAAAGCCTCCAATAGTGATAACCAAAGAGAATGAATCAAGCATGAAGCCCGTTGTCATCGAGATCTCGGCTGGAAACGACGTCGTTGATACTCTCCTTCATTTTGCAAGAAAACGACACGTCGGCCTCACTGTCCTTAGCGGCTCTGGCTCCGTTTCAAATGTTACGTTACGACATCCAATGTCCCATTCGACATCTTTATCACTTCATGGACCTTTCAGCCTTGTTTCCCTCTCTGGCTCTTTTCTTGCTAATACCACGCCGTTTTCCTCTAAACCTCATTCTCTTTCTCCTTCTCCTTCTCCTTCTCCTTCTTCCTCTTTTGGAATTTGTCTTGCTGGTGCTCAAGGTCAGGTGAGCTTTAACCCCATTAAATCCGATACGTTATGGTGAATTTTTAATTATTCTCTCTCTCTTTTTTTTAGGTTTATTGTTCCTGTAGTTTAGAGAAAACTAAAGTTTAGTCCCATAATTTGGTAAAGTGTCTTAAATAGTTTCGATTTTTTATTCTAACTCTAAACAATATTATCAACTGTAGAACTATATGAACTAAAATTTAAATTTCTCTCAAATAATATGTAATTTACCTATAATTTTGTGAGTGAATGATGTTGGAGTTTAGTTATACTAGCAAGTTGAACACTTTTGTTTAAAGTTTAGTAAGTAATTATTTAATATTAAAAGAAGTTATTATGAATAACAAAAAAGAAATTATTTTAACACTTGACAAAAATAAACTTAAATGATTACAAATAATATGATAGATTTTGATGTATTTATAAAATATATATATATATATTTTACCATATTAAATGGATGAATAAGACCTTCCAATGTATTGTGTCTATTAGATTTATAAGAATGGTTCCTTTTGATCAAGATTTTTTTTTTTTAGTTTAGCATTTAAACTTTGTTGTTGCTTACCTTTCAATCTGAAAAGGTAAAACACATTTGAAAAAAAAAGCAAAAGTTTGAAACTACTTTCTTTTAGATAATTGCATTACATTTTAAAGCTTAGACATGATAGTTGTCACTATTTATGTTTTAGTTTTTAGTTTTTAATAAATAAGTATATAAACCATATGACTCAGTACCTAAGAGTTTCTTGTTCATGTAATGTACGTTTTGAAAGTGTTTCAAAAAATAAAATCTTTGTTTAGGGAAGATGAAAATTGTTCAAAATATTCAGCAAAGCACAATTTTGAAAAATAAAAAGGTTAAAAGTTAGGAATTTAAATTGTTATTAGTTAGGGTAAATTTAAACTTTCCATTCATATTATTCTTGACAAGGTGTTTGGAGGGATAGTTGGCGGGAAAGTCACGGCAGCAAGTCTGGTGGTGGTGGTTGCAGCGACATTTATAAATCCAGTGTTCCATCGACTGCCAAGCGAGACAACGGAGGGGGAGGACGACAGGGTTGATATGGCAAAACCCACCATCAACGCTACCGATGAGTCCCCCGTCACAGCGACTACAACAAGCTCGGCGACTCCAATGACGGTTTGCGTATACAATGCTCCATCGCCTCCGGATCATGCAATGCCGTGGGTGCCGAGTTCTCGATCATCTTACTGAAATCTCTATTAGAATAGAACATAACATACACATATTTGGTGATAGTGATTATTGTCAACTAAGAACTGATATATAACAAAAATATGTGATGGTATTTTTGTTGGGAGGCTTAATTAATTGGATATTTTTTTCTTGGTTAATTGGTAGTGTTTAATATTGTGAGTTTTTTATATTTATTATTTGGCAGGGGAAAGATAGAGAGATGATTGATCTAAGAAAAAGTGGTGTAGGGCTTAGGGTTCTATCCAGTGGTTATTAACTTATGAATACATGGCTTATTCTTTTTGTTTACCTTTTTTGAATGTCAAGAAAGAAAAAACCACTTTTTGATCTTTTTTAAATAATTATGATTTTCACTTTAATTATTTACCCTTCTTTTCTATTCGGTAATAATTTTGTTTTTCTGCTTCTTTTATTAAACTTATGCTTTCTTTTTTTAAAAAAAAAAATTAAACAAAAATATTTTGTAGATTTTAAAATTTAAACTCTTCCAATAAAGAGTTTTTTAAAAAATATAACAAACTACCAATATATTTACATAGAATAAAATAAACTTTTTTAAAAAAAGTTCATAGACCTACAATAAAAAATGCTAAAAGTGTCCTTGATTAATTGACATCAAAAGCGAATAAGATATTTAGTAAGCGATCGTTTAAATTTGACTATTTTTTGCTACAATATAGTTTAGATTTGATTCAAATTTAAACTATTCTTTTTCAAGATTTTTTTTGTATATGATCGTTTAGATTGGACTACTGTTGTATAGAATCATTTAAATTTGGGAAATCAAACCTAAAACGATTGTTTATAAAAAAAATTGTACACGTAGTTTAATTTTGGCTAGTTAAATTTAAACGATTTTTTTTCAATATTATTTATACATAAGCATTTAGATTTCACTATTTTTGTACACGATCGTTTAGATTTGCCTATCCAAATTTAAACGATCATGTACAAAAATAGTCACATCTATACGATCGTGTGTATAAAGAATATTGAAAAAAAGTCAAATCTAAACAATTCTTTTTCAGGTTTGCTACGTTTAGATTTGATACACGATCAAAACAATTTTTCCAAAAGAGTCCTCGTGTACTATTGTTTAAATTTAGCTTCTTTTTTTTTGTACATGATTGTTTTTATTTTTCATATTTTAGAATTTAGTTAATAATTGAACGGAGTTTTATGCTTAAAATTAGAGGTAAAGTATTCACACAAAGAATATTGAGATAAAATATTCATCAAAGTATTTCCAAACTCTTTTATAATAGTTTGAAATTTTTAAAAGAAAAAGAAAAGCCTATAGATTTAATTTCTACCTCTATTTAACCTCAAAACTTTGAATTTGGTACCATTTGAAAACAAAAAAGAAGTAGAAAAGCTAAAGGATCCATTTTATTATTTTAAAATTACTTTAATGAAATAAAAATAAAATATTTCAAAATTTAAGAAATAATTAATTTATAATTTGACCAAATTTATTTTAGGAGCATGGGAATAAAAAAAATAAATAGTATTGGATATTGGAGTTCAAGTGTACTCTTGTCTAACTTCTTTGTACTACTCTTGACTATGAGTCAATCTATTTTCTATTCAAATTATTATTTCGTAACATCTAAATAAAATAAAATCATGAACTTGAAAAGACTGCTCATAATTAATCTCTATTCACGTGCCAAACATGATTTTCTCTTTTCTTTGTTCATTTCAAACTTTAATATTTATTTATGTATACATTCAACTTTATAATAAAGCTATTTTAAAATGAGAAAAATTGTCGAAAATAACAAAAGTTATTAAATATTTTTAGAAAAATTTATTTTGAATGGTATAAAAAAATAAAAACTATTTACAAAATATAACAAAATAAATTTAAAAAGACTGTTCTATTTGATAAATAGTTTCAATATTTTGTTATTTTTTATAGAGTGTAAATAGTTTGTTTGTTTAACTTTCTATTTTAACTCTAACATAACATGTGTTACGTGTTAAGTTTAATTTCTTTTAACACCTCTAATCCTATTAAATTCTAGTTAGTCCATTTTTTTTCTAAGTTATTGATTTTCTCTAAACATGTTTTTATTTCATTCCTTTCTTTGACGAGTGAACATTTGAGATTCTACAACGAGTTAGCGACCAACACAAATAATTTAGTATTAAGGTTTACTTATAAAACAGTAAAAACTTATGCGACAAAACAATCAAGGATAATATAGGTGTATGCAACGTTTAAAATTATAAAAAAAAATGAAGAAATTAAACGTAGGATTATGGAAAAAAATAAAAATTGGATGGACTCCCAAACCAATGATTATAAGAATTGATAATTGAAGAGTCAAACATTCTTTTATGAGTAAAAAAAACTAAAAAGGAGATAAAAACCAAAAAGAGGAAAAGGGGGTCATAAAAGAGGGGCAGAAGGGGTAGCTTTAGAAGAGTAAAAGAAGGGTAAAAATTAGTGGTTAAATTGATGTTTGATATGAAGAGATATGTCACTATCTTATGTACAAAAGTAGAAAATGGGGAATTGAAGAACTCTTAGTTGGCATACAACTAGCCTACTCCCCTACAAATTTTACTTACCATGTTTTCTTTCTAGATCCTCAATTTTTGTTTCTTTTCATATATGTTTACATATATATATATATTATTTCCATCACTAATTCTTTAAAATCATCAAGCTAAGTGTCCACACATGTATATGGTCTTACAATATTGTTCAAAGAAAATTTAGAGTTATTCATTCACAATCATTATAAAAACCATCAATGTTATGAGTAAATGTGACTTGGCCTAAAATCAATATGAATGAATAATATTAAGTTCTAAACTACACTTGGCTCTAGTGCTCAGATAAGTCAACAACTCATTGTTTATCTAATTCAGATTTTGTTCTAACTTGAGCAATATTAAGAAACAAATGTATTATGATAAACTTCAAGTCCATTTTCTTTTTATTGAATCTAGTAGTTTGAAGAGGGGTTTAATCATTTTGATTAGGGTTGGATAAGCACATTTCTCTTCTGTATAAGATTTTCAATTTTCTTTTTCTTCAAAAGTTTTAAAATCTCAACCATAGTATTAAACTTTCATTCATACATCCATATATCCATGTAAAAGAAATATCATAAACAACAAAAGATAAACATCAAAATGAAAATAATATAAATACAATAGGGATGTTTATTTATTTAAAAATAAAAAAAATTAATAGTTTTAATATTTTTTTAATTTTATGTTTTAATGTTTTGTCTAGACGTATCTATCATAATTGACATTTTATCGATACTTTTATCAAAACTTTAATAGAATTATGATTATGATATTTTTTTTCGATATTGTCATAAAATTATTGTTTCGATATTTTATCGAAATGAATATTTTGGACATTGTTGAAAGGATGATCAATAGATTTTAATTAAAATGATTGAAAAGATAATAATTTTCTATTTTTTTTGTTTCGGGTAGGATTGGTTCTTTACAACTCTAGATCACAGGCACGAAAAGAACCATCATTTCAGTGTTCAAAAGAAACAAGAGGCAACAATGATGTGTTGTTTTGTTTTTGTTGGGTTGAAACACTTAATCCTCTTTTTCATATTTACATATAAGTGTGTTTGTTAGTTAGATGGATTGGATTGGATTAAGTTGCCTTTTACCGAAACTAAGTTATTTGGATGGAAAATTTCTTTAATATACATAACCTTTGTTATAGTCATGAGTAAAAATAACACATTTTGTTAAAGTTAATAGTAAGTTTGGTTTGATTTTAATCTGGTATGAGTTACTTTTAGGTGAACTCTTAAATCAATCAATCTAAACAAAAAATGTTATTTATTTGAACCTAACCCAACCCAAACCGTAGGTTTTTGTTAGGATTGATCAACTTAGCCAAAAACTACTAGTGTTTCAAACTTAATGAGGCGTTTCTCGAGATTGTCTTGAAGTAATATTCATTATTTGAGAATGTCTTGAAGTAATATTCATTATTTGAGAATGAATTCTCAAACTGAAAGAGAACCTAGGTTTTAACAAGTTGAGTGAAGTTTCTCGAGAAATGTCTCATTAAGATATATAGTAAATTCATGTTGAGAGAGAGTCTCACACGTAGAGAGAACCAAAATTTCATTGAGAGAAAGTTTCACACTTGAAGAAGCCGAAGGGTATGTTTGGGGCTAAAAGTGGAGTGGGCTATAAGTAGTTTACTCCTTATATTTGGGGTAATGTTTAGTTTTAGTTAGAGATTAGGATTAGGATTTAAAATAGCCTACATGCTTTTACTACTTTTCAATCCTAATAAATATTGTTTCAAGGGTTACAAAGTTCAACGACCAACTTTTGGACACCCAACTCTCATTCTCCCTCCGCCACCAGGCCTCCGCCGAGTATGCCCGCCGAGTGCCGGGTTCCGTACCGAGAAGTGAAATGGTAGGATTCTTCTTCTATGCTGCCAACCAAACCTTCAATCGTCACCGATCAACCTTGAAAATATCTTTAGAATTTAGTTATAAGAAACGAAAGAAACTGTATTTACAAGTACCCTTTTTAAAATAGAAAATTTTAACACATTTTTTATGTTTTTATTTTAAGTTCTTATAAATAGTGTTTCAATAAAACTGAACTCATTCCAATTAGACTCTTGGATTAAATATAATAATATTTTTTAAAATATATTTTCTCATTTTCTAATGGTTTTTTTTTATAAATTATCGTTATTATTAGGTTATTTCTTAATAATGATCTATTTTCTCTCTTTTTTTTTAAAGGAAATTTCAACTAAGGATCATTTTAGGAATAATAATTAAGCATATAACAACATTTAAAAAAATTGCAAATATAGCAAAACTATCACTAATAGACTTATACCGCTGATAGAGTTCGTATAGTCTATCAGTAATAGACCAAAACTTTTACAACATGGTCTATCAGTGATAGATTTATATCATTGATAAAATTGGACAAATTTTGTTATATTTGTAAATATTTTAGAATGTTGCTATATATTTAATTATTTTGAACTTAATTGCTAAATTTGCAACTATCCTTTTTTTTAGGGGATAATGCTAGTCTCTCTTTATTTCTCTTTCTTTTTTCAATTTAACTAGTTCGAAGACCTAGAATGATCTTTTAAACTCAAAATTACAATGCTAGAGAAAACTTAACGACCAAATTACAATGCTAGAGAAAACTTAACGACCAAGTAAAAATTAAAATTTAAAAAATTTATGATTTTTTTATTTCTCAAATATAATTTAATAATTTTCTAATAATTTTAATAATATAAAATTTGATATAAAAAAATTATAATTTTTCACTAACCGAATACAAGATTAAAATACTATTAGTTTATTTCAATTTGAATTAGCATATTATGATATTAAAAAAAGAGTTGTTTTAAAAATAGAAAAATTGACAAACTATTTACACTCCAACAAAACTACTAAAAGAAAAAATTCATCACACTTGATTTTTATGAAGTATAAATATTTTGTCAATGTTCTATTTTTGACAACTTTCCAAAGAAATCCATTGTTTTTTTCAAATTACTTAAAGTGACAAAACTCAATAAAATTTTATTTCAAAATCTAGGAAAATCTAAGTATCATATGTATAGATAATATTAAATTTATTAAAGAACAACATAATTAACAAGATTTAATAAAGGGACATTTGCACGTGTGGCAAAATATAAAATGAAAATTAAGTTCATGACGTAAGATTTTAAATTTGAAAGATTTACCTAAATCTACTAGGAATTTTTACGAATGTACTAAATTATGATTTATTTCCTTGATTAGATTTTTGTAAATTTGTAGGACAATTATAACCCTATAATAATTATTAATTATATATAAATTTTAAATTTAAATCAAAATGATTTTCTTATTTAAATTATACTAAATTGATTAGGTAAATGATAACTTCTTTTTTTTTTCCGCCTAGTAATTGATGTATAAATTTAATAATAAAATTAATTTGAAATATTTGAAATCTTTTCTAATAAGGAAACAATTAATGATTAAACATAACATTATACCATTTTTGCATCACCCATTAAGATTTTGAGAAAAAAAGTTTGGTGCTGACCCGGTTTCTTCATAAATCAATTTATGTCATTTCTTCAATCAATTTTGTCGTTATCAATAACGTTCTTTACTTTGGTTCAAAATTTTGTTCGAAAGTTTTCTTCTTCACCTCCGAAATCTCAATAAACCCTAGAATGATTCACATTTGAAACGTTTGATTGTCTATTTAATCGAGTATCTAAAATATACCTAATATACCTAATGTTTCATATATTTTAAATATATACAATACTAACCTTGAACTTTCTACCGAAAAGTTTTGTATTTGTCAGTTGTTGAATGTCTTCTTCTTCACCTCCAAACTCTCTAAAAGTTTTCTGTAAAAACTGTAACCCACGTTGGAAGGAGTAAATGACCGTTTTCATAGAAGGAAAGCATTAAATGATTTTCCATTTCTTTCCAAAATCGTATCCCACAATTTTTTTCTTTTAGATATTTGTTATAAATCAATTAAATAATATAAATGTGTATTAAAGTAATTTGGGCTATACATTTGTGTAATATTGAGGTCCATCGAGGACATTTGTGAAATGAGATGCAAATTTAGCAATTAGATTCAAAATAATTAAGTATATAATAACATTTTAAATTTTCTGCAAATGGAGCAAAATTTGTCGAATTCTATCAATGATATACGTTTATCATCGATAGACCATGTTGCAAATATTGACCTATCACTGATAGACCATACGAAGTCTATCAATGATAATTTTGCTATATTTGCAATTTTTTAAAAATGTTGCTATATCCTTAATTATTATTGCTAAAATAGTCATCAATTGCAATTTTTCTTGTGAAATTTATTAGAAAATTAAGCTCTTCATGTAACATTATATAGCAATTTAGGCTATATGAGTTAAAGACCCTTTAGATTTTGCAAGAATGACAAATTATCACTTCCAGACCAATTGAAATTTTTAGATGACCAAAATGTCCTCATAGTTAAAAATGTGTAACTGCATTTGATTATCGTTTCATTGCTATCTGATTGTCATCTTATTATTACTAATTATCAATAATATCGATTACTATTTGATTGTTGTCTGATTGCTATCTAATGTACATTATTATCTCATCGTTAATGATACTAATTTACCATCTCATTATTATTTAATTTAATATGATATCATTTACTATTTAGTGACATTTTTTTATATATATAATTACTAAGTAGTTTATTGAATAATCATTTCACTATCTTCCATTTTTTTGTCAATTATTTAGTAGTTTATGATTACCTTTCATTTTTTTTTGTCAATTTGCTAAGGATTTTTCTATTACATTATGATTGTCACATGATTACCTTACTTTTTTGTTGTTAATTTCTATGCAGTTTCTGATTATTCTTCATTTTTGTAATCTACATAACATTGTTTTGATCATCTCATTACCACTATGAAAAATGACTATTAGAAGCTTAACCACAACGAAAAAATACTGAGATAGTATCACTTGATTACCTTCTAATTGTCATTTGATTACTTTTTTTTTCTTTCAATTTTAGTTAGCTTTCAAAAATAGACATTTGATTACCATCTGATTGTTACATTCTACTTTTTATTTATTTTTTCATTTTAGTTAGCCTTTTAAATAATAATTTAATTTGATTTCCATTTGATTGTCATCTAATTACCTTATGACTGTCACCTAATTATCTTATAATTGTCATCTAATTACCTTCTGATTATTACGAAATTTTCAAGTCCAACATAAAGTGGATTAAAGCTTCATTGAGGTGTAATATTGGATTAATTGGTTTGGATTGATATTGTTCCTTGAAGGTGCCAATTGAGGATACTGCTTGAATTCCTTAAGTTTTAAACGAGGTTGGTTGGAGTTTGATTCTTCACTATTTAGGTAAGTTGTAGAATTTACATTTGGGGTGAATTGAATGGATGAAATTAATTGTGGAAGTGTTTGATTTATCTATGTAATTATGTCTAGGTTGGCCAATTGGATTTTACTTTGACCCAGGAACTTAGGTAAAGTTAAGGTAAGAGATTTCTACTACTGGACTCTATACTTATTTATTTTAGTAGTAATGACATCGGTTTAGTATAAAGAGTTGGATTATTACATTGACTTTTTATTAGCTAAAAATGTATTAAGAAATGAACAATAGCCTTTCAAATAGATTTCCTTCACATATGTTGATGTTATGTAACGCCCTAAGTTTAGGAGGGAGAGATGAATGAATCTGTATTATATTTAAATGAGAGGGATTCCGAGTACATGAAATTGGGATATGAAAGTAATGTTCAGAAAGACTTAAAATAATTAAAAGTTAATATCTATACCAACAAGTATCAATAATTAAAAGTTAATAATTAAAAGACTTGAAATGACTCAGGTTGGTTTTTAGGGTTTTTTAGGGATAACTTTCACTCTAATAAGCCTTTAGGACAAAAAAGAATAATGTTGCTAGGTCGTAGGGGATGCAGGAAAATCTAGAAATTATGAAAATACTTTACAGGCTTCATGGGTTTTTTCTTTTTGTTACTCGAACCGTAAATATTTTTGGGTTTTGTTACATTTATGTAAATTAACCATATCTAATTGAGTAATTAATTAGTTGGAGAATTATTTAATAGTTTAGTTTAATTTAATTTAATTTGATGTAATTAAATTAATTAAATTAAAACTAGGGAATTTTTCAAAAACAGAACAAAGCACGAAAGTATTTACAATGTATAGAACAATTTTAAAAAAGGATAAAGCCCACTAGCCCACAATGTGAATTAAAATACATCCCGATTAATCAGTCACACATGCGTGAAAAAATGATTTTTTACCCAGTCTAAATGATCTCTTAGCAATGATCTCGTAGAAAATCTAAACAATCTCGTAGCAAGTCTAAATGATCTTGTACCCTTGTACCAAGTCTAAACCATCTTGTACGCTTGTATCAAGTCTAAACCATCTTGTACCATTCTACCTAGTCTAAACGATCTCAAAACAAGTCTAAACGAACTCGTAGCAAGTATAAACAATCTTGTACCCTTCTACCTAGCCTAAACGATCTTGTACCAAATCAAAATGGTCTTGTACTAAATCAAAACGATTTATTAATATAGTGGTCTATCTTTGTCTACCTGGGATAGACAACTGATCGTTTAGATATTAGTATACGATCGTTTAGATCTTGTACCAAGAAGGAAAAAAGAGAGAGAGATGTAGAAGAAGAAAGAAATTCTGGAAGAGAAAATGAAGAAATTGGTAAATATTTACAAAAATAACTATAATATTGTAAAATGAAGAAGAAGTAATAATATGAAGAGAAGATGAATAGATCGCAAAGAAGAAGAAGAAAAAAAGTGAAAAATGGTCAACATTATTCAAACGCAAACCTAAAATTTATGAACATATCTTGGGCTTTTTTATTTTGTTACACGGTCCGTAAATATTTTGGTGTTTTGTTGTATTTATAAAAATTAACCTTAAAATGATAGGTTTTGTAACATATATTAATTTAAATATGTTTTAAATGAAATATTAATAAATATGATTTAATTAATTAGATGAGTTATTTAATTAACTAATTTAACATTGTTTGATTTAGTTTAGTTGGACTATTTTAAATTAAAATAACTAAATAACCTCCTTACACGATAGTTATTTAGGGGAACATGTGGTGATCCTACCTATCCCTTCTTTCTCTTTATTTATATGCATATTCAACCTACACAAGAGGAGAGGCTGCATAACCTAATTTTCATACAATAAAGAAAACAAATCCTTCAAATTTCTTTTTTCTCTTAAAAAGGATTTTTTTCCTCCAAATTTAAGCCTCAATTACTCAAAAGATAGGGAGGTAGCCAAGTCGTGGTGTACGAAGATTGATGACACTTCTAAATTGGCGACTTATAGATTCATAGGCATCCACAAAAGTGAGTTTCGTCTATATTTACCATCTAAAATTTATTTTTGTTAAAAGCATGTCTAATACTATAGGTTCTCTTTATCTTTTCAATGTAGGAGTATTTCCAACTTTTTCCAACTAAATTGAGTTTTGTTACCGCGATCTTCTACTGCATTAGGACTTTCATCCAATTCATAACTACACAGTTTGGTCAAAATACCGTTTTACCCCAAAATTACATCTTGTTTCTTAATTTTCAACTAATCATGTAATGAATAATTGGTTTATATTTCAACCAATAAACGGAATCCTTCTCGGCTCAATGAGAGAGTGTGGGACCCTATATTCAAAACTTGGAGTAAGCAGTTAAAGAAACAGTCTCTCTAATATCTCTAGAAGTTGGTATAAGTGAATTTCGTTTTGCACCCTATGTTTTCAACTATGTACTTGATCTTATCCTTGAAATAGAAAGCTTGTTGAACCTGCGATGTTGAACTGCTCTCACATATGTAGATCTAAGGATAATTTTGAATAAATAGGAGTTCATAGTTAGTTTAAGATTAAAATCTAGTTACTTGTTATTATATTTGAAATAGTAAGTTTTAAATAGTAAATAAGGTTACAAAGTAAAAGCGACTTATTTAATATGATTCAGTTTTATAATCTCTTTGCATAGGACGTCCTTACTGACATGTCCCTACAAAGTGGGTTGATACAAACCAATGTATGGGCACAAATAAAACCTTGGAAATAAATTTTAAGTATGGGAAAATAATAAAACTTAAAAGGGAAAAGTACAATATTCTTGGCTAAAATATATCTGCACAAATAAAACCTTGGAAATAAACTTTATGTTTGGGATTTTTTTTCTTTTGTTAGTTTGTGAGGTTTGGTCATGGTAAAGTTGCAAAGAAAGTATTATGGTATCGACACAAACGAAATATATTATACTTTCTTACGTGAGATTAGATCATTTGATAAAGAAAGTCATTGTTGTACCATTATTGAGGTTTGGTCATGTTAGATGAAGAATTATTGATGTATAGAAGAGAGTATGTCAATGTAATGAAGTCTGACCTTCATGGTCCTTTAGAAGTAGTTTTTTTTTTATTTGACATTGATATAACTATATGATATAAAGAAGTTTATTTTCTACTTGAATAAAGGGTAATTATAATTGATAGTCATTTTAGGAATAATAATTAAGAATATAACAACATTTAAAAGAAATTGCAAATATAGCAAAATCTATCGCTAATAGACTCGTATGGTCTATCAGTGATAGACCAATATTTGCAACATAGTCTATCAGTGATAAACTTCTATTATTCATAGAATTTGACAAATTTTGCTGTATTTGTAAATTTTTTAAAATGTTGCTATATACTTAATTGTTTTGAATTTAATTGTTAAATTTGCAACTATCCCTTGAATAAATGTTATATGAACGTACATAATCGTATGATATAAAGAAATTTAATTTCTATTTGAAAAATGTTAGAAACATACGTAACAAATAATATCAAATGAACTAATGGAAAGAATGTTTATTTAATTTAAATTTAATATTAAATGTAAATTCGAGTAATTTCTACTTAATTTCTATTTTCATCTTTAATTGTTAATATGCCAATTAGTTAATTTGAAAGAAGTATATTATTAAGTTTCACTTTTTTTTCAACCACGATGAATTGACCTAGTGGTGAATACTTGGGATGTGTTTACTTACCATCAAAATGTCGTAAAATTAGGTGAATTATCTTCGTGAAATTAGTTTGTGTGCGCATAAACTAACGAGAACATTCATAAATATAAAAGAATAAGTTTTACTACTTTCTATTACTATTAAAATTTGAACTAAAATTTCACTTAGTAATAATTTTAAATTAATTAATAAACAACAACTTAAACTTAGTATATAATGAAAAATAAAGATTTCAAGTGTAAATCTTGAAATCAAGAAAGTAAAACACAACTCAAAGGCCACATTTCTAAACTGTAATGAAAGTTGGTGTAATTGTAATAGATCAATTTTATTGATAGATTAATTGTAACGAACTAGAATAAAAAAATATAGTTTGATTATTTTTAATTTTATTTACTTAAAATCATGAAAATTTATTGTTATGGTCTACTTTTACCTCTACCTCTAAGGGTCAAGCAGTAATGACAACAATAATAGTAGCAGTAAAAACGTCATATCTACAGTAACTGTTATCTTACATCTACGTCTAAGGGCCAAGCGATAACAATAACGATAAAGGTAGTAGTAAAATGTAAAATTGATAGTTTTCAGTTAAAACAATAACAATAATGACAACAGTAATAGTAACCATAATGGTAACAATGATGATAAAATTTAATTTTCATCAACACTTTAATATTTAAATAAATATATATATGGGATCTTTTTAAAAATATAACAAAGTAGCAAAATATTTACACACTGTAGAATAATTTAAAAAACGAAAAAAACTCATACGCCCACAATAGAAAATACAAAAAATGCCCCGTGATTAATTGACATCCAGCGCACGTAATATATTTGAAAAACAATCATTTAGATTTGACTAGCGATCGTTTAGATTTGGCTCTAAACCTAAATGATTTTTTTTAGATTTTGTTGGTAAACGATTGTTTAGATTTGATCATTTAAATTTGGATAGTCAAATCTCAATGATGTTTTTCATAATTTTTTGCAACATCATCATTTATATTTAATTGTTTAAATTTGGGTAGCCAAATCTCAACGATTTTCTTCTAGATTTTTTGGTACACGATCGTTTATATTTGAAAAACGATCATTTAGATCATTTAGATATGATCATTTAAATTTGGATAGTCAAATCTCAACAATTTTTTTCAAGATTTTTTTTAGCACGATCTTTTATATTTGGAACAAAATCATGTAGATTTGATCTTTCAAAATTTAAACGATCTTTTAAAGATTCTTTGTACACAATGATTTATATTTATCTATCCAATATCTCAACGATTTTTTTCACGATCTTTTATATTTGGAACAACCAAATAGCATTTTGAAAAAAAAACATTTAAAAAAAATAGATCATTTATATTTGGTACACGATTTTAAACCAAATAACAGTTTTAAAAAAAAATAAAAGAAAAACTGAAGAAGAGAAAAACATGACAAAAAGAAAAAAAAAATCGTAGAATAGGAAGAGAATAAAGACTATGAAAATAAATGACAAATGTGAAATATTTAAAAATAAATGACCAATTTGATAAGTTTTTCCATTTTGTTACACGAATGAAAAGTATTTTGGGGATTTGTATTATTGATGAAAATGAAGGTATATATATATTAATTGTCTATAATAACTATAATAATAAAGAAAGGTATGATGAGAAAGAAAAGGAAAGGAAAATGAATGAGTTTGCATGAGAAGAATAATAAAAGAAAGTAAGAGAGAGAGTGAGAAAGGGTTTAGGCATGAAATTGCATGCGGATGGATATAAACTTTTGGATCTTTGGTGAAGAGTAGCCTACGAGGGTTCCTGCAAACCCTGACCCAGGTCGCATGCTACACCTCTGACCTACTTATCCTCCATTACAGTACACTTGTCAAAACCACATTGGACATAACTCTACACTAGTAGGCCCCACACCGTGACCTTCTAAACCTATATCTCTTGTTTTCTTTTTTTTAAGTTCAATTGGTCAAAAGCTTTCTGCCCAACTTTTGCCTGCAAAATTTCCCTATTTCCTCTCACACAGTACACAATTCAGTCCTCTCTCTCTCACCCTTTTTCCCAACCAAAATTTCCCTATTTCCTTTCACATTACACAATTTAGTCTTCTCTTTCTGCCCTTTTTCCAATTCAAACAAAAAACCTCTTCCTCTTCTCTTCTTCACCCTTCTCTTCTCCCACCCACTATCTTCCCTTCTATGGGAACAATTAAGGGCTGCAACCATCCCTTTTGTTTTTGGAAATTGAACCATTTTCAACTGCCCATCTTTTTTCATTTTCTCTTTTCAATTTTATTCGTATTTCGCAGTTGTGTTTCTCTCAAAATGTAATCCACCGAGGAGCTTTCGGTGTATAAAGTTAGTTGTTATTATAGTCTGTGAGTTATAATCAACTATGTGCTGTTATAGTTTTTGTTTAAGGTGCATACTATTATAATCTAGTTTATAATTATTTGTGTTTGCGGTGATGATTATTTTAGTCTGTGTTATAATAGTCAATGGTACCAAGGAAAGAGTGATCAATTTGATTACATATGAATGTTACATTAGAGGTTGGATGCTTAGTTAGCCTTATTAGGTAAATAATTGACATTTAGCTAGGTTTAGGGTTTAGGGTTTCTCAACGTTTTTCAAATGTCATAAACAAGTATATTCTTGACGTTTTTTTTTTCAATTGTCATAAACAAGTACATTCTTGACGTTTTTTAAATGTTGTTAACATCGACATACTTCACCGTTTTTACATGTTGTGAACATTTGTATACTTGATGTTTATAAAATGTCAAAGTTTATTATTTTTTACATTTATTAACTATCATAAACTTCGACTTTCTTGAAGTGGGCTTCAATAACAATTTTAAAACCATCAAGAGTAATAATTATTGATTTGTTAAAAAACATCAAGAGAGTGTTTTTGTAGCGATGTTTCTCAATTTTTTTCTGTGTTCCACCAAAACAAACAAATACAGAAGGCATCCTATACAAATATGTAAAGAAAATATAAAATTACAACCAAAATCTCTAGGTGAAATCATATTAGAACTCGATCAAGATTTGAAACCCTATACTAATCTCGAGGCAAATATAAAACAACTTGACTAATATCTTTAAATAAGAACCGAGATAACATATGAAAAAAAAAATACCTAAAAGAAACAATTGCTATCCTAATCAGTATGCAAATGACAATCAAAACGTAATTCGTAAATATTCACCTTATTTTTCTTGATGACTTCGAAAGATATTAAATGTGGGAGGAAGGAAATGAGAGAAAACCCAAAACACTGTAAAAAGTTTATCGGGAGATGGTGGTGAAACTTATTGAGCAAAACATTTCATTTTTTAATATAATAATAATAATTTTAGTAACGTGGACATTTTCATCACAATCGAAAGATTAATCTCGGGACCTATGTTACTCCATTCACAAAAACTCAGGGCTCACGAAAGTACATTGTATCTCGGGGTGATTCTAGCTGAGATTTCTTGAGAAAAAAAAATGTAAATTTTTTTAAAGTTTACAAATTTAAACTGTGTCGTTTTCGTCATTTTTGTGAAGAAAATGAAAGAGTTCAATAAAAAGATTAGTTATGAACGGATACGTGACAGAAATTCCGAAAGCGATCTCTCATGGAATTGAAGCAATGCGTGGGAACTCCAGGGTGAGGGCGATGATGGATTATTTGTGTGTTTGGGCAGGGTGTGATTTCCCACAGAAAGAGAGCAGGGTGGCGCGAATGACTAAGCCATGGTCTAAACAAGTGGTCGGCACGAGGCGTGAGCAAGGCGGTAGGCGTCAACGGTGAGGTTTTGAATTTTGATTGAGGGAGGGTGTGCTGAAGTTTATTTCAGGATGAAACCATAAATTTATGAATACTTTTACAAGTGAAATTTTAATTGAAAAAAAAGAAGGTAAATAATTTGGAAAACTATAAATTAGTCTAATAACATAACACATCTTCTGATGGCAACACATATGGTGACAATTCCAATCTAAAATACGTAAAATAAAAACTCTGTCTTCCCCTTCTTCTTGATATTGTATATCTCTATTTTTAATTAATCTAATTTTAGGGTTTAGAATAAGAAAGGGCAGTAAGCAAATCCACCTTAACCTTTAACAATCTACTCAACAATTCCTTAACTTAACTCACACTTAATTGTGTCTAAACAACATTTATGACTATTATTCAAACTTTAGGGACTCAAAATCAACATTATCAATTTGATTTCACCCAAATAGACACTTACTTGAACCATCATACACCAAAAAATTATTTTGTTTCAGATTCTCTTACTGTAATCTCAAGCTGGATTTAAAATCATAAATTTATTAATGGATAATAATCGAGGGTTTTTTGTTTTTTGTTTTTATGTTTTTTAAATGGAACATTTTTTAAAATAGTAAAATAAATTTAAATATTTATAAGTTATAGCAAAATTTTGAATTTTATCAATGATTGACACTCATAAAAGAAACTGAACTGTCTATTAATATCTATTATTGATAGAATCTGAAAATTTTAATATTTTGTCAAATTGGTTATTTTTGACCCTTCTCTTTTTTAAATTCTATTTTTAAAAAATATTACTTAAGAAAACATATAGGGTTGGTAAGTCATTTAAAAATAAAAGCCTTCTATCTTTGTTCCTAATTTTAAAAAAAAAATGTAAAAGGATTGTTTGAAAACTTATTTTTCTTTATTTTTTGTCTTAAATAATTAATTATTGAACAAATGTATCTCATAACTAATTGGCTTTTTGGTTTTTTTTTTTTAAAAAAACTTGTTTTTATAATTAGAAAGAAAAATTGAAAATGAAATAAAAAAAACTTTCAAAATAGTTACATTTTATTTTTTAAAAAACAGAAAACAAAACCAAGTACCAAACATGTATAGTTTTTGTTTTTAATAAAAAAATATTAAAAACAGAAAAAAGAAACACAACAAAACAAAAATTGAAATGATTATCAAACGGGGTTTTTATGTAATGCCCCTAAACCCAAGATTCAAACCATGATTTGAAATTCGGATACCCGACATTCCTCTATATCCCCTATGACATGGAAGTTTCATTCTTATTGTTTTATAGACTTATTAGAGCGAAGTTGTCCCCACAAACCAATACAAATCCTTTCAGTATGCTTTACCCTCACTCACATGCATCCTAAGAATTTTCAGGAGATCACCCAACATAAAATTGCTCTAAGCTAAACACACTTAACTATGAAGTTCTTGTGATCAAGCCACACCAAAAAGGAAAGTGAACCTTATTGAAATAGATAGTAACTTTTAATTCTTTTAAGTCTTTCTTAACATTACTTTCATATTCTCATTTCATGTTCTCAGAATCTCTCTCATTCAGATGTGATATCGATTCATTCACGTCTCTCTCCTAAACTTATGGAATTACACTTAAATTATAAGTTTGCTTTCAATTTAGTTTGTAGATTTTAAAATGTTACAAGGTTAGTGTGGGAATTTTAGTTTTCTTTCAATTTGATCAAAATGTATTAAGATTTCCACTTTTAACATTGACTTACTAAAATTAATATTCACTTTAGTTTTTGGTAGCTACAGCAGGTAGCAATTTTAAGAATGATAACTAAGTGTACAACAACATTTAAAAAAAAATTCAACAATAGCAAAGTCTATCAACGATATACTTATATCGTTGATAAACTTTTATGGTTTATTAATAATAGACTAATATTGGCAATATAGTCTATCAGTGATAGACTACTATCATAGATAAACTAAGACAAACTTTGTTATATTTATAATTCTTTTATAAATATTTATATATGTGCAAATACTTTAAATCTAATTATTATAATTTCAGTATAATTGTCCATTGAGTTTTTTACAATAATATTTATTAATGAAAACCGTAGTTCATAAGTAATCAAATACTAAATTTGAGCATTTAGCATAAAAACATGAATGTTAAAAGTATAAATCCTAAAATCTAGGTTGAAACAAAATTCAAATCTAGAGGTTAAAGTTGTAACATTCTGAAATCTAAAAATTAAATTGAAGTTAAACTCGATGAGTAAGAACTAAACATATAATATTTTAAAATTTAAACCCGAGATATAAACTAAGATCTAAAATTGAAAAAGAAAAAGAGTTATTTTCCTTGCTTTGAAGAAGGAAATTGTTGTAGAAGCCACTTTTCAATTTATAAGATTTTCTTGGAGCAATGAGCAATAGTAGTGGGCTACTCTTACTATGGTGCTTGGGCTTTCAATAACAAACCTCATTACCCAAACAAAGATCTTGTTGGGCTTCTCCTGGCTCGCTCCCGTGATCTACATTTTCATATATAAACCAAATTTAATCATTTTCGATTTTGTTCTCACACTCACCCACCAAACTCTTTTCTAAAATACAGTGATTTAGTGATTCAAGAAACTATTCTAAAAAATGGGGTTGGATCAAAACTAACGATAAAAAGAGATAATTGTGAGAATGACAAAAAAATTGGATAACGAACTAAAAGATAGCAAATTTAAAAAATATTAAGATTTATAGTAAAATTGGGGTTGTAGACTTCTTTTTTTTTCTTAACCAATTATACTCATTTGTATACAAAATTTCTTTTCCTTAAAATAAAGTATATTTGTATAGGTAAAAACTGATACAGGATATCAAAGATTAACAGATACAGTGAATTTACAAAAATCATCAATTTTTTGGAAAATATTAAATAATTTTTTATTTTGGAAGCCAATGTTAAGAACGAAGGTGATTTTGACATACTACAGTGGTGGAACAGTGATCGACTTGAGGTTCTTAGTCATATGGCTAAGGATATTTTGGCTATTTCATTTTCTACTATAGCGTATGAGTCGACTTTTAGTGCCAAAGGACGTTTTGTTG
This sequence comes from Cucumis sativus, assembly GCF_000004075.3. Classification (NCBI taxonomy): domain Eukaryota; kingdom Viridiplantae; phylum Streptophyta; class Magnoliopsida; order Cucurbitales; family Cucurbitaceae; genus Cucumis; species Cucumis sativus. Next base: position 28,394,574 of record NC_026655.2, read on the forward strand.
ATTCATCACATTGCTCATCGCTCCTAAAACAGTGGACGCTCTCATATGTACTCAAAATTGGCTAAATTTTGATCCAACAGATTTTTAAGTTCAACATGAATTGGAAGAGGCTTCAACATTTGAAGAAGGTATTATGCAAATTTTTTAATGATGTGTATTTTATAATTGTAATGTGTAATTTTACCGAATTTCATGAAGTTGTTTTTCTCCGCTTATTCTTGATTTTAATTATATAGGATTCTAGGCTTTTTCTTATTACTTGTCATCTAACAATTTTTTTTTTTAAAAAAATGAACAAAGCCGGTGATCCAAACTTCCACTCTATCAACAACATTTGAGACAAAAGGTATTAATCTTTCTTTTCTTTTTTTGATGATAATTTTAAATTCACATATTTGCATTACAAAAAATCACGTGAAAATTGCCGGTATTTCTTTATTACTACAAATGTAGTAAATGTTATCAGTGCATCAGTGAAACGTCGTGATATTTTTCAGTGTGTTTATTATATAGTGTCATGTGTCCTATATAAAATTTTTGAATCCACCACTGCTTGCACTATCCAGTATCATCTCCCTTTAAATGCACGAAGTTGGTCAGGGATGGAGAATTTCTCTGTCTCTATCCTTTTTGCAAATCCTACTTCTCCTTTTAATATACTACATGACAATTTGGAGTAGATAACCAAAGTACTATATGTGATTTTTTTAAAAAAGAACAAATATTATGAAAATGTTTAATAAAATTTATATAAAAAAAAGTCATTTGGTTGTTAATTCTTTGATGGATGAATATTACCAAGAATAACAGGTTATTTTATAATAAAAAAGTTGTTAAAACATACCAAAAAAAATTAGAAAAAAAGGAGATGATAACAATTTTTTTTTACATATCACAAATAACACAAATATGACAAGTAATTAGATATATGAAACAACTATCAGACAGCTATCAACTCTTAAATTTACTACTTTTGCAATTTATAAAATGTAGTGACATAGACCATATTATCATAAATGTTTTTGTTATTTTTGCAAACACCCTTATATTTATTGTTTAATATAATTTATTTGATGGCATGTTTTAATTAAAAGTTTGCCAATAACTTTTTTATGAGATATTTTTTAAAATAGCAAAATAAATTAAAATGTTTACATACTATTGCAAAATTCTGAATTCTATCAATGGTAGTCACTGATAGACTCCTATCACAAGTGACTATCAATGTCTATTATTGATATAATTGGAAAATTTTACTATATGTTGTAAATATTTCGTCACGTTTGTTATTTTTGACAATTTTTCTTTTTTATTATTAATTTTTCTTTTTTATTATTAATTTTTCTAGTAATGACACGTTTTTCATTTTTAAGAAAAATTGCAAAAACCACGCTTAAAATACAAATAACAGTTTAAATTACACCTTTAAAACTTTCAATTATAAAAGATGGACCTCTAAATTTTTACCAGTCTCCAAATTAAACCTTCGAAATTTCACTAATTACAAAATATGGATCCATAAATAATAAAATTGAACTCATAAACTTGTACCATTACTACAATTTATATCAGCACCCATAAGTTTGAAGGTCCAATTTGATCCAATTTTTTAATATTCATATAAGTGGAAGAGCTCCATTTTAATTTAAAAGTATAATTGCAAAAACATGTTATACTCTTTCTTAATTTAAACGTTTTTCTTTCTAATTAATTGAAAACTAAAACCACTCATTTTCTCTTCATATATTATTTCAAAATGAAGGTATTTAAGCTATTTTCTTTTTAAAATTGTAAATATTCATGCAATTAACTGATTGCTTCCTCTACATTCCAATGCTTTGTGGAAAAGGATTAAAATTTGTCAATCACATTTGTCTCATTGTTCTCACTCAAATTGCTAAATAATGGAGAGAGAGAGACTTCAAGATCTGATCCAAAAACTTCAATCCTTTTTTGCACTAAAAAATAAGATTGCTTGGAATCTCAACCTGATAAATAAATTAATTACACTAAAGAAGGAAAAAAAAATGCTAAACTTCTATTAGAATTAACATCCAACTTGTTAAAATTTAGAGTTAAACTCTGGAAGAGTTGAAGAATAAGGTGACAAATTAATACATTCGAATCTTCAACCTTTCTACATATTGTAGTACTAAAAACCAATATTAAAATATTATTATTCGTATAGGATATATATTACTATTAGAAAAGTGTATCTTTTTTGTTCTCATTTTTATTTAACTTTTTTAATTCAGCCCCAGTAAAAGTAAAATATTAAAACTTTTAAAATAAGTAGATTGAATTGTGTATAAATATAATAACTAGTTAATACAGCTAATTGAGTTTAAGAACGAGATCTAAATTTTCATACATATAAAGAAAAAGTAATTAATTACTATATATTTACAATTGTTAATTGAGAAGAGTAAGTAACGTTTTATCTGCTAAACTATGATTAAATTAGCGATGAAATTCCGAGATGAAGATCCACATGAACAACCCTTCTTCCATTTCATCAAATTTATTTCTGGGTTTGAGATAAAAGAGAGAAAGGATCTCTCATTGACCTAAAAGAAAAACAAAAACTAACATTACAAAGACATGAAATCTAGAGAGAGAGAATTAAAGTAAAAAAAGAAAAAAAAAAAGTTTCAAGACAGACGGAGAGTTGGGTGTTCAAGTAGACGGCGCCGTTTTTGGAAGCTGAGAGAAGTGACCGGCGCCGGAGCCTTCCTGACCTGCTGGATTCTTTGACCGCTGAAGAACGGTGGCAGCGGCGGCTGCGGCAGCAGCATTTGCAGTAGCTTGAGATGGCTGATGGGGTTGGCCGGAAACAGCACCGGCGACTCCGATAGAGAAGTCCAAGATCTGAGAGGGATCCTCGGCGGAGATGAAGTCCGGGGGGAGAACTTGAGAGAGCTGACGTTGGTGTCGCGGGCGGGGCATAGTTAGAGAGAGAGAGAGAGAGAGAGGGAATTTTAGAGGGAGAAAGTGAGAGAGCGAATGAGAATGGTTTGGATTTTGACGAATTTAAGAAGCAGCCACTCCATACGATCAAATCCGTTCACGCGCGCGCGTCACTTCACTCTCCATTTCCAATTTTCTTTCTTTCTTTTTTGTTTCCATTGTTTTTCAAATATCCAATGAAAACATGGTTGAATAGATGAGATATAAAATTAATTACTATCTCAAAACTAAATTCATGTTCCCATCTCTACTCCTAATTATTCAAATTCAAAGAATGTTTGTACAATTTTTTTTTATTATTTTATTGTTTACATTTTATTAACTTTTCTCTTTTCCAATTTTTTTTTCTAATTTTAAATAATTTATTTGGATTTTAAAAATATTGGGAGGTAGATAATTATTTTTGAGATCATAAAAAGTAAAGAAATTTGAGGTTTACCAAACAACTATGAACAAGAATAGATTCATTTTCAGGTTTAGGGTTTAGATGAAGACTCACATTAAATTTTTACATGTGAATGAGAGGGGTTGTTTTTGTTTGACCAAACTGCAGTTTAGTTTTTTCTTTCTTTCTTTTCTTCTTTATTTTTTAAGAACAAAACTGCATGTTAGTTGACTCCATGAAGGTCTTCTGGTAAATTAAAAATAGGAAAAAAGTGTATGGAGTTTACAAGTGGCTTATATTAGGACTATTAATTTGTTGGTTATTGAAAATCATTGGTGTTTTAGGTGTTTAAGGGTATTCATGTTTTCAAATCCATACTAAATCGATTGTCAAACAAATAGAATTAATCTGTTTGATTCAATTTTATACAATACTGAAACCAAATTATGGGGTTTAGTTGCACGTTACTTTTCAAAACTTAAATGAAATTGAACCAAACCAAATTAATTAAAGAGAGTGTTATGAGACAAACAAACTAAATAATACTTGGTAATCCTTCATTATATGTGTTTCTCAATATTACAATGTGTTATTGAGGTTGGTTGGCTTATTTTATTATAGATCTATTAATAAATATATGGATTAAATAGGTTTGAAGATTTGATTGATGTGCGTTTATTAATAATCATATGACTAATATTTATTAATAAAGACATTCGGTTGGTTGGGATTGTTTTCATATATTCAAGTTGGTTATTAATAAATGTTAACCATGTTTATTAACAAATTGATGGAGTTGGATGTTGTTTTGTTACGACGTTTTTTTACCTAAAAAATATTAGCTTGTAGGCATGCGATAGTGTTGTGGTTGAAGACAAAAGTGTGGCAAATGTGCAACAAAGTTATGTGTTGAAAGAAAAAGGATTCTCTCGAAAAACATTTGCAGTGATATATTTAGATTTGTGGAAGTTTTAGTGTGCTCCTTCAAGAACCTATGTGTTACAATACTGCATATCGAATATAAGAGATTAAGAAGCAATTCAAGATTGCTGAACGAAGACATTGCAACTGGTCATTGATTAAGAGGGAGTGATCCTATTAATGTTACGACAATTGTTTTCACACAATTCTTAGTTCTGATGTTCGTGAGTCAGTCCATGGTCAGCACATTGATTCAAGTTTAGAGTTCAACATATTGGTTCACGTGTAGAGTGTTGTACCCTATGTCATAACATTGTAATGGTCAATTACTACACGAGCAATATAATCCTCTTATCATGGGTCTAAGGTCCTCCAAATTTAGATGTTGTGTCATTGAACTACGTTACCAAAGTTTGATGTGTTCTCTATGATTTTATGTGCTTCCGTAGTTGTTCTTTTCAGTTATTAACTCCCGGTACAATAAACAATACAAGAATAACTATAATGAGCGTTTTCTCACAATACAATCAGTTGATTTCAGTTTCATAATTAAATAAAGATGTCTATTGTATTGTAGGATATAATTCCAACTTATCAGCCATACAAGACCATCGTGTTCGAGGGAGGTGATTAGGAGGAGTAAACGATGGGATGAACTTTACCATATAAGAAAAGTTGTCATAGTACAAACAATTTTAATCTCAAGTCATTCGTTCTCAAGAGAATATCCTAATCGATTAGGACTTTACTATCTTCGAAAAGGTGCCACACATTACAAGCACTTTCAAGTTTACTCTATGAAAAGGTGTCATAGTACAAGTAATTTCAAGTTCAAGTTTGTCCCCTTGGAGCTATGACATAATCAGTTAGGACACATCTTTCCAAGAATGCAGTGAAGTTTCTCCCTGTTCTTTATAATTCTAGGAGTCATTTGAACATAGGTTGCAAAGTTTCTCATCCAGCTAAACATGTTTGCAGTAATTTTTCTTCAAGTCAAAGTAAATCAACTTGGATATTTGAATAGCTCGATTGTGGTTTATGGGGTCCGTATGATTAACCATCTTATTGTGGTGCTCGTTATTTTCTACTTTAGTGGATTACTATTCTCCAGTTGAATGGGTTTATTTGTAGATTGATCAAAAATAAGTTTTTCATATGTTTATGTCCTTTATTGCTATGATTGATCCACAATTTGCTCAAAAGGTGGAAATTGTTCAGAGTGAGAGTGGAACTAACTTTAACTGCATGAAAAATTATTTTCCAAACCTCTTGTGTGGGTACACAGCAGCAACAAAATGGAAGGGTGGAATGCAAACTTAAATATATTTTGAATAATGTTGCTTCTGCTTTAAGATTTTAGGGAGAATTACCAGGGATAAATGTGTTTTAGCTGCTCATCTACTAAATTGGACACCATCCAATGTTATCTTCAACAAAACTCCATATATGAGATTCTTTTTCGTTATGCTCTTTCATTTAGTGACTAACAAACCATTGGATGCTTAGCTTTCAAACATAATCAACAAGCTAAAGGTGACAAGTTTGCTAGTTGAAGTCATAAACGTGTTTTTACGTGGGGTATTCATTTGTCGAAAAGGTTTTATATTTTATTTGATCTTGAGATAAATGAGTTTTACGATTAATTAGTTACGACGATGGTACTAAGGCATGCATGTTGGTTTAGGAAGTCTTGTGATCAAACCTCTACATTGTTGTTCCATCGATTGAAATTGATATTATTTTGTTGAGTATTTTACATATTTCAAGCCCACAAGTGAAGGAGAGTATTATTGATATGAAATTAAAATTTATTTCTCTCCCACTTCTAACTTAAATATCTTGGTCAATTGGCGATTTAAGAACTATCAATCATTGTAGCTTCTCAACCTCTTGTTTTTCCCTCTTAATGGTTAGTTTAGTCGTCCCTCAATCTTAAGTTTTGATGTCGCTCGCCACCACTTGATTGCAAACAACATATTAAGTTTCGCCATAGTTTTTGCTCAACCCTTTTTATTACTTCTAGTCCAAGAGGTGAATCCACAGAATCATAATTCATATGTGGTTTGGTTGGGTTTTAGTTATATATGTATTTAATCTTTTTTTTTTATTTAGATCAATTTGCCCCTAAACCGAACCATCAAATACCCTTATTTGGTAGCAAAATTCATAAATGGTGTTATAATTTTAACCATTGTTTTAAATGTAATAGTACTATGGACAAACCATAAAACTAATTCAACCTACCTACTAAATATTAAGTATACTATTATTGATTAAGTTATAAACATGTTTTATGTTCAATTTTTGTATAATCATTATTTTTTTCAATATTGTATAACTTATAATTATTCATTATATAATATATACATTAGTTTTTTAAAAAAGAATTGAGTTCATAACATCAAGCATTGCTTTTCTTTTGTTTTTATCTTTTTTAAAATATTTTTTTACTTTAAGTTTTAAAATTTAAAATTCAAATTATGGATACACCAAAAAGTTTTCTTTTTTTATAATTTATATCTTTTGAATCACAAAATTAAAAAAATTGAAACACCCTAGAACATGAAATTATGATTAAGAAAAGTTTAAAAGAAACGAACGTCACTACCATTATCAAAAAAATACACGTTCATTTCAGTGGTTGAATCATAAAAAGTTCAAAGTTAAGCGTGCTAAGCTTTGAAAAATCCTATTTCAGGTGATCTTAAAATTCTCTTATAAAACATCCTAAAATGAACCACATTGGTTTGTGAGAGTAACTTGAGAATGTTAGAGTTATTAGTTACTAAATCTTGATCGGAATCCTAAACTTGGGGCGTTACCAAAAGTTTGAGACACAAAATTCATATTGAGAAACAATAACTTAATGTATCTGCAAACAAAATAGTATCTAGATTTAGAACCAAACAAAACCTTCTACTTTATTACATGAAATTTTGTGTGTTTATTTTCTAATATATAGATAAGATAAATTTGAAATCTAAGACTGAAAAAAAATAACTTTGGGATGGAAATAAAGTTAATGCATTATTTACATAAGTTGTTAAAAAAGCTAAAATAATTAATGTACGGTATTTTAAATTTTGTGGTTAGTGTTATATGAATAAAGAATGTGACAAAGATTCCATAAGTATTTTTGTTTTATTTTTATTTTTATTTTTAAATTTAATCTCCCTATTTTTACACCAATTTTAGAAACTATGCTTCATTTTCTTCTCCTCATCATTCATTGCATCATGGAAAGTTACACCAATCACTTTTGACCTATAATAACTACTTCCAAACTTATCTTCATCCTCCTCTCTTAATTAGAAAAAGTAAAAACAAAATAAAAATAATTATTTATAGATTATCTATATTTTAAATTTTAAATTAAAGAATGGATTATATTAAATAAAGATAATAATATTTAAATATATAATCATGTTATAAACTTAAATATAATCATCAAACTCTTGTTTTTATCAAATGCGCTTACCATACATATATGCTTTGTAATTCATTCACAGCACGTGAAAATACTTTGTTTTACAAATATTAATTAAATCTTACCTAAAAGTAAAATAATTTTAATTCCTCACTAATTTTTAAAGTTAACATTGCAACACTTTGATAAGTTTTGAAAACAAAACTTTAAATTAAGAATTTGATACAATCTGACATGTCTATAGGTTAAATTATTCTATGTTGACCTCTGGACTGAAATGTTTGTTCATCATAGTTCTTATAAATTTGGATGTAGTTCATGTATATATAGCCTACAGACTAGTGATGCCAATTGTACATGTTGGACTATGTACGTGAATTAATAAATTATTGTATTAGATTATTTTATTAAATTAAGTCTATTATGTGATCTATTTAATTAAGGTCAAAGATTCCTAATTGAGTATGAATTAAATGGGTAGAAGCCTATTACTAGATTGATTAGGATTTAACTGGAATTCTATGAACTAGTATATAAAGAGATTTAGGTCTGTGGTTCAAAGATACTAAAACAATAAGCACTCAGTCTTTCTTGTATCTCACCGAGAGAAAGATCTCACTAAGGGTATTCATGGTTTTGGTTGAGAAAGATAATAGTCATTTTATAGTCTTTAGGCAGCGACTATTTTATAGCCATCATTAATGGAATCAAATATGTAACTTATTCTTGACAATTCGACATGAATGATATTGGGTTAATCTATTATATAGATTTAAAGCAAATATGCCAACAAGTGGTATCAGAGCATGAACTTCATGTTGAATTGTTGGAATATGTTTGTTTTTTTTATTATTATTGATTTTTTTATCCAAGATTTTATTAATCATATTTTGGTTTTAAGTTTAATGGTTGTTGATTCAAGATTTGATTAATCATATTGCGTTTTTAAAGTTAAATGATTCTTGATTCAAGATTTGATTAATCATATTGTGGTTTTTCAAAGTTTAATGTTTCTTGATTCAAGATTTGATTAATCATGTTGTGAATTCATGTTTAATTTGATTCAGATTAATTGATCATCCCGTGGATTAAACTTGAATGATAATTTTTTGTGATATTCACATGTTTATGTTATATTAGTTGCATTTTAATGTACCCAATTATTGGATGAATTTTGGTAAAGATTATTTGGTGTTCTTCCTTCATTATTTGTTTACAATAATAAAATTATTGTTATTGTGTCTTATTTTTTAGATGAATTGGTCAAAATAACATATTGTCAAAGCAGTCTATGTTATCTAGATTAGTTTAATTCTAGACTAGGATATACATATTCATTGATTTATACGAATAATTATCAGCCTAAAGGAAGATAATTATTTGGCCAAATTATGAGTATGCGTGTGGTAATGAGTATGTGACAATTATAAGGATTGCACATGAGAAAAATAGTCAGTCCAAAGAAAGGCTAATTTTTGTACAGAGTTTATTGTCAGTACTTTGATTACTACGTTGAGAGTACCATTTACACAGTTGGTGTTTCTACCCAAAGGTTGGACATCAATGTTGTGCTAGGTATCTTGTAAAAGGGGCCACCATATATGTGAAATTATTTTGTCATATTTTATTTTATGACAACCATTAATTGTGAGTATATAACTTATTTGTTTGTTTTTTTGTTTAGTTGGTCTTGCTCAAATATCTAGAAATATGTGTTCGATCCCTAAGTTGAATGGATCAAATTTCAAAATTTGAAAGAAAAGCCTAGAGATACTTCTCGAGAGTATGAATCTAGACCTTGCATTAAGGACTGATAAACTTGCCTTCTACTAAGAAACAATCAAATACGACTAATATTGAGAAGTGAAAACAATCAAATCGCATGTGTCTCCTGATTATTAGGCACTTCATTCAAGAGTTTTTTTCCAGATTCTATCACTAAAAAGTGAAAATGTCAAAAAGTTCCTTGCCGAAATTGAAAAATATTTTGCTAAAAATGAAAAAGGAAAGGCAAGTATTCTTTTGACTACTTTAACTTCCATGAGGTATAAGGTTAATGGAAACATAAGAGAGTCTAATATGGAAATGTCTAATCTCGTTGGTAAATTAAAGGCATTTGATATCGAGATAAATAAAAATTTACTCATACATCTAGTACTTATCTCTCTTCCTACACAATTCACTCAGTTTAAGATAAGTTATAATACTCAGAAGGATAGATAAAGTATTAATGAGTTTATCTCACAATGTGTGCAACAAGAAGATAGGATTAAGAAAGAAGAGACAAAAAGTGCTCACTTGGCAACTAACTTTCATGGTAAGAAGTATGATTAATCATTCTTCTTTACCGAAATCCCTCTTAGGTGAGACACTAAAGACTGCAACATATATTCTCAATAGGGTACCTACTAAAGCCGTAGCTAAAATCCATTATGAGTTGTGGATAGGAAAGAAAGCCTAGAATTAGGCATCTTCACGTCTGGGGTTGTCAAGCTGAGGCTAGGCCTTACTGGCCTAACGAAAGAAAATTGGACCCAAGAACTATTAGCTGCTATTTTGTTGGGTATTTTGAGCATTCTTGGGATTTCAAGTTTTATGATCCCACTTCGAGATCATTTTTTGAGACTGAAATGCCAGATTTCTTGAGAATGTTGAGTTTGAAAGAAAGATAACATAAAGAAAGTTGTCTTTGAAGAAGAATTATTTTCTCTTCCTAATGTGGGCATGGATGATGTTCAGGCTGGAATTCTTGACTTCACTATGAAACTAATTATAGAACAAGACAACAATGAAGTTCCTATTGAATCTGAAATTTAAACTCAATAATCTCAAGAAGTGACATTAAGGAGGTCCACAAGAGAAAAGAGAAGTGCAATTTCAAATGATTATATTGTGTTTCTTCAAGAACATCAGGATAATATGGGCATAATGGAAGATGATCCAATCAACTTCCAACAAGCTCTATAAAGTCCTAACTATCAAAAGTGGATAAATGCTATGGAAGAGAAAATAAAATTCATGAAATTAGACAATGACATTTAGGAATTTGTGGAATTGCCATCAGGAGTGAAACTCATAGGTTGTAAATGGATATTTAAAACCAAAAGGGATTCACAAGCTAAAATCAAAAGATATAAAGCTCGTTTTGTTACAAAGGATATTACTCAAAAGGAAGACATTGATTACAAAGAGACTCTCTCCAATTTTGTCGAAAGACTTTTTCAAGGTAATCATGGCATTGATATCTCACTTTGATTCAGAGCTACACCAGATGGATATGAAAATTGTGTTTCTCAATTGAAACGTTGATGAGACAATTTATATGGTACAACCAGAAAACTTTATATCTAATAATTCAAAGTCTATGGTATGCAAATTGAAGAAATCTATTTATGGTTTCAAACAAACCTCTCGTCAATGGTATCACAAATTTTATTAAGTAATTACCTCTTTTGGTTTTGAGGTGAGTATAATGGAAGATTGTGTATATCACAAGTTCAATGGGAGTAAATCTATTTTCTTGGTGTTATATGTTGATGACATACTCATAGCAAATAATGATGTAGGTTTATTGCATGACAGTAAGAGATTTCTCAAAAGAAATTTTCAGGTGAAGGATCTTGGTGATGCTTCTTTTGTATTAGAAATTGAAATACTGCGAGATTGCTCTCGGGTATTAGACTTTTAAAAGATTGTTTTTTTTATAAAAAAAATGATTAGGGATAGACACATTTAAAAGTATAAATTATAATTAATAAAACTATAAATTTTGGTGTAATGATACAATTATTTATTTGTGGTCTAAACCGGTACAACATTTAAAAGTATAAATTATATATATATATATATATATTTAATTATTTTGGTTTAGAAAATAACATATCTCTTCTATAATATAATAATGTAAATTTTATATATATTAATTATGTCTAGCAGAAGGGAGCTCTTTTTCGTCAAATGGCAGAAGGGATACTTATCTCATAGACATGATAAAGCATTGCCCATTGATAAATATTAAACACATAAATAAACTAAGTTGAATAAAGGTTATAAATGTCTGTGAACCTTTATTTTATATTCTTTTTAACTCGATAGATGTGCAAAATAAAAAGAGAAGGAAGTGAAATTTCTCCACAGATTTACAAAACTTAAAAAGGAACTAAATATATTTTTAAATATAACGAAATAAATTAAAATATTTTAAAAATATAGTAAAATATTATCAGATATCTGCTCTACCGTGATATACTATTATTTGTATCATTATAGATAATAATATTTTTATTATATTTTGATCACGATATACTATTATCTATATCGTGATAGATAATAATATTTTATTAAATTGGTAAATATTTTTATAAACCTTGTCTCATTTGAAGTAAATTTTGATATTATTAAAATTAAAAACATCCACTTATAATTTTTTTTTTCTTCAAAATCAAAATCACTAATTTAACCTTTACCGTAAACGAAATGTTTTTCAATATACGACCTTGACAAAATACATTTGAAAAATAATTATCTCACGTTAGAAAATTTCAAAGAAGTAATAGTCTCCAACATAATTTTAGTCACGAACATAATTTGAGAGGAAGGTATGCCTTTAAATCATTGAAGTAAAAAAAAAAAAAAACTTTTAAACTTGCATATACTAAACTCTAACTAAATTTTGTTTTTATTTGTTGGTTTTAAAATATAAGATTAAAGGGTGTTGTAGTACAAACATTTTGACAAAGTGGTTTTGTAATTAGAATTAGAGATAATGATTTCTTTGTGATGGAAACAATTTTGTTTCTAGTAAATTATCTTTATAGAATCTTGGCTTCTGTTTTAAGTTTGGAGTTTTATGTTTTGTAGATTTGTTGTTTTCTTTTTAACTTTTTTTTTATTTCTTTTTCACCTTTCTCTATGTTAGTAGTGAAAAGTTTCCCACTCATTAAACTCAAACATTGCCTTTTATTTTGGATAAGGTGAGAAGGATTCGATTCATATATATATAAGTTATTAAAAATGAGGAGGGTGGCATCCGTTTTAGGGTATTATTAGTTGGTTTGAGCCTATATGTTCTTAGGATGGAATGAGTATTTTCCAGTGGGAGTTAGGGATGGGAAAATTAGAACAATAATGTTGGGTTTTTAATAATTTAATTAAGTCGGAGTGTGAAAGTAAATGGAAAGATGGGTAATTGGGTAATTGGGAATATGGAGTGAAAAAGATTGTAAGGGTGAAATGTAGAATTTAAAATAGAAAAAGTGAAACAATGCCACGTGTAGAAGAGGTCCCTCAGAATTTGGAGGATTGCTCCAATAATGTTGGTGGTGGGAGTCAGCGTACGGTGATGATTAAATTAAAATATAGGGACCACTAAAAGACAAACACACCCCTTCCAAAACACACACGGACCACATGCATTCATCTAACTAAACACTCCATATTCATTTTCTTTATGTTCTATATACATATGTATATCCTATTCTTTTTCCAAACATTATTACCAATTCAAACTCATCTATCGTAAAAATATATATATATATATATATATATATCCTATTCCTTTTGTATGAGAAGATCTTTTTGTGATTCTTCAACCTTATCCCATATATATATATGTAAATATATGTAGCAATAATCTGCTAACTCTGTTACTCTGTGTGTTTCAGAACTCCTGTCCCTGCACTGTGTACACTTTATGGCCACATTCATTTTAGCTTCTCTACAATATTATATAATTCTACAACAAAACAATGCTCTAAAATTTCATCATTATTTTTTGTGTTTTGTGTTCCTCAATCTGTCCTTTCCGGTCACAATCTTGTTTGGTTCTGTATGTAATATGAGGGACACCTCACAATTCCAAACTGTGCTAATCAACCCTCAATTACTCGTTTCAAGTCCGAGATCACATTGTCATATTGCTTCATGCATGACAGAGGTATCTTAATTAGACTTGATGGATCAATATATATATATGTACTCATGCTAGTTCTTCAACCATATGTCTTTTATCATGGGATTAAATGGTTTAGTTATAATAGATAATTTAACATTAGGGTATATAATTTTGAGTTAAAAAGAAACCATTCGACTTAATGAATGAGAGAATAGCATAAGATAAGTGAACAGAGAGTACGTTTCCCTTTCAAATTTTCTTATCAGTATAAGACTCTTCTTTTCTTACAATTATGAGAAGGCTATGAATCATCCTTTTATGTACTACATATATGTGGACATAAACCATCGGAATGTCCACAACTGAAATCCCAAGCCCTTCTACAACTCTTCTAGAAAGTTCTACCACCTTGGTAACAATTGTTGCACTTCAATGGAGCTAATTAAATAGTAGAAAAACCTGCAAAACAAAATTATGTTGACAAAATGGCTGACTCGCGAATCTCCACTATTACAAAACTTAATTTACTTGACGTTTAAGAATTGTCAAGTATCTATTTACTTGACACTTTTCAATGCGTCAAGTAATCTAATGTCAAGAATAAGGGAGCTTTATTTGATAGTTTTTAAGCGTAAAGTACAATTTTGGCTTGGTTTTATTAAACTTGATTTTATTTTTAGGTTAGTGTTAATTGTGCACCACACAAACCAGCATACCCATAATTTAAAATTTTAGATCCATAATCTTTTCAAATGGTGTGAGACAATATATGGTTGAAAAATAGTGCAACTGATCACTCAAAATTTTGATGCATGTAAATATGTGATGCAAATTTGGCTTACACTTTTAATAACATTAAATTTAGATATGAAGTTGAACTTGTACCCAATATATATGTCTTTTGATGGTAATAGAATTACATCTATCTAACTTTAAACGAGATAAATGTTTGCTGATTATTAATTGACTACGCTAATTATGTATTTTCATTTGTCTTTGCATCTTATAACCTTTAACTTTACATAAAAGAATTATACTTCTTATTAATTGAATTTACTATCTATGGTTAACACTAGTCGATAAAATACAAAAAAAAAAGTAGTCAAATCTAAAGGATTTTTGTTCAACATTTTTGGTATACGATCATTTAAAATTTGGTAGTCAAATCTGAACAATTTTTTTCATGATTTTTTGGTATGATAGTTTATATTTGGCTACTTTTTGTACACAATAATGGTTTAGATTTGCTCGTTTAAATTTGCTAAATCTGAACAATTTTTTTAAGATTATTTGTATATGATCATTTAGATTTAGCTATCCAATATTCCAACATTTTTTTTTCGAACAACCAAACAACATTTTGTTTGAAAAAAAATAGATCTTTTATATTTGATACACGATCTTGAACCAAATAACAATTTTAAAAAATAAAAGAAAAGAAAAATTAAGAAGAAGAAGAGAAAAAGAAAATTCCATAAAAGAAAGAAGATGAAAATGAATGACAAATTTATAATATTTAGAAAAAAAATAACCGATTTCATGGCTTTTTTATTTTATTGCACGAGCCATAGATATTTTGGTATTTTGTTATATTTATGAAAATTAACCAAAAAAACTTCATTTATCTAAATTTAGATTAAAAATAATGTATTTGATAGTGGCCTATATAGATTAAACATAATTGTATATATAAAAATAAAATACAAAGGCAACCCAATTGATAGATTGACAAATTTTAAGGCATAAAATTAACATGGAGCAAAATTTAGACCATCAAAACATTTTACTATTCACATGTAACACTTTAGAAATAATAATTAAGTATATAATAATATTTTTAAAAAAGTTTATAAATTTAGCAAAGTTGATTAATAAAGACTTTTATCATTAATAGATAATGATCACCAAACCTACATCATTGCAGTAGGAGAAGAAGGAGGTTAAATGGGAGATCACTAGTGAAGAAAACACGAGAATAGTCACACAAGTAGTTAAGTAATTGTTATTGTGTTATGGGTTGTTATTTTGTTACTAGTTGTTATGCTGTTATTCTGTTAGGATCTGCTACTAGTTGTTATGTTGTTAGGATCTGTTACTAGTTAATGGGTAATTAGTTGGTAAATATATTAGTATAAATAAGAAAAGACTAGAAGATAAGAGGGCAGAAAGTGAATTAGAGATATTTTTGCAATTCCTTGAGAGGTAGGAAGGTAGATTAGAGAGATTTTCAAATTGAGATCTCCTCAATTTCTCTGTATTAATTCCTGAATCTGAAGCAATAAAAGAGATTCGTTACATGAATCAACTTGGTGTTCTATAATAAATTTTATCATATTTACTATTTTTTAAAAAATGTTATTATTTGATAATATTTTCAATCAAATTATTATATTTCTATTTTTCACTAACAAAATGTGAGTAAAGTGAACCTAAGGCCAAATTGGATAGACTTAGCCCAAGTCGTATGGGCCTCTAGTATTTAATTGGGTCAAACTTAGGTCAGCCCAACCTTTTTAAACATAAACTCATAGCTGAATATTTATCAACTAGATAAATAACTAAATAAATACTTGAAAAATTGTAATAGATGACTATTTTAGCAATAATAATTAAGGATATATCAACATTTTATAAAAACTACAAATATAACAAAACTATCACTGATGGACTTGTATCATTGATATACTTCATATGATATATCAGTGATAGACCAATATTTGTAACATGGTCTATCAGTGATAGATTTATATCATTGATAGATTTTGACAAATTTTGCTATATTTGCAATTTTTTTAAAATTGTGTTATATACTTAATTAATTTGAATTTAATTGTCAAATTTGCAACTATCCCTAAATACTTTAGGTTGGATAAATAGCAAAATAAATAGATAGTTATATAAAAAAAATTAAATTAATTAAATATGAATAGACAAAAATAATCCACTTAAAATAAAAACCCAATATTCAAATAAAGTTCCACGAAAATTTAAAACCCACTCAAATACATTATAATAAAGTGATTATTGTATCCATCAAACCTCAAATCAACCATAATTGATAGATTAGAAACTTAATACACAACTCGAGATTCTCTCTCTTCGTGCGTGAACTGAGAACCACCGAGAAGAAACCATCACTCTTCTTTTTTCTCTTTAAACTACGATAGAAAGTATTTATTACGACCGTTATATATATACATTCCAAATTTGAAGGGAGGAAAAAAAATGTCACAAAAGGTAAAAATCTGTGTTTTTGGCCGAAAAAGATGGAATTTTTTAATTTTCACTTTTCGCGACAATTATTTGTTGTCATTAAAAATACAAAAAATAATTTATTTAATTTATTAAAATAAAATTCATTTTTAAATGAGAATTTATTAAAATCATATTTTTCTCCAATTTTAAAACCCTCACGGCTCACGCAAATGAATTTACCAAACCCTTACGTGATTCTGACCATCTTCGACCATCAATTTATGTTTGTCACTGCCACTGCCCCCTCGTGCCCGTCTCTTCACTCCAAAGCCGCCTCAACCTCTTCACGAGCCATCTTTTCTCATATATTTTTTTACTAATGTCTACGAGCTCGTTCAAGCAAGCTAAGAGCATGAGTTTGGTATATTCTTGAGCTTTCTATGGAATTTTGTATTTTTATCATCTCTTTTTAAAATCAAAATCATATTTGTTTTGTTCTTTTTTTTTAAAAAAAAAAAAGACATGTTGAGATATCCCGATTAGAGAAAAATACCCAAACATAATTTCAGTAAGATTTATGACTTTTCTTGTTTGTTCTTCTATATTCAATTTTGATTTTCTTCATTTTTGTTTACTGTATTTAGGATTGATTGACCTTAACTGCATAATCTTTTAGTATGCATGATTGTATTCTTGAGCGATTATGTGTCATGTTGTTGATGACTTCATAAACGATGATGACAAACAATTATATGTTCAAAGCGGATAAAGCAATGGCGAATAATAATAATGCTGAATCACTTATTAATATATATTTTGTTTTTATATATTCATATCAAGTACTGTCATATGTTTAATTAATTTTAGTTTATATGTCCTCAGGTACTACCATGTCTAATTCCCATGTCGGTTTCGATGAGAGTGATTGTTTTTTTTTTTTATTTTAACGTTGAATAGTTTAATAATGTAGGAGGCATGTCTTAGTGGGTGACACATTAGGTTAGTCAAAGTTACATAAACAATTAACTGCATAAGCCTAAAGTTTTGTTTAGGAAATTATTTTGTTTTCATATATAGCTCTCAACTTACTGCTCGCACTCCTAGAAGACAGGAGCACTAGAGGAACCTGGAGTTGGAACAATATGTTGCACAACATGTAGAGATCCTCATATTGACCGTTCTAGGATAGGATAAGTCGATCTCAACATACGCTATTCGCTTCAGCTGTGCCATCGATGTGGTAAAGCAGTACACTTTTTCAAGTCGCTTTCTTAAGTGGACTGACGTTACACCTGAATACATTGACCTCATGAAGGGCGCTTTACGGGTAAGCTACCTACCTATATATTTAGAATCCTAACCTGTACATATATGTTACCTATGTATATATATATATAATTCAAATTTGTGTGTAATTTTCTTTTGTAGCAATGGTTCATGTTGGATTTCACAGATCCAAAACTTACTCGGTTCGTTGAGCATCAAATACTTACCATCTGGAAGGAGTTTAGGGGACAAAACCACCACCATTTAAAGAAGTTTAGTGATTCTGAACAGGCACGTGCTAACCCACCCCCAGATTGAAGAATAGTGTGGAAGATTTGCACTTTTTATGTGACCACTACCTTACTTGACAATTTAAGGTGATTTAGAACTTTTTTTAATATTCTCAAACGATAGTTCTTTTTTTTTTTTTTATGTAATATTTTGATTATTTACATGTAGGAGCTATCAATGATGAACATGGTTGCTAAAGCGAAGTAGTCCTACAACCACAGTAGTAGTGCTAAGTCATTTCTACAACAAGCATGACCTCATTGAACAACGGGTCATCTAGTCTACCATGTGGAGTAGCTCAAGGAAACACACGCTCGAGGTGGCCAGTTCATTTCATCAGCGGTTACCGATGCTCATGTAAGTTTTTGTAATGCTTTTGTCTTATTTTGTACATACATTTAATTTACACGTTTTACTTCATTAATGAAAATTTTATTCTAGGGTCAGATGTTGGAACTCCAGTCTTATTCCACCCTAGAGGTTTCTCAACCACTTGTTGGGAATGAGATATCTGTGATAGTCTTAGGTAGACGATCGGACTACTCAAAAGGTTTTAGTTGGGGTCCCAGGCCAAAGTCCCAACACGCTGCTAGTAGTTCTTCGTCTACATTCCACGAGCGAGAGATGCACGTTAGGGAGGTTATCAAGCTAAAAGCTCATCTTCAGGAAGTAGAAGAAGAAAGTAACCAGAGGCATGAAGAAAGTGCTCGACAGATCGAAGAAATGAAGAAGATGATTGAAGAACTCACTCGGGCTACAAGATCAGGACCTTGATTTCTTCATTGATGTACGTAATTTTCAACTTTTACATTCTTTAATTTCTAATTTGGGTGATATATATTAATTAAACTTAATTTTGTGTCATTGTAGGTTCAAAGGCATGGGAGGACTGCATCTGCACTACTTAGATTATGTTTTTAGTTATTTTGTTTTAAGTTTAGGTTATTCATGTACTTTTTCGAACTACAAGCATGTACTTTTTTGTATATTTGAATTAATTTTAATATAAATTAGATTTGATATTTTATTAATTTTGTGTTACATGTTTTCCTCTTTTAGAATTTGAAACAATTTAAATCGAATTTGATCCCAATAGCAACAAAAACAATTAAATAATAAAAAAATAATCACGACGCACTAGATGCATCGAGAATAGACGCAACGACGCGGTATCGTTCCACGCTATGTCGACGTTGCGTCGATCGTCCATTTAAGTCGACGTACACGACGACGTCGTCAATACCATATTGTTGACATGTTGACCAAACGTCGACAAAACACTATTGTCGTCTTCCTAACCTGATGTCGGCATTAGCTTATTGTCAACGTGTTGATCTAGTCGGTGAATTATGCGTTGGTCAAAACCATATGTCAACACTGTCTCATTTGAGTGTCGACATTTGCTCTTACGACACGACACTCACAACACGTGCACCGACATGCATTTCTGCATCAACGTAGACACTGTGAACATATCTTTTATTTTTAACAGCGCCTACTGAGCCAACAAACTTGGGCTACTCTCACTTATGCAAATCTAAAGCTAATCTCGAATAACTAGGAGTTCATAGTTAGCTTCAGATTTAGCTTCAGATTAAGATCGAGTTACCTAGGTCATCAAACTTGAAATAGTCAATAAACAATAAATATGGCATTATAAAGTAAAAGTCATTATGTCGTGGTCTGGTCTTATACAAACTCATTGTAGGATGCTTCCGCTCCCTCTCTACATAAACGATTTAAGATCACATCGTTTTGTATCAAATACATAGTAGGTTGCATCCAAGTTGTCTGCAAAATAAGATGACCAACATTATTTCTATACTATGGATCATTTAGGCTATTTTACTCAAACTTGGTCTACTTTTACGTTAATACATAAAGTTCAAGTGTTCATATTATAATTATGGGATCTCAGTTTATTGGATTCAAGGTTATAATGACCAAATTACTTATTCAACAACTTTATTAAATAATATCTCTATAACTACTTTATTTTGCAAAATATACAATGTTCCACGTTTACAAACCACACGAGTTTTTAGTACATAAAATCCAACAATATTTTCAAAAATAGATTCATATCCATTATAATAATTTATGAAAAGGTTATATTGGAATGAGTTGGTCAACTGTTAACCTTAAGTTGATCTTTGATCGAGATTGGAGTGAGCTCGGATCAGCCTTTGAGTTTTGGATCCAAATATGAGATGGAAGTGGTATAATAAACTTTTATGCTCGAAATCAATGTAGTACAATTACGAACTTTATCTTAGTTGAGCTATGTTTGTGTTTGATAAGATTTTACTTTAAAAATTGAGTGTAAGTACATACAATCCTTTAGAAACAAAATGTGTAGTGTTTCAATTAACCTACTTTATATACAGAGAGAAAGAAACCATGCGGTTGATGAATTTGTGCTACATTCATTCATATATGTGTGATGAACCCTTAGAATCAACCACAAACCTATATGATAAGACAAGTGAATTCATATACCAAACATAAACTCACCTTCTCAAAATACATTATATTCTTATCTAAACCAACTATTATGTGTGTGCCAAATACATGGTAAAGAGTTTACACGACCACATCTTCGACACGGTCGAGGTTCGCCTTTATCCAATCTCTTCTCTAGTTTTGTTTATGCATTTTAAGGCAATTGTTTAGGTTTAAGTGAGGATCTTGTAGCAAGAGACGGTCTCATTTGGACAATTTGGTCTTCACTAACTCCCATTCTCTTAGCTAAACGCCCTGCCTCAAAGAATCTCCTTACAGCCTCTCTCATATACTGCCTACCTTCTTTCACATTCATATCCTTTCCAATGGCTTCAGGGTAACTAGTGAAGATATTGTCTCCTTTCATAACTGCAGCCAACTGCATTAGCTCCTGCTGAAACTCGGTAAGATTCGCCTTTTCATTTGCCGGGGTCTCCCTGATCTTCACCGGTGTTGGGAGTTGTTCTATATTGAAATTGGGTAAACAGAAATGTAAGTTCAAACTGATATAGTTTTCTTGGATTTGATCTGTGGTAATTAATATGGTTAAGGATGTGTTCTGAACTCACCGGGGCAGTCGGTTCTCGGCTCTGTGCGGGTTTGCACAATGAATTCGAAGGATCCGGCCCACTCGTCCCTCTTGGTGAGGAAGGGAGAAGAGAGGTTGAAGAGCTTCTTGACAGTGGCAGGAATGGAGGAGTGTTCAAACTCGGAGGTTTGGAAAGGTGATCCTTTAGGGCTATGGACAACTGCATCACCATCACAAACATTTTGTTAATTCTTCTCAAATGAAACTACCAAGTCTTTAGAGCTTTTTCCATAATAATTCGATATACAGAAATATCTATTATCAGTAAACTTATGATCTTGCCATATTTTCTCCCTTTTACACACGCATCAAATTTCAAAATAGATTTTAGATCTTGGTATGAAGTGGGAAGTAAACAAAAATAATGATAACAATAACGTTTAAATATTAATAACTTAAGTTCTCTTCCTAATTATACTTTTGTTTTATGTTTTTAGTTTTTGAAAAATATGCATGTTTTCTTACAGTTTATTACCGTGTGATTTGTATCGATATTAAGTAAAAAATTACCTTCTTAACTTGGTTTTTGAAAACATGGGTAAAATGTAGATATCTAAGGAAGGAACATTTTGACTTGGTTTATTTGATAAGAACATTATACCACCATATATATATATACAATGTTTTAAAAACATAGTTTTCAAAAATTCTAAAAGCATAGTTTTCAAATTTTGACTTGGAATCATGGGTAAAATGTAGATATCAAACCAAAAGATTTAAGTTTAATTTTAAAAAACTAAATTGTTAACCAACAAAACTTTAGTTTTCAGTTTGGTCACACTCTTTTTATTGATTTTATTGGTCTAACTTCATAAGTCTATCTCTAAGCCATATTTTTAAGTAGTCATATTCCTATTTTCTTACATAAAAAATTAACAACTTTTAAAGAAAATAAATGGCCACATGCACCTTTTAGTTTGGATGCAGACCAGCACTGTAAATTTTCCATTAGCTCCTTTCAGTTTTATTTGATAAGAACATTGTACCACTACACACATATATATATACACACACAATGATGGGATACTATCCACTTAATTAAACGTACATTTTTGTTGCTTTGTTTTTTGTTTCACTCAAAAAATATCATAATAGTAGACAATTGTCCTCACTTATTTATATGTATACATACTATGGTGTATCTCTTTTATATATCTCTAACCAAACATGGGATTTTATTAGCACTTCAAACAATTAAAAGTTTTCAAATATAATGTAACCAAAAAAATGCTTTTCTTATAATAACAAAATTAAGAATAAGTTGAAACAATAATGGTGATCAAGTTATTCATTTAAATAAAGTTGCTTTTGTATTTTTTTTAAACTCTTGAAAACAGGTCAAACCAAACCATCATAAATTCAATCCAAAACATATAGTTAGGAAGTAAGACTGGATAACTGTTTTGAGCAAGAAAAGCAACAAAAAGAGAAGTTGGAAAAACAAATGGGCATTGTACTTAGTCCCTTTCTAAAAAATAAAATCTGCTACCTTTTTATTGCAAGTTGTTATTGGTTACAGAAAAAGCAGTGGGAAAACTAGAAACTATATGATTTGATTTTTGAAAGTCTACATCTCAATCTTCTTTTTTATTATGTAGAGCCATGGCTCACTCCCATATTCTCACAAAAAGCCAAATCTTAGCTGTGATGCAATTTTCCTTCCTACTATACATAAAATCAAAATAACTAATGTATTTTCTACCCTACAAGTTTTTATTACCTTTTAGGATAATACATTAAATTGTGTGTTCTCTGTATTTGTTTCATTGTTTGTGTATTTTCTATTGGTTTAATATATAATTTTCTTGAGTTTTTTTTCTTTTCTTTTCTTTTCTTTTTTTTATTGTATATTTAGAATGTTCTGTAAATTTAGATTTTACTACAATTGTTTGTTTATTTATTGGTTTAATATATAATTTCCCTTTTTTCTATTATATATCTAGAATATTCAGTTCGGTGAAAATATATATATACACACATGTGTACATATATGAGTTTGCCAGCAAAAGTATAGGTTTTTGTTTTTTTTAATTTGTGTATCCTTTTACTTCCTACCATTTTCCATATTAAGCTCATATACTTAATTACTTCTAAATATTTAATTAAAGTATTTATACATATACCAAAACCAAAGTTAAATTTTATTTTATTTGTAAATATATTTACTAATTTTGTTATTTAAAGCAATTTCCTCCAACAAAATTGATTTTATTATTTAAAATTAATTTTAAAAACTATTTTAAAATTAAAATAGATAAATTTTTAATTTTTAAAATTTATCAAAAGTACCAAAACTCAAAAGAATTATAGAAAATTGGTAGTGTGTAATCATTTTTTAAATATTATTTATTATTATTTCTAAAAAAAATAATTATAGTAGAATTTTTAAAAATAATACATCTTACCAAATATTTACAACCTATAACAAATTCTATTGTTGATAACCATTGATAATTCTATTGTTGATAATCATTGATATGGTGTAATGAT
Source organism: Cucumis sativus (assembly GCF_000004075.3). Taxonomy (NCBI): domain Eukaryota; kingdom Viridiplantae; phylum Streptophyta; class Magnoliopsida; order Cucurbitales; family Cucurbitaceae; genus Cucumis; species Cucumis sativus. Next base: position 28,418,500 of record NC_026655.2, read on the forward strand.
AGAAGTCATCAATGATAAAAAATCCAAACTATCACTCTAAAATTTTGTTTAATTTATTTTTCTATTTTAAAAAATATTCTAGAATGTAATAAAATATTTTTTAGAAAAAACTAAGAGGTGTACAAGTAAAAAGAATTAGCATAGAATGAACGATGTATCACCTTTTAAATATTTGTTTAATCGTTATTAATGTGTTAATAAGACATATAACCAAATTTTCACTCCCAATGTTCAACTAGAAAATCAATAATAACATTAAAGAAAGTACTTTAATCCCAAGGGAAAATTCAAATCCATTAGAAAACAAAATGACAAGCAAAATAAATATTCGAAAATAAACAAAGCATATGAGAGCTATGATAATTAAATAAATAAATAAACAAGAAATTTAACCAAAAACATAATTTAAATTCCAAAAATATTATAAAACAGAAATTATAAATAATAAACAAAAAATGACAAAAAGAACAAATAAAGAAGAGGAAGAAGATAAAAGAATACATACCAGTGCCCTTCTCTATCCACGGTGAGATCATGATGGTCGGAACTCGAACTCCGAGCCGATTAAATCCAAACAAAAACGGCTCCGGTCCGACGATTCCGTCGGGACTAGGTACACCGGTGACAGGCGTTGGAACGTGATCGAAAAATCCCCCGTGCTCATCATAAGTGATGATGAACAGAGTTTCATTCCACTGCGGCGACGATCTAAGCGTCTCGTAAACCTCCTTAATGAACATCTGTCCTTGATATACATCGTGCGACGGATGATCGTCGTTCGCCGGCTCCAGCGGCAAATCTATATACCGTTGCTCCACCACCACGTAGTTCGGCAGTTTCCCCTGCTTTGCATCCTTCTTGAAGTTCAGACCGTAGTCGTGAAATTTATTCACGTATTTCAGTTTCCGTAGATTCCGATAGAACAGCGTCGCTGGAATGTTCTGGTAATAGATTCCAAATGACATTCCAGCATCGTCGAGATTCTCGAAGATCGTTCGCTGAGGATAGCCTTTAGCAAGAAGTGCCGGAATGTTACTGGTAGCTCCAGCGGAGGTCGCTGAATGAACATAAAGGCGATTCGGTTGCGTGGAGGCCGGTACAGACGCAAACCACCTGTAAAATCAATTCGCACATTCGGATTCTAGAATTTTAAAATCCTTCAAATAGGATCATAGAATTCCAGATCTGGAAGAAATTAGAACAAAAAATCAATGAATCACCTGTCGAAAACGGCGAACTCGGAGACGAGAGTTTTGTAGACAGCGACCTTATCTGGGAGGAATCCGTTCATGACATCGCCAGACATGGCGGAGGTATTATCCATGGAGAAAGCCTGTTGAGCGAAACCGTTCATAGGAGGAGGATTAGCGGAGGTGTTGTCGGAACCGAAAATCTGTTCACGAATGGCTTGAAAGGAGTGGCCAGGGTCGGGGTCGACATAGTGAGACTGGTCTTGGAAGAAGAAGCGCTTGGAGTTGGGATCGGTGGTGGAGAGGAGGTTGGATTCAGAGCCATCGACGCCGTTGATTTGAGGATTAAGTTTTTTCATCCAGCCAAGCATGTGGTCGAAGGAGCGATTCTCCATGACAAGAACGACAATGGTGGTGATTGGAGAGGCATGGAGGAAGGGAGTGATGATGAAGAAGAAGAAGAAGAAGAAGGGAATGGATTTGGGAGCCATTGAAGGAGTTGATGAAATGAAGAATACCGTGAGTTTGTTTGTATTTATAAAGTGAGGGGGCAGATGGATGTGTGGGGCAATTTGTTAAGTGTCGTTTTGATTCTGTGTAAGTTTTGGCAGCTGCTTCAACCTTTTACATTCTCTCTCTTTCTCTCTATTCATTGTATTTCGGTAATGTTTCCATTCATTTTACATTCTTTTCTTAAAAAAGAATAGAAAAATTATTTCATACCCTACATCTCTTCAAAATATTTAGGAATAAAACTAAAATTTTACCATCTATCAATTTAGTCCCTTTAGTAAACATTCATACCAATCTCACACGAATATAAGTCGGTTGGCCGGTTTGGTCATTATAAAAAGTTGAAATTTACCAATTTAAAATTTTCTCAAATCAACACTGACCGACACGTTTCCTTTTTCAACCAACCAACATTAGTTCAGTCAATGGACTCATTTTTTCGATTTATCATCATCATGATTAATAGACACGCATAAACTTCTATCGCTGTCTATCTTGATACATTTAGATAATGATTGTATATTTTATTATATTTCGTACATATTTTACTTCATTTTGCTACATTTGAAAATAGTAATGAACTATTTTAAAATAAATAAATCTTTTGTCTTCAAATAGCTTTACAAATATTTTATGTGTATTTTAAACAAAATTGTTTATATAGAAATGACTTATTTAAAAAATAATTTTCTAAATCATAATTATGCTCTAACATACATACTTTTTTTTGTATGAGGGTCAAATCTTCATACTAGGGCTATGCAAAAAATAGTAGAAAATTGAATCGATAGACAAATTAAATCGAAACTGAATGCATATGGTTCAATTCGATTTGTGTTAAATTGAAACTGCTTCTTATGCGATTCGATTCGGTTTAAGATATTAAATTGGTTCTAAAACCGAATTGAACTACTTTATTTTTAAAAAAACAAAATATATAAGTATAACTTAACTTAGGGTAAACAATACTCGAAAACGTAGAACTCGAACGACACTCATAAAGCATAGGGAGACGAAGACGACATCCTTTGCCATGAAAACCCTTCGACTCAATATCAACTCCAACAATGACCTTCACTCTGACCCTTATTGTGTGAAGTGAGGCAATGGTAAACCTCTCAAAATTCGGCAACTCTAGCAACTATTGTTGCAATGCCCTTCAAACCATCTTAACAACCTTCACTCCGACAATGGTAAGTCTCAAACTCTTTGTCACATGTCGCCCCGCATGCATCCTTAACCCTGCAATATGAGATAGAACGCGACTAGCAACTTTGAACTTTAAACAAATAAGCACTAGAAAACCTAACTTAAGCAACTTAACCATAATAATTTTAATATCGCAAACTATTTCTCTTATTAACTTAAAATCATCCATTCTACAAATTTTACTTTAAAGTACAAGCATGCTTAATACAAGAACTTAACAAAGAAATTCTAAACACATTCACAACATTCAACCTTCAACCTTCAACAGCCTAGCTTGCTCACCTTCTTTAACCCAAACTTGGCCTCAACACCTAAATCTTAGGGAAGGGGAAGCTTAGAACATAAGGTCAATGACTTAGTGAGTGATATATTTGAAAATATTTTTGGGAAAATATAATACAATCACATAAATATAGTTTTCGTTTCACAAACGCAGATTCAATGCCTCAAACCAATAAACATAAATCACATAAACACACATTAGTTTTTCACTATTCCTTTCGCCAAGAACATGAATCATCCTCATGCGTAGAATACTATGAGGTCTCTTTCATCATCAACATCCTTGAGAATTTTCTAGTTCATTTCTTGTTGTTCGGGCCGCTAAGCTCAATACACTCCTTTTATGTATTGACAAACTTCACTCCAACATGCAATTCTTTTCACCTGGTTGTCTTTACTTCTTATGTGCACATAATAGCTAGATCATTTATAGGAATATGACTAATGGTTTACTCTTAATCAAAGCATACAATACAATCAATAAAACATGAACTTTAACTCTAAAACATAATACTAAAACTTTTTTCATAAAACATGCTTTACAGAAATTGATTCTCAACATAAATATGTAAAAAACGAGAGCGTGCTTTCCGTTATCCAAAATATAACATGTTTCAATACTAAAGAAAAAACTTTGAAAAACTTTTTTTTTCTTTGAAAATCCACTCACAGAATTAATTATTTTTTCCATTAGGTAGATCTATTAATTCTTTTTTCCTTTAGGTAGATCTCTCAATCCTCTTTTTGCTTAGAACTCCTTGAAACCTCAAAAGCTTCTTGTCAGCAAGCTTCTTTCTTCTACAGTAGAGTAATTCTAATGATTTCGTTTGCTTAATCCTTCTTCTATCGTCCTTTCTCCCTTATTTAATTTAATTTCCAAAATAGCTTAGTCATCCTTAAGTTCTTAAAACTTGTCACCTCCTGCTTCTTACAATTTTAAGTCCTTTGCATGTTTAAACATTTGGATTTCAACTCTATCGAACATTTAACTCTTAATGATCCTGAGCGGAAGTGGCTTGAGATCACCTCGAGACCTTCCACTTTTCCCTTTTACCTTCAATTTCTGTCGAACTCGTGTTCGAGATTGTTCGAGATCTTCTTATACTTGCTTCTCCACCCCAAATTGCAATGAACAAGCACTGAGATTGCCTCGAGATGAACCTTCTATCTTCAATTACTTTTCTACTTCCAGTCCCATCTAAGTAATACACGAGATGGCTCGAGACCCAACTCTAAAACCCTTCTATTTTTTACCTTGGTAGTACTGCACCTAGATGCCCTCATTATAGCACTAGAATTTGCTCTCTACTTTCTATCTTGCTCGTGATCACTCAAGGTTGTCTTGAGATTTCATTTCTCTTTTAGGCTCGGGTCCCACACCAACTATGAAAATAAGGGTTTGAAATTGGTTTAAACCCTTATTTTGTAAATCTCAAACCCTTATTTCCATGATTCACTTTGGCAACGGCGCAACTACTTATATTGGTTTTAAATTGAAAAATCATGTTTCAATTCTTATATTGGTTTTAAAATATTTATGTTGTAGGCACTAGGCAAAATGTCAACAAGCTTGACCAATAACGATGGTAACACTAAAACAAACATAAGGAGCAAAAGCAACAATTGTTCTAGTGTAAACAAAATTTGACAAAATTCCTACACTTCATAGGAAAAATCAAGTGTAAAAAATTGTCTTTTAGTAGTTTTGTTTTAGGGTTTAAGCTCACGTATAACTTAGCACCTACCACAATAACAACCTCCATATGATCCGCTTCTATATACAGATAGCACACCCACCATGAATTAAGCTAGGCCCAAAGCCAAATCACAATCCTCCATCCATATCCTCACCTAGGTTCAGGATCTCGAATCTCCAGTCACGACTTCTTTCAACTCTGAAACCCCCTAACAACCATAGGTAACGCTACGAAAAAAATTCACATAGCCTTAGGAAAATCACAACATTATTTCATAAAAATCACATGTTTAAAGTTTAAAACTCAACGTGGTTAGAAACACATTTTCAAATCATTTGCGATCCTTAGCCATCAACACATATTTTTATAATAACATTTCATTCAAACCATCCAAGTTTAATGACAGATCAATGAGTATTATTCTAAACCAGTTGTCATCTAAAACATGACTAATAAATTTAGGTTCAACAATAATTTCAAAATATAAGAGTTCATGAAAACCGAAAACCATATTTGAAAACATTTCTAACACTTAGTTTATAAAACAATCATGGTGTACTATAATAGCATATATAAATTTATAATAAAAATACTTGAAAATAAACCACACATTATCAATGACTCGATCCACCGGTGATATACGCTTTCCCCACTTCAATTTGGCCTGGAGCAAAGATTAAAGTCTATTAGTTATTTTCACAAAGCAAGACAACACAACAATCTCCAAATCACTTCATAAGGTAAAACTCAAACTATTTAATGTGTTTAAAGTCCTTGAATTCTCAATTCGCCTTAGACTAGAATAGACTCTTCGCCTATGAACCCTTAAACTAGAAATCTAGATAAAACTCAACGAGTCTTTTATGTAAATACATTTTTATCCTCATTATTGATGATGTTTGGGATTTATATCCATTATATCAACAAGTCAATTAACCTTAAATACTTCGTAAGATTCCCTAAATCATTTATGTTTCAAACATGTAAAAACAACACCCAACAACCTCCAAAGCTAGAAGAAAGTCTCCTCTTGACCTCTAACATTCAACTTTAGGACCCAAGTAATATGAGTAATTTAATCTTAACAATTAAAATCAATGGGCATTTAAGAACTCGAAGAAAACTCACTTAAATTACTCCAACACTTACCAAGCACTTAGCAAAGTACCATTAACTTCAATGAAAAACCCTCTAACGACCTTCAACTATCGAATCCTAACATCCAAAAACCATGGGTACTCAAGACCCGCTAAATAAAGCTTAGAATCTTACCCAAGTGGTGCGAAAATGCCCAATTCCAAGCTTCCTCAAGGCTAGACAGCGACTCAAACTCTTCTAAAACCCAAACCTAGCATCAAAATTATGGGTATTATGAAAATTAAGTCAAAACTTTATGGGTAGCCAAAACTCTTCAAGAAATCCAACTAAAAAAAATACCTCAAATCCACAATAGCTCCAACAAAAGAGATCAAGCTTCATAGGCAACCAATCACAACACATAATAGGGCTCAATGTCGAGCTCAACTATCAATGGTAAAAAATCCAAACAACGATGAAGAAGGTGCAATGGCTCGATGCTCGGAGATCTGGCACAACTGAATGACATGAGTTTGATGGTGCGATGCACGGTGGTTGAAGTCAACGAGTTGAGTGGAGCAGGTTGGTCAAGTACAAAATAAAGAGGAGTCATATGACTAGAGCTTTGACTGGCGAAGATTGGTTGTTCGGGGAAGAGATGCATCACGCATAGTAGATTTTGTGAGGGGACACGTGCGTGGAGAAAGAGGGGAAGACGAATCCAGAATTCCACTTTTTTCTTGTAAAGAAAAACATAAAATAATTTTTATGCCCTCAACTCAAAACCAAACTTCAACTTGACCATTTTCTTAGTTTTAATTTTCAAATCATTACCAAAATAAAATTGATTATAAAATTTTCTCAAAAAAAGATATAACCCATAAAGAATTTACACTTGGATTTTAAACTTGTTTTTTATAACTTAGAGAATATTGATATACATAAAAGGAGAATGGAATGAGGGCTTACATGCTAGGGCATATCTCATACTTTTTTGCTCGAGTTGAAGGACAAAGTGTTTTTTAGATAGAACTCACGCCAACTCGGGAAAGTTTCCAAGCAAGACTAGAAATAGAGAATGATATATAAGGGTTCTCAGGAAACCTCGAGGTCGAGTCCGACCGAGATTAAGAGAGATATCAAATGGTTATCGGGGCTATATCGGACTGTGTTTCGAGACTAGAGATAAAGGAGTTCTTTTAAAGGTTTCTTGAAGTGATCTTGGGCCAATTACAGTTGATTGCATTGAAAAATAAGAGTTCGATGGAGTGATCTTGCTCATTTAACAACATTAAGAAGTATAAGTATTAAATGGCAAGACATCTCTCGATGTCGTGTGGACTGCACCGAAAGTTTAAAATTGTCGATGTCATCCATACGATGTTGGGAGATGTCTAAGATCTCCGGACACTGCATGTTGTGTGTCGGGAGATTCTCTTCAGACACGTTTCTTTCGACCTCAACTCCAACGAGCGTTTATGCGTCAAGAGATCCTTTTTCGTATAACTCTCGACGCTTTTTCATATAATTTCTTACGCTTTTGTGCATTGGGAGATTCCATTTTTCTTGTAGTGACTTTTGGTTCCTAAATTTTTATAGAAGTAACAATTTAGTCCTTAAAGGGGCATTTGGAGCAAAATCTATGAAAGACTAGAATAACCCCTTCTTGCTACAATAAATATTATTTAGAAATCCTCAATTAGGCTATATACAGTAAAACACTATTTCAAAATTTCCAATTTACTATGTTTTTTTCTTTTTACACAAGTCAGGTTGGATCGAGTTAAAGATAAATTATGGACCAATCCAAAGTCATCACAAAAAATTGAACCCTATTAGTTCAATATGCAAGGGTCAACCCAATCCAACCAAACCCATAATTTACAGGTTGAGTCGATTATGTCACTAGGTTGGTTTTTTTTTTTATAATTTAGACTATTTTATCATTCTTTCCTTTTTTACATTAAAAGTTGAATTTTTACATTGAACAAAATATCATAAATGACCTAAATATGTTACATCAATTTTTTAAAAAATTATAATCAAACAAACAAGTAAATTTCAAGTGTTTACCCTTAAATACATAAAAACACTTTAAACCTAAGTTTATGTAAAATTCAAGTCTCCATTCAAATTCATTCAAAATATAAATAAAAAGTATTTAAAAACAATTACATGCAAAGTTTAAGTCTACATTCAAATCCATTTAATATATAATAATAATAAATTTGGATTGGGTTAGGTTGACTATGTTACTAAATCCTATAACTCAACCCAATTCGAAATTTTTAGAAAAAAAAATTTCAACCCAATCCAACACTTACAGTTTGGGTTGGGTAATTCGACTTGGTCGAATTACCTCGTTTTTTTAACGATCCAACTTTTTTCGTTACGGTTTTTACTATTTTATATTTATCATTTTTTTTTCGTTCACTGTTTACTATTTTCTTCTCAAACTAAAATAATTTACTACTCAAGCAGATCATGTTATAACTCAATTATAATAACTAAGACTATAATAACCCACTTATTGGCTCCAAACATCCTTTAAATCTTAATATAAATAACAATTTATTCCCTACACTTTGAAATTTATAAGAATTTAGTTCTTATCATAAAAAAAAAATCTTTTTTCAAAATTAAGTGTAAACTTTTATTATGTAACAACTTAATCTTTATAGTTTAACCCAAACAACGGTAACAAACTTAACTGCTTCCCAATTGGTTGGTTGATCGTCTCACAAACAAAAATTGATTCAATATTGATAATATCATTTATAACGAAAACTAAATTATCACAATCATAAAATATATATAGATTAAATTGTTAGCTATAAACTTAAAAGAGGTAAAGTCTATCAAAATTGATACCTATAGAAGTGTGTTATTAATACAATCTAACATTTTATTATATTCGGTAAATATTGTATTTTTTCTTACTTCCTAATAATTATTTAAAAATTCAACTAATAATAATTTTGATATTGTTGTGATCAGTTAATTCCGAGCTGTCAGAAACAGGTCTGACAACGTCAGATGCATAGGAAAAAAAATTGAAGTCAGGTTTCCCGAAAAGCAAAGCTAATGCGTGAGAGAAACCAATAAGTTAAAATAAGTTTGTAATAAAAAGAAGAACAAATTAGTCTCTCACTGCCTTCCTCAATTCTCCAATTCCACTTGTTTCATGCATCAAACTTTGAATAGTAAAAAGTTGCGTAATACAAAATTTAGACCCCATGTTTATCTCCGGTAAACATTAATAAATTAGTATGTACTCCCCTTCCTATTTTGCTTCCAATATATTGAATGCCCATTATGATATGTCCATATTTTCTAAACTCAAATTTAGCAGGTTTAAGTATGGTAAGCATAAATCTTCCATAAATTTGGATATTCTTTGTTTGAACCTTTGCAATTTTTGTTTGAAAGTAGATGGAAACCAAGATTTTCTCTTTTTGAGACATTTTTAAACATGTTAGACTTGGTTAGTTTCAACTTTAGTGCTCTACCCAAAAACAAGAATTTTGAATCCCTTCTCTTCAACCCCACTTCTACGACTTAAAATCGAAAAGAAAGCACATACAAACAAAAGTATCTCCTTTCGTATATTATTTTATTTAATGGTTTAAGAAAAAATATACTATTTTCATCGTTCTAATTTAGAAAGAAAGATAGGTTATCTAGTAATATGTTTACCATATATTTTGAAAATATATCAACATATTATATGTTCTTTATATGAAAATGCAGTGAGTCCTATCTTGTTCGTACTCAAACTTCAAACTCATATGACCAAGTCTCATATGTCATAACTTAATCATATTTTCGTAAACGATAGATGATGCAACAAAAGTATAACATATTATTGTGGAACCTAATAGAAAGTTTAATGTTCCACGTTTTGGTATCTCTTAGAGCCACCTTAAAACCCTTGTAAACATGCATAGCACCATCTTTATCTTTGAAACTGGAACCCTTATGATCGAGCACATTAAAAGATATTAGGCTCTACATCATTAGTGGAATATGTCTAACCTTGTTTAAATTGTAAAAGACACACCATCATATGTTTTCATCTGAATGAAAAAATTTTACCTATCATGTACATATTACCGTTAGCAATACTAACATTCCCTTTGTCAATTTGTTAATACATTCAAATTCACTTTTTGTTCATACACATATGGTAAGATGCCTCAATTAAATTCAAGAACCCACATGTTATCATAATGTGAATGTTCAATCACAACTGAGGCTACATCTCTTTTAGAATCAACCTCAACTTCTTACGGACGATCTATCTCAACTTCTTTAGAGTCAATCCACATGTTTTACTAACGCATTTTTCTCTTAGGACTTTTGTTATTCCAATGGTCTTTTTCTCCAGTAACGGCAAATATCACTAGACTTGAACCTTTGAACTTCAAATATTTATGGTTTTAGTTCGAATTTTGCTTTCTAAGATTTCCATGTCCCTTGCTCCATGTGGTAGCTAACTCAGGCCTTTAATTTTTTATACTAGAACTAGTTGCATTCAGACAAGAGTCTCTAGTAAGCAAAGTGGACTTTCCTTCTTCTAAAGTTAGAGTTTCTTTTCCTTCACTATAAGAGTCATCAAATTCTCATATGATAAGATCTTTACAGAAGAACAATATTTATATGTACATATCACAAAAGAACAATATTAATACTATTGTAACAAAAGTTTAAATATAACTACTCTCTAACTCCCAAAGTCAACCGTTCTCGAAGATTGAAGCTCCTTTAAAGATACAAGTTTTCTTCCAAAACTTCAACTTTAAAAACATCACATGCTACGCTTCCTCCAAATCAAGTGTAGGTGTTCAACCGAGAAAAAATCAAATTATCAAATTATAGAGATCGAACCACTTCGCATCAAATCAACGCAAGCACAACATCAACACAAATCCAACTCCACGAACAAAATTTCTCCAAAAATCTCGTATGAACACTGATGAACATTCATTAACTATGGGACACTTCACTAAAGACTCATAGTTGCACTCTTATAAACTTTAGAGTATTTACATGTTCACTAACTCATGTCGTTTTTTTATAAGCCAATTCTTTACAAATTGTTTGTAACTATAGCTATGTCAAATTTTCATTATACTCTTGTAGTTAATATTGCTTCTTGAGTACCATTGTCCTACCATAAACAAAGTTCTTCTCAAGTCAACGAGAGGATGAGAGTTCATTGTTCAAACCTCGAAATCAACACTTAAAAGAACAACCTTAAAATTGAGCCCATGCTCTGTAAGCAAGGATATTAAACCCCACATAATTTTCAAACACAATAAATTGAGCATCCCCAATTCCTCAACGAATTATTAAACACAAATAAACAACAAACATAATCAAATGATGCTAACTTTTAAGATTATCATTCAAGAATTATGTTTAACCTAAAATTAAATGTGGCCTAAGTTGATTCCATCCGTACTCCACAGGGTAGTTTTTTCTTTTTTTTTTGGATTTTGACTTCACATAAACAAAAAGGACTTCTAGTCCTTTTTTTCAAATGTAGTATGCATTTATTATCCAAAGAATATATTTGGTATCCAATTCATATTCCGTTATCATTATATACCTGCAGTCAGATAGGCATATCAACAGATCTAATATGTACAATAAAACCTTAAACTGCAATGAATCTTCAAGAACCAAGGAATAAAGGTGGTATACAAGATTCAAATTTAAAATCCTCAATTGGAGAATTTCACATTTGTATAATTTTAATTTTAATTTTAATTTGAGTTTCCATGGTCTAATACCAATGAAGAATATGAGACATCATTGATAGGGTGAGTTATCATTATCAAAAATATATTTCAAAGTGATTTAAAACCTAGAGATAAAATGATTTAACTTAACATTTCATCTCTGAAGAAAATGCCCCATGTTGAACAAAGAACGTCAATCTCCTAATGTATGTAACTATTCTCCATTTAACATGAATCCTAGATAAACCAAAGTTTAAAACCTAAATTGAGTCCTTTAAAAAGGTCAAAATGTAACACCTTGGTTGTATGCAAAAAAAAACTAAACAGAAGCAATTTTACAATAGTATTCATTTACCTAAGAAAAGAACCGTAAACAAAACGACGTTATTTCTTTCTTCGAACAACGTGGGATGGCACTTTGCCAACCATGGCTTCGAATGTGGCTCTTAGCTTAGATTAAGCTTAGATAATTGTTTTAGCAAAAAAGGCAGCATGTGAATATCTTCCTACACAAGCAAATTTCAGACAGAAGCATACGTGATAAACAGAATTCTCAAATCTCATGCACAACGATAGAAAAAGAGAAACCAGAACAGTACATTAGTAACCAACAAACACGTCTGACGCATTTCACAAATTATTTTCGACTCGACATCGACAACAATTAAAACTAGGAAGGTTCCTAAAGATTCCAGCTCAGTCATAACAAAATAGTGCATAATAAGCAACCCCCCTCTTTCACAACTGAGAGCAAAGGGGTTGATTTCATATTCAAAGAGTGTAGTCATTCAAACCAAACATATGAAGATTTTGAAACCCACACCATCATCCAGCAGTTCAGGTAATGTAGACTCATTCCTACCCGCATAGAATACGCCAAAAAGTCTTCAGAGACAGAACTTGCCAAGCAGCACAACAATATCATCACCTGCCTTCGGATGATAGTAAAAGCAATTTCGACAGCTAGACTCGACAGTTAAGTAGATTACTGAGTACACCATCTTATCCCACCAATCAATCCCTTCAGATAAAACCCCGATGAACTTAAGAAGACCTTCTAACCACCAAAACCAACCTGACAAGGCAATTTACTTCCATACGAACAGCTCATCGAACAACGTTCCCAATTTTCTCTTCCTCCTTTTACTGGAGAGCTCGGCCATTTTGCTACAAAAAAGACAACAGAGAACGTGTAGAAGAAAATCATCTTACACCTAACCATCCATGTTTAGGTATACACACAAAATCAGAAAAGAAACACTGACAATCAAAATAGACAACTTACACGAATGTATCAGTCCTTACACAATTTAATTTAAAGAACGAAGATTTCATTGAAAGAAAATATAAGGTCATGCATCAAAAAATGAATAAATTTAAATATAAATATAAATAATAATAATAATAGATTTAAAGTGATGTAACTAATGTATGTACCGATCCAACAAAATCTTGTTTACATTTCTAAAAATGTCATGATAACAACTAATTATCATAATTTCAACTGTTCAGAAAAAACAAGAAAAGACTTTTAAACACAAAATTCGAAACTCATGAATGACTGTAATTTAACATAACTATAAAGTTGCTCTTTCAATAGCTTGTAAATCCCTCTGTTTACATTAATTGTTCAAGTCTAAAATTAAAGAAAGCTTGGATGCATTTCAAAATACACATATGCGCTTAACTTCAATAAAAGAAGTTCATAAGTTTAGATTAAATTAAACAAAATCTTGTTTACATAAAGACCTAGAAATTGAAGCCCACAAAGAGGAATTAAACCGCAGCTCCCAAATCTAATCACTCAACCTCCCATCTCTCTAGAAATCCTATTATTTCTCTCAAGCCAAAAGAATTTGCTGGTACAAATAAGACTTGCAAATGTTTTTTCAATTAGCATCCACCACCCCATACTGGAAAGGATGCAAGTTATCAAACACTGATACACACAAAATTCATCTAAGCCTGAAAAAGATTACTCTAAAGGTGCACGAGGTCTTATCAAGTTCCTAACTTATCATCGGACGACAGTACTTTTCAAGGCAGCAAAGTGAATAACTAGTGTCATTATTATTTATTTATTTTAGTTCTTTCCTTCGAACAAATAAAAACTAATGGGAAGAGAGAGAAACAAGAATGCAGAACCAATTAGCCTAAGCAGAACTAAAACATACTTGAAATTGATCAGAGACTTCTTTACTGAAAAAAAGGAAGTGAGAAAGCAATTCAAAACGTATAGCAACAAGAAAATGGAAGATATGGGAAGAGAATTACCTGTATGGTTGCAAGTGCCTGCTCAAATCCAAGGCCAGAAATGCTCCAATAAATTCTTCAAGAAGCAGCAAAGGTGGAGTTCAATTTGGCACCAGGATGTGGTACAATCACCATTATCATTCCCAAGGACCTCAAGAATCAAGGAAATAAGTTAAGACAAGACTATGATCCTTTCCATAAACTTGTCAATATCACCACAGTTAAGCAATCAGTGTAGATAACTGACATACCATCTATACTCTCATACTGACATCACATGAAGTAACGACCTGTCCATATAGACTGCCCTGGATATTGCTCAGGCAGCGAATTAAAGTGTTGGTTACCACCATTCACAAGCTGTTGATGAGGCTGCAAATGTTGTTCATTGTGTTGTCTTAGCTGCTCAAGCACCTGAAAATCAGGCCAGCCTTTCTGTTTTCCTATTGGAGACTGCACGTTTGGAACTTGTTTTCCAGGAAAAGGGAAGTTGATTGTTGCACTCAACATATTACTAACACCAATTTGCTGAGCATTCATATGAGAGGTGAGATGCACAGCATTAGCAGAGTCTTTTGTAGAAGAGGGCAGCTGATATCCATCCAACCAGCTATAATCATCCATCACCTGATTCTCACTTCTAAACTCTGAACCAGGAAGGGAATCATTAGCATGCTTAGTTGGAACATGGTTGAATCCAGGAGGAGGTCCAAGATGCCTAACTGGTCGACCAACTGGGTTTTTCCTCAACCCTGTTTGAAGGCTAGAAAATGCACCTGTAGTCATTGGATCAATGATGCCTCCAAACGAAGCAGGTACATCATTCCTAGATTGTACAAGAGCTCCTACAGGCATTTTATCACTGTAAAAAACATCATTATTAACAGCTTGCTTGATAGGCATCAAGTGAGCTGCAGGATTGAACATGCTTACATCATTCTGAAGATCAGATTTCATCCCATTCCCATTCTCCAATAACCTCAAACTTTGCAAGCTGTCAACAAGACAAGCTTCCTGTTCAAGTGGCCATTTAGATGCATTCGCCTGAATTGTTTGCCAGTGGAGGGTGTTAATATTGGCAGCAGTCACAGGTGCCTGAGAACTTGACTCAAAACCATTTGATTGGTAAACATCATCAGAAGAGGTCATCACACCACCATAGGATCTTAGATCCCCTCCAGAAGAATTTCTTCCAAGTAGCAAACCCTCATAACCAGACCGATATGAATCAGCAAGTTCCATTCGCTTCTCTGCAACTAAAGGCTTGAAGACAATTACTTCATCCTCCTCTTCCCCTTCCAAAACTAGCTGTGAACTTGGCTTACTGACAGCCAAATTGTTTGTTTTCTCAACTTGAGTTTCTTGAATTGCACTGCCTGGACTAGGGATCATGCTAGAAGACAATGGAACGACAAAATCATTTGGCACTTGAGGTTCAACACCGGTACAAAACATTTTCACCTTTGAATTGTAGTATATTGGTTCCTGATCAATCTTGACTACACTTGCTAAAGCCTTCCCCGCAGCCAGAATCCTTTTAATGCGAGCAACCTTCTCTTTGTTGCCATCACTCCCAGAATGCTTCCTTGAAAAATCCAATATCGTCTGTGCAGGAAGAAGTGGCAAGAATCCCCTTAATTCAAGATCCTCCCACAATGCAAGTCGATTTTCAGTTTCGCCCTCTTCATATTTACTGAGGTTAAAAAAGCATGTGTCATCCTCATCATCATCTAGAGACACAGAACCACTTGACAAAAGCTTATTGAAGAAGGAGATGCAAAGGTTCCAAAACTTTGATCTAGCAGTTGCCTGTTTATCATCCACTTCACTGTTTGCTGCAATTTCTGGACAACATGCCAACCATTCAACAAAAACTAGAAGGCCAGGCAGAAAAAAACTTGACAAAGGATCACGCAACTGGGAACATCTATCTAGAATAGAGCCCATCAATTCGAAGACTGCAAGATGTGCATTCTGGATCAACACAGCCCGTTGTACAATTTCTGAATATGTCTGTCCTTCAGTTTCTTTATTCACATTGTGAACAGTGAATATAAGAATTGCAACAATTCTAACTATAATGAGACTGTTCTCAGCAGTATCTGTTCCAAAAAGCAGTTCCTCTTCAGGTCCACAAGCCAAAAGTTCAGAGAAATTACTGATAACCAATGAGAGAACCTCTGTAAAGGTCTCTAGGCTGGATGAGAAGAAAAATAAGATTCATATATATGCTGGGCCCAGAGAAAAAAGGAAGAAAATGTGGGGGAGGGAGGGAAACAAGTAAATAGTCAAAGTAATTACCTTGTGCGTGTGAAAAGAATTCCATTTAGACGAACAAATCTAATGCAAAAGGATTTAAAAAGATCTTGTGGAGATAACACACTCTCCTTTGGGGGTTCAGTGCTAGAATCTTTGGTTGCAAGCTTTACTTCTCCCTTCCGTCCTTTTCCACTAAATCGAAGAGGTGATTCCTTCTTTGGAGGAGTTTTAGCAATCCCTGACAGCTGGGAATGGCTATGACGATTCTGCAAAAAAAAAATAGGAAACAACCAATAGCTCTGTTAGTTCAGCATCAACATTGAACTAAATGTCCAGGACCAGTAATAGAAGAACTTGGCTGACAAACATCTAAACTGCTGTCTGCATCAAAGTGATGTAAATTGTCTTTTATAAAAAAAAGCAAAAATAAATAAATAAACAATTGGTTTTTTATTGGAAACATGGGTGTTTCATCAATATGATGAAATTACATTACAAAAAGGGAGAGAGAGAGGGTCCAATCCAATGGAATAGCACCTTAAACCATCAATGAAGTCAATACAGTAATTTCCAAGGCAAATACAAAAAGCTGGAAACATGGTACCAAGACATGTTGGTTGCAAAAGTTCAGAAGCAGAAAGAGTCATCAAGTAATTAAACAACACACATAATCATAACAGGTTACTAATTCAACTTGAGCACTCGGCCTTGAGTTTCAAATAATGCAATATGATATCTAGTAGCTCAGCATTTTAAAAATAATATCTATGCCATGAGCATGAGAGTCAAAAAGAAAATACAAAAGATAGACTGCAGTATGCGTCGTAATAATGGAAAATACCTTCTCAAACGCAACAATCAAATTATCTCTGGCAGTAGAAAATGGGGAATCAACAGCCAAACTACGAAAATATCGATAAACAGCAACCAACTCATCTCCTGAGTACGAAGCTAATATTGCAAGCTGAAAGATGGAAACACCTCAAACATAAGTGAGAAGTTCAAAATGAAGGTGAGAAGCATATAATGTGAGGGCAAAAGCTAAAAAACAATAATAAAGAAATCAAAATAAGGGATTAATATTCAAAATCAATAGACCTGATGATGAGGATTGCCACTTGATGGCCAAAGTGATGCTGCTTGCAGGTAGTAACTTGAAGCTGCAGTATACTCCCGATTCTTTGAATCAACATCCCCGTATGACCCTTTGTAGCGTGCAAGATCACCCAAGTATATCAAACAACGATGACAAGAAATGAGACCTTTCTTCATGTCAGCAGACTTCTTTCCATCTTTATCTGTAGCCATACGGTTGTCTGCATCCTCCGAGAAGAAACCCAAAGGGAGCCCATACTTTGCTCTGATTTTCAATATTAAATCATGGTAAAATCCAGTAGCTTCAGAAAGAAATGTTTTGAACTGCAATCTTATTTTTGAAATTCTGTCAGGCCTTGTAGGCACGCCTTGAGCATTGTTAGAACCAGCAGTCAAATGTCCCCTAAGCTCCTCAATTCGCTTGTAATGCAACTGCCAGAGAGCATATTCAATATTGTGCTGTTCAGAAAAAGCATAATCCTCAAGGATTATTGCTTCATAATTTTCACGTATTTGTTGCCATGCATTGGGATCTGACGGAATTCGAGCCTGAGCTGACCTTCTACGTCGATTTTCCAATTCAATATTCTGAAAAGAGATAAAAACTAAAACTATTTAAAATTTTAAAAACACACATAAGACATAACCTACAAGAGATCCATCGCATCCAGATATCTTATAGACACAAAACTCATCTCATTCTGGTCTCCACACTAATAAAAGTGTGTTTTACTGCTTATAATGGTTAAATCATTATCCACGTTTTATACCAACAAAATTATATATTAGAAGCAAAAAAAAACAGTTGTGAAAGAAGAGCAAAAGAAAGAAAACAAAACTACCTTTTCATAAAGGCGTTGAGCACGCTCCCACGATGAAGAAGCGGAAGCAGACATTTTAGCCATCTATATATTTATCTTCCATCAATTATATTCAGATTCTTCATACCACATACATCTGCAGGACATTCTTAACCCATCAGCATGTTGAACAACAGAAGTGCATAGAAAGTAAAATAGTGAAAGAAAAGCATAAAGCCATCTAATGGAATTGTATGCTTTGTAAAAAAAAAAAACAATAGTCCCTCACTATAAACAAAAGATATACTTAAACCTAATGCTTTTAAAGAAGAAAAAAAATCTTAAAACTAATACTATTATCCATCCTTGGCTATTACATACTGGCACAAAGAATTCAAAAAGGACCACTTTCAAAGTGAACTCAACGAATGCTTTTAGGATCAATCAAGCAAAAAAACTGGAAATATCTAAAAATAAATCAGAATATGATGAAGTCAAAAAATTGCAAAGAAAGATCCCAAATACAATTTCATATCAGATGAAATCAAATATAAAAATGGCCAAATCAATAGTGCATGCATTAAAAATAACATGAAGATAAGGAGGCTAGCAATCAACACAAGTAAATAATTTAGAATTCTGTCACCTCAAATCACATTTAGTAACTTCGTGGGAATTACCCAATGATCAGAATACAATTTCAAACTCAGAATCAGACATATGATATATGTTTTCCTTCATCCATTGCTAAGCGGGAAGATGACATGTTCTCTGCTGTCCAGCCTAAAATATTTTAAGCTTGACGGTGGGAGAAAACCCTCAAGATGCATAACTGCATCAACCTAATTAACCTAAATATGGCCACTCGGCCTGTACCAACAATTCCTGTATAAATTTCCAAAATCCATCAAATCATTCCTCAAAGAGAAATTCGCGGCTCAACATGTAATGATCACTATACTTGAAAATTCATTCATATTTAAGAAAAACCTAGTAAGAATCTTGAAATTATGTTGCTAAGAGATCCAAATAATATACAATAAAAAAAAAAAAAAAACCAATCCAATCAAATGCACAAAATAGACAGTTGAATCGAAAATAAGATTCAAAACCCACCCAAAATAAAATTGGTCTAAACCCTAAGAGACCCAAATAATATCCAATTCACATTCACCAGAACGAAAAAAAATAACCAATAGATAGTCGTCTACACCAAAAAGAAATTCATAATCCCCAAAGAAACCCAATTAACAATACGTAAAATCACACCGTGGTTGACCTACAAAATTCCAGCTTGACTTAATTCCAAGACTCCAAAAGAAGAAAAAGAGGAAAACCCAGAAAATAATCATCAAATCCTATCTAGAAAACATCGACAGAACAATTAAAAAAAAGGGTGGGTCAAACAAAACAAAGAGAGTAGAGAAATGAAATGAGAAAAAAAGAAGAAACCCAGATCTAGAAACCCGGAAAGAATTTAGAATGAATCAGCCGGAAAACCCAAAGAAAAGAAAAGAGACGGAAATCAAGAAAAAGAGCAATGAGAAGAAATAGAAAAGTACCTGAGGAGAGCGATCGGATGGAGGATCAAACTGGGATTGAAGAAAGAGGAGGAGGAGGAGGAAGAAGAAGAAGAAGAAGAAGAAGAAGAGGGTTGGGATTTACGATTTAGGGTTGGGAAGAAGAGGAGAAAAAGGGGTGGGTTCGAAGAGGATGAGATTGGGTTTCGTTTGGTTTTGATTTAGGAGAGATTTTACCAATTTCTTTCCCCCTTCTTCCTTTTTTTTTTTTTTTTTTTTCTCTCTCTCTCTCTCTCTGTTTTCGTTTCTTTTCTTTTTCAATGTGTTTTCGTCCTTTTCTTTGTTTCCTTATTCTAATTCCACCAAACCAAACGACGCCGTTTGCTACCAATCTTTTCGTTCTCTTTTGAGAAACAAATAAACAAACATAATTTTAGTTCTTCTCTTCCTCTTCCTCTTCCCTTCCCCTACACCATCGTGGTTTCATCAACTCTCAAACAAACAAAATTTAGTTTATTAAAAAAATATGTATATATATCACGAGGACAGCACGTGCTTCCTTTTTGAGTTTATTTGAATGTTTATAAACCAAGTGAGGGAGTGAGGCTTTAAATCTTATCCAAAGTTTAAATAAATGTATGACGTTCTATTATATTCTTTATCTACATTTTTTGTTTTTTTCTCTCTTACATCTTCAAATGAATTCAATATAACCAAAAAAAAAATATTATTCTTTTTTTGGGGTTTATTTTCTAAAATATCATTTGAAATTTCTTAACTCTGAATTTACATCTCTTCACTAATTCACTGTATTTATTCAAAATCTATTCTCATACACAAATTCAAAACACTTATACATTCCAAATATATATTTATTAAAATTAGTTTTAAGAACTAATCTTATTTTGTTTTCACTTTTTTTTAAAAATGTTGTTTTTTTCTGTTAAATTTATTCTTGGTATTCTTTCCTTTTCCTAAAAAGAAAAGTGTAATTTCCTGATTCTACACTATTGAAAATAAATCATTAATAAAAATTTAATTTTTTGTTAATTTTTCGAAAATTTATAGTCACAAAACACAATATTGCAACAATATAAGTTTTTTTTCTAGTGAGAAAAATATCTTCTTCTTCTTCTTTTGTGTGTAGAGGATTATATATATATGTAACCAACAAAGTTCTAAATAATTTCCTTTTTAAAAAAATATAATTCTAAATTGTCTCTTAAATAATAATATATTAGTGTTATTTGAATTATTTATAGATAATTATAGAAAGTAACTTTAGAAAAATCAATTCATTAAATATATATATATACTTGTATGTTGAAAAATCAATTCAAAATTGTCCTATTCAGCAAACATTTCTTTGTGTTTTATAAATGGCATGGTGGCTTATTGGATATGGATGGTATTCAAAATATGGTGTGAATAAAAAAGGATCCAAGTGGTTTGAAGCTTTTGAGTTTTAATTTCTTTGGGGAAAAAAAAAGTCAATTTGTTTCAAAATCAATGGGGTTTTCAAATATATCATAAAGAAAATGAAATTATTGAATTCTCTATTATTCATTTCTCATTGATCTTTGTTGAATTTTTTGATTGAGTATTGTATTTACAAATTTTAGATTTTCTTCAACACATTTTATGCTCGACTCTCAAAGAATAATTTGCAAATAACTTTCTATTGCAATTTATTTTGTTTTATTTAACAAACTTACGAATCTTTTTTGTTTGTTTATCAATTTGTTTTCAAACTTAATAATTATTGGAATTTTCAATTTTATTAATTTGTCTTTAAGTTTGTTGAGTTTTGTAGATTTTGAATTTTCTCTATCTGTCATCAAATCTTTTTTGCAAAATTAACACATTTTAGATGATTTTTCTTATGTGTGGTCAAATTTGTATTACAAATTTAGCAATCTTAGATTTCAATATTTGTGCGCCAAATTTGTTGTATAACTTACCAACCTCTTAAATTTGGAGGAATCGTTATGAGTAGTAAAATAGTGAAAAACTATTTGAAAGAAAAATAGAATAGGCTAATAGAGTTCAATGAATTTTAATATATTTTTTTGCAAATAGTTTCACTATTTTGCTATTTTTTCTGGTGTTTTCTTAAATTTTTTCTTTTATTCATAAATTTTCTTTACTTGTGATCAACTTTTTAAATTTCAATCTTAATTTATCTGTAGGTTGATGACTTAAGTGCTTAAAGTACGTTTTATATACTTATATATACATCAAATGAAGCAATGTATTGGACTGTTTATTTCAAACACTTATTTTTATTGATATTTGTGACACATTTGCTTATGTAATCTCTTGTTGATTTAGAAGGTCAAAAGGGAATATATTTCTTTTCCTTGTTTTCTTTTTTCTTTTTTCTTGAAAGAAAAAAGGAACTTCTCTTTGATTTATGTAAAGCCTTATATGTTTGAACATTATAAATTCAAACTAAAATATTAAATAGTAGGAAACTAATGAGAACTTTCTAGGCACATATAGATTTAATTTCTAAAAAATATTATATATATATATATATATATATATATATATATATATATATATATATATATATATATATATATATAAGTGAACTAATTTTTTTAAAAAAATTCTGATGAACATGTTTTTCTCAAAAAAGAAGAAAAATGAAAAAACCCTTCTAAACTTCTGATGAATATGATTTTTTTAACCCTTTTCACAATTATAATTTTACTTTAAACTGCCTAAAATTGCTTTTCAAACAAAGTCTTTTGAAAGGAACTTTTGTAATTTTTGAACCATCACTGTTTTAATACAACAATTACAAGTCGTGAGATCAAACTTCCTACCTTAACAATAACTAACCACTAACCATTGATATAGTTACTAGCAGTTCAATTCGATATAAGCACAGTTGAATTAGTCAAAACATAATTAACCTCCAAAGGTGTTCAAATCTTCAATGAGTTTTGAATTAAATTTCTAAAAATAAATAAATAAATAAATAATCGCAGTATGTCTTAAGTTAAGGCTGTTGACATTTCAAGGCATATTTTAAAAGCTTCCGTCTGTTTTGAATTTAACAATTGCACTCCAGAGTCAAACCATCTAGGCAACCACCATTGATAGGATAATTGAATTGATGTCTTATTCATTAAGTTGTGCTCGGTTTGAGTTCACTCAGAATTGGAAAACTGGAATATACAAACTGTAAAGCTTCTTACAGAATAATCAGAAAAGTCTCATATATGGAAAATGGAAGATTTTCCTTGACATTCAAAAAGGAATAAAAATTCCAATATTTGGAACTTAATATATATTATATATGTTCAATGACAAAGCCTTAAAACTACTATTGTTACAACACGACCCACCTTCGCTTAGTCTAATCCTCAATAAAAATCAAAGCAAAACAAGTGAAGTAGAAGATACAATAATAACAAAACCAACCAAAGTCCTCATTGGAGAAGGAAAAAGAAGAAAGAAAGAGGCGAAAAGAAAAATAAGGAAGAAATGAAATTAAAGATGGCATCCCCATGAAAGACCAAACTTAAATATTAGAAAAGCACACACAATGGACCTGCTTACAATATAGGTGTAGGAGGAGGATATACAACAAATGGATGATTGGAACTAATTATGGATATAGAGAGACTTGCATGTGCCCAGCTTTGTTTGTTATTTCCATGGCGGAGATGGCGGTTGTTTATAGATGAAGTCTTGTGAGGATGATGCACCATAATTTAAATCGAGATTATGGAGCTGCTCCATCAACTGAGAACGTCTCTCCTTGAAGAAATCCAGCCGTGTCGTTAATTCTACTAATGTTGAGGAAGGCACTGTTGAATGTCTTGTGTAATCCAAAACCTGGAAACAAAGATTAAATTTCAATGTAGAAAATTTTCCAGATCTAAGACATCTAGATTCAGCTTTTAAGCAACGGTCGTGTTGGGACGAGAGGACGAGAGGACGAGACAACAGATGTATTTACCTCTCCTGCTTTTGAAGTAGAAGGCAAAGACGCAGAATCGACAGCAAGTTCATCCACAGACATGCTAGTTGAAACCTCGGTGCTTTTTGAGTCACTTGGGCTTAATGAATCCACAAATAGCTTCCGTGGAGTTGGTTTACTACTATTGGCAGAACCTAATACTTGTCCTTTCATATTTCTCCAATCACTTCCCATCAAACCTTCCTGTGTACCAAAAATAGAAACAGATTTCAGTTTAATTTATAAGACGAAGAATGCTAAGGTCAAATAAATTGGGAAATTAATTGTTAAGACCTTGATCCGTAACCATTTGATTTGTGGTTTTTAGTATTTAAAATCAAGACTATATGCATCCCTTCCATCCTCGTTATTTACTCTTCACCAATGATTTAAAAACAAAGCCCAAGTTTTGAAAACAAGAAAGGTACTTTCAAAAACCTGTTTTTGTGTTTGGAATTTTGTTAATAACTCAATTCTTCCACTTAAAGAAATATGTAAACCACAATATTTATTGAGAGAAAATAGGCCTAATTTTAAAAAATAAAAAACCAAAAACCAAAAATTAAATTGATACCAAACAAGGAGTAAGATCCAAATGAATTAAGGCAACATCATACTCCAAAGTGGAAGTCAGAAGTAGAAATACATCGAAGCTATTATCTGCCTAGTTGATAAAGCTAAACAACCAGCTACCTGATAGAACTAGGGAATGGAGATGAATTTTATTCAATGAAAATATCAGTTCATTACAAGTACACGGGATTGATAGATTAGCAATCCCTAAACAGAAAGTAATTGGTAAAGAACAAAGAAAGAATCACCCTCCCTCACTGCCCTCCTATCTTTCAAGGATGTAGACAAATGATTAACAAAACTCTCATATCCACTCACGGACCTCCCTTTCACTATTTAAACCTCTCTTCCCTCCAATTAACTGTGGGTCCCAGCTCTAGCAACCACACTCCCCATAACGCGTGCGCTCCCCTTATTTCCTCTTCTACTATACTGCCAAGTAATTGGTGGCCTAACGCTACCTTAGTCTACCGACGAGATGAAAAGAGTAAATTCGAAATCTAAATGCTTTTGTGGTGGGCCGTGGATACTTATATTACCTTGCTGAGTTTCCTTTTGGTCAAAATGCCCTTTGGTTTTCTTACTTTGGGTTGCATTCTATTGCAGTCCATGTACTTTCAATTGTCCAAAACTTAGTCTCCATTTCCAATAAATTTAAATTTTTTCCTCGTACTTCAATAAATATTATATTTAGTTCTCAAATCAAGTAAAGCCCCACTGCAATCTTTTCTTTCTAAAGTATTATCCAATTGTGTCTTTTTTTTTCTCTTTTCCTTTTTTTTTAAATCATTGTTAATAGTCATTAAAAGACTAAAATAATATAGATAACAAATACACTCGGTACGTGGCTATGTCATTGACATCTATGGTTCAAAACAAAGGATGTTCTTTGCGATTGTTTGTTTTGATCGTTTTCTCTTGTATTGGCCGAGATCAGTTTTGGGCAGTTTGTTTGGATGTTTTTGTCTTTTATTATTTTGCTCTTAGTATAATTCTCTTGTACTTTGAGCATTAGTCTCTTTTTCCATTATTAATAAAGAGGCTTGTCTCCGTATAAAAAAAAAAGACTAGACAACCAAGTCCATAAATGGTTAGGCTTTTTATCCACTCATCAAAACAGCAACCCAGCGCATAAGAGCTAAATTGTTGAGCAACTAATTATGCAGTAGAGCAAGTGTAAACATCCAAAAAAAATTATCCCTTAAAAGGTAAAATATAAATGAAAATAAAAGATAAACCGAGTGCAACAACATGCAGGCATTGTCTAAGAAACAATATAAGAACTTTATATAAGATAATAGCTTAATCATACAAAGAAACGCAAATGATGATATTCATTGGCTAACCAAAAAGAAAAAGGGTTTATTTAACAATGAAAGACAATGGACATGGAAGTAACATGACAAAAAGATACCTCATTCCTTTGTTTCCTTTCATGATTAACAAAAGCAAGTGTCGAGTCAAAATCTTGCTGAAGAAATCTCCTGCGGGAAGTAAGACTATTTGAGAGAAACGTAGAAAGCACTTAACTTAGTGACGTTTTAACTTATTCAACGCTACAAATTTATCAAAGGATTTAATGTCAATCATAGATATATGGTAAGACAATGGGCTTTCATTGACAAAGAAACGAAAAAATGTACAAGGACATACAAAAAGATAAATCCAAAAAGTATCCTCAACTACTTACGAAAAAGAATTCCAAACCAAAACAATAATGCTAAACCGATAATTTCTTGTTCGAATACATTAAATGTCTAACAGATACACACCCATAAAGCAACATTAAATCTTACCACCTTCCAAGCCTCCTCTAAAGACCTCACCACTTCTCTAAAACCTCCCACAAGATTCTCCCTTATCAAGGGAGAGTTCATCAAGATCCTCTCAACAATGAACACCCCTATTTTGCACGACTCTGAAAAACTGAAGCAGCAACTCCAGAGGGAATTAACTAACTGAAATCCTCCTCTACCATTCCACACGAGATGATTGAGATCCTCCTCTACCATCTACAAAGGATACACCACGGTGGATGCAAAACCAAAGTAGAATACTGCTAGATTTGATTCTCAATGTTTACTCTCCTATGACTAATCTCACAAGACAACTCACCTAACCCTATAATATTGGACATTAAAGAAACTCGTAGGATATTAAATCCTAGGTAGGTGGCCTGGATTGAACCCATGATCTTTTACTCTTTTATCAAGATCATGCCCCCTATTTACTACTAAGCCAACCCATAAAGGTTATGTTTACTCTCCCTTGTAACTTGTTAGAAATAAAACGATCTTAGGGATTTTAACCTTCCACAAATGGAACACTAAGTCAGCCAAATGGGAGAAAGGGAACAAAATATGAAAAAAGGTGATTGGAACCGACGACCTTTGATGAATTAGGATCCCAAGCTCATAAATTCCTTCTCAGAGATAAACCCTCAAATAAAAAGTAATAGAAAGAAAACCCACCATCTCTATAGACTCTCAAGTAGTGAGAAGACAACAAAAAGACCCAAATAGAGTGAGAGGGGACGACTAAGAAAGAGGCGAAAAAGAGACAACCAACTGTGATAGACAATTGGTGGGTGAGATAACTTTGACCTCCTAAACTTCATGAATAGAAAACAAACTTTCATTAGTTCTCACTTGTGGAGAAACCATTGAACAGTTTCTTCCACCTGCCCTTTTGTGAGAAGTGAGCTTTTTCGTGGAAAGTTGGAATGTGGTATTTTGTGGGGGTTTTTGGAACGAGAGAAACAATTTAATCCTTAAAGGATAGGAGAGATCTCCAAATGATGTTTTGTTCCTTGTTAGATTTCATGTTTCTTTTTGGACTTTAGTTATGAAGTTATTTTATAAATAATCATTAGGTCTTATTTCTCGTGATTGGAGCCCATTCTTGTATACTTTTCTTTTGTACTCCCTTAATTTTTTTCTCAATTTATTTTATGATGAAATATTTTTTTATAAAAATTACAATAATAATAATAACACTCTGGTAACAAAGTTATATTATAAATACTCACTAGGTCTTATTTCTCATGATTGAAGCCCCTTTTTGTAGGCTTTTCTTTGTACTCCTTACATTTTTCTCAATCTTTCTCAATTCATTTTACGATGAAATACTTTTTAAGAACATATAATAATAACAATAATAATATCAGGAACTCACAATTGGGAGCCATGATTCTGAACATGCTGATATCGGTCACATGCATCAGATAAAGAACCATAGTTGTGTTGGCGTTGCTGATTCAACTGGTGGTGGAGCTCAGCAACTTTCTGCTTTAACCGAGCCACATCTGCTTCAGCAAGAGCAATCTCCTCAAGCTCAGCCCTTGTCTTCACATCAGTATAATCATGCCTCATGAGAATGAATATGACCAATGGAGGTGAAAAAAAAAATTAAATGCCAAACATGCAGACAAACCTTCGAATCCATGCCCCGTGAATTATTAAATTGTCCAGAAGACATGCTTAGGCCAACTTCCAGAGCAGCTCTAAGATCTCTTTCTGCTTGCAATTGCTCTTGTAATCTTGAAACCTACAAGGTCATTCAAACCCAAGAAATGTAATTTAAAAAACAAATATGCATTTGTTAGATACCTAGATTAGTATAGGGTTAGGGGTGCGGTGCAAGGGTAATTGAATAAGATAGGAAGTTACTAGTAGTTATTGTCTAAAGGTGGGTACTAGTAGCTATTGTGTAAGTATGGTTACTAGGGTGGTTACAACTTGTTATAAATAGAGGGAGGGTAAGTGAGAGGAGGGAGTATCAGTTATTTTCGTGTGTAGGCTGTGAATCCTTGAGAGGAGTACAGAGTGGATTGTTCTAGCTTTCTTACTGTATTTTGTGTGTGTAATTTCCAGATTGATAAACTATCAATCTGTAACTTCTTTTACCAAATTGAATAAAGAACAACTATATTAGTGTTCTATCAGCATTTTTGTCTACGTTTCCTTGTTATATAAAAAAAAAGAAAATGGTACTATATCCACATAAATAACTTCCAAGCCCACTCCCATCACCAAACCAAATCTCACATACTAATAGTCGCAAACATTTTCTAAAAGTAATTTGAAAGAACAGTTTTATAGTATTAAATATAGCTCCTCTCCTAAACTATACCAAGGATTTATTAGAAAAATAAAGTTCAAGTAACAAGCATTCGCCACCCTGAAACGTACATCTTGTTCAAGTGCCAACCGTCGTTCATGCAAAGCTTGTTTCCTTCTTTCCAAGCTGGCTTGTAAAATTGCATTGCCTCTAGCCTACACAATATGGATATTCAGTAAATACTCTAATCAACCACTGGATCTTTGGATAACAAAGTTAGAGAGTTTGACTACCTCCTTCGCAATCCTCTGTTGCAGGTCATTTTTTGTCATCTCAAGCCTCTGAATAGCAAGCCTACAAAAATAGTTGAAATTTATCTTCAGGGAATAGTTTTAGTTCATGGTGAAGTAACATTCAGAAGGTGAGAAGAAAAACCCGTGGAACAAACCAAGAAGTAAAAATATTCTAGAAAAAAATACAAAAAAGATGCAATTTGTAGAAAACAAGCCACTTTGGTTATCTACAGAGTTAGCTTTGCATTCTTGCAAAAAGTCAATTAATGAAACTTTGTGCAGTTATCGTGATGAATGTAGAGGAGATATTGTAACCTCAACTGGACCTTCAATTGCCCAATTGTATCTTGGTGTAGACCAAGAGAGATATTAACCAATTCAAAATTACTCTAACCCAACAGACCAGAATCCCAACTAATCAACATATAAATAACGACCAATCCACTTGAAAAACCTTCAAACAGCGAAACAAATAAAACAACCAAATAAAATAAGAGATTTGTCAGAAAATACAATAAAGTTGTTAAATAACTAATAGACCAAAAGGCTTAAGCTGATGGATAAAGGTAAATTTAACATTCTCCCTCACTTGTGGACTTGAAATATGTGAAAGATCCAACGAGTGGAAATCATAATTGGTAAGGAAATAGCATTCTAGAGGTGGTAACACAGGACCTCCTAGACCACGTCCTAGACCACTTGCTTTGATACCATAAAGACACGTTTGTTTCTTCTTATATTTTATGCAAAGATACAACCCTCAGTTTTAAAAGGGGAAAATCATAGAAGGAAAAATGAATAACAATAATTGTTCTTCCAGATCATTAGTAGCCATCTTCTACAAATCATGTTTTGCAGCCATCATTGAAAGACTCTTTGTCTACACCATTGTACCGCCGTTGTTTATTCCATGTTTGTTTATAGTTTTTTGGCTTTACAGCACATGCTGACCATACTCTAGAAAGACTTTATTTTGTATCTTAGGACTATTTTTGTTTGGATATGATGATAGCGCTAAGAGGAAGTCAACCTAGTTGAGATGTCCGGATGTGTCTATTGATCCTATGGTCTCGTTATTGCTTAGCTCTTTGTGTAAACCTTTTTATACTTTGAGCTTATTATTTATCAATAAAGAGGTTGGTTTCCTTTTCAAGAAAATAACAATAATCATTCTTTCTCATCTTGTCATTTAATAATTTTCTGTTTCATTTTAGCCAAAAGTCCAAAAGGTGAAAATTACAAAACAAGTCATACACACCTTTTAACATGCCAAACCTCATTCTTCCATAACAATAACATAATTTATCCATCTTCAGTATGAAGAAAACGTAAAACGTGTGATGAATTTAAACAGCCAATTAACTTCATCATAGAACTTATTTGACGAGCTAATATGCAAAAAAAAATTCAGATTGAGCTCATACAGATCGCAAGACACAAACAGATTTCATATATGAAGGAAAAAGCCATTGAAATCTTACTCTTCTTCTCCAGAAGAATCTACCGACTCAATAGATGGCGTCTTTCTGGCCTGCATCAAATAAAATCAAGAAGATCAAGTTTTAATTTAACAAGCAAAGAAATTTTAACATTCAGTTCAAACTATAGCACAACAGTGCCTGTAATAATAATAACACTGGTAAGTATTAAGGATCCTTTTTGATGAGATTGCCTGCATCAATGATTAAATAGCACAACAAATAATCTTTGTCCTAGCGGTATTATTTGCTTCCTTTTTTCCGTTCTTTCTTTTATATGAAAAATCAAGCTTTTATCAAGAACAATAAAAGAATAACATCTGTTTATTTGTTTTTCTAACTATGTGGTTCTAGGTGGGAAGCAGCACCTCAACAAAACCTAATCATATAAGGATACCGCACATGTCTCCACATTATATCTCAAAAAACTCGAAGGGAGATTCTAACCTAAGACCTCAGCATTTGTATGTCAAATCCTTAAAATCCTCAACCTCCTCAGTAGGTGAGGAATCTCTCTATTGTCACATTCCATGTGGCAGTTGGCTACTGATGCGTTCAGGACTCCTTGAGCACAGAATCTAATCGTCCTTCCCAAAAGAAGTGAGCAAGGACATCCAGAAGCATCATTTGAACCAAAAAGTTCGTCTTTTTTTCCTTGGACAATGATTCATGATGGTTCAAATGCATGGATCGTGTAGTATTGTTGTGGCAAGTGCTTAAAGGGCTCATTGAGGACTCTCTTCCAGGCCGTTTGTACTTCATCAAACGGGTAAGATATTAGCACCACCTTTTCATGAGCTTCCCTTGATGTCAAGCCTATGGAGAGCCTTTGCTACTTTTACACCTCTTGGCTTTCTATCGTAGCTTCTTGGAATCTGGCTTAAAAGAGATTTGTAATTCCTTCACTATGTCTTCTTCCAACTAGAGAGTAGAGAGATTCTGTTACACACATTGAAGTTAGGAAGCCTTCCCTACCGTCTGTATATTTTCATCCTTTCAATGAACATAGATCTCCTTCACTATGTTTTCTTCCAACTAGAAAAAGAGAGAGCTCTGTGAGGGATTCCTGAAGGATAGTCTTAGAGACATAACCGTTTTGTGCAAATTTCAAAAGCCTGAGGTTGAACCTATAAAAATGAAAGATGGAAGATACACATCTTATTGGTTTGACAACTGGACAGGGGATGATGCCCCCTCAGCAAGAGTTTTTCCAAGCTTCTCACCACTGCAGAGTTCAAAAAAGCTTCTAAAACAGCTTTTGTGTCTCGACTACACAATTGGAGAAGGGTAGATACAGAAGTACAGAAACCCATAGGGACAATAAAACCTACCAAACTACGAGGCTATTTTAAAGAGGATACGGAAAGAGTTTGATTGTTGTTATAAGTATAAGCAGATGGAAAGTGGTAGTTCTCTAATGACAGACATTCTAAAATGTTAGGCCTTCTACTAATTATAGTTTTTGTGATCTAAAGGTTAACTGCAGAAATTTTTTGTAGCTACTTTGACAGACTTTCCTCTTTTGCAATTTATATATATATACAAATATTATACATACATACATACACACACACACACACACATATACTAGATTCACTTCCAGTTCTAGTTTAATATTCTTCAACTGAAAAAAAGAAAACTTACACTGCTCCTTCCCCAGAAAGTTGATCTCTTAGCATTAATATTAGAGCTTGAAACTTTACCAACTGGCTTCCCAGAACTTGACTCATTTCCAGGATCCATTGAATTTAAAATTTCTCCCATTGATCGGTAAGATTCGCCAGCAAGTGAGATATTCGGAGTTTCCACCTCAGTCAAAGAATTTGCATTTCCTTTCTTTTGTTTGGTTAGGTCCCCAATCGGTTGAACATTGGTCTCAGAGTTCTTATGATGATCAAGACACGAATTTGAACTCTGAGCTAAATCATGATTCTCTCTTGGGGATCCAACATCCGAATCATCTCCTCCAAAAGCCTGTTCATGCACAGAAATTAGAGCATGTTAATTAGCATTTCATTCGTCAACAAGCACAGTTATTCAAGCCTCAAGGAAGAGAAACAAATAGTCCTGAAAAGAACAGCACAAAGTTCCATCAATTTTATATCTTGTGTGAACTCAAAATTAATAGATGATAAGTACGGTAACTAATACGGGCTTTCACTTTTGTTCCATTTTTATCCGACGTACAGGTCTTTCACTAGAGAGGGTAATAGGCATCTGAGGATAGAACTGAAGCAGTGAATTAACTTGTGGAAACGCAAAGCTATCAAGATCTTACATTATTGAAGGCTATAAAGCTGGCTAATAAATCATCGACAAAAAGAGCTCAGTAAGAATCCCTAAACTTCAAAAAAACCATTCTCTAGTTACAATTAGAGAAATTCAACTTCCTTCTTCCTATCATTAAGTGTACAAAATGAAGCTTCACCAATATGATTGCTTTTGTTTTTTATAAGAGTTTAACCAATAGGATTGTTGATTGTAGCAAGAGTTCCATTCTCTAACATTGTTCTTTATAGGAAACAAAAAAGAGGTCAACTTTTTTTTCTTTTAACAAGGAACAGCATCACAGTGATATAATCAAAAGGATTAAATGTTCAAGAGATACAAACTCTTCAAAATCAGATTTTAAAAACATTTAGTAACAAAGAAGAAGAAAGAAAATGAAAAAACATAATGAAAAATTTTGAAGATCAGAAATCCAACCAAGAAAAAAGAAAGAAATTAGGATAGTTGATTGCTAAATAAATGCTATAAATTTCAAGTAAATGTTTTTTTTCCTCAATTTAACATATGATGCTTCCTACAAATCTCTGCCTCCAGACCAAGGAGATTTTGAATTTTGCTTGGTTTTATTTCCAAACCTTTATAAGATCAATAATATGCCTCTGTTTCTGAAAAATTAAATAAATAAATAAAAATTCAGTAAAATTTAACCAACAAAAATGCAGTGTTTCAAAAGTAAATGAACGAGGACAAAGATAGTGCATGCTCCATGCATATGCATTACACACGCACACACTGAGAACCTTATAGTCATAAAGATCACTTCCAGCATAGCCACTACTTTCACTCAATTTCCCACTAAGCACACGCTCGGGATCATCATCTGTGTCTGGATCAACCCCATTTTCCACATTGTGATAGCCATTTCCTTTCACATCAAGATTTTCATCATCAGTGGAGTCATCACTTCCACTATTTTCAATCTGAGAATCAGCTGAAATTGAGCATCTGTGTAGATTCTCATCCTGGAAATAAATCAAAAAAATAAAAGGGATGCATAATCATAGAACAAAAAAGTTTGAAATGCAATTAATAGATTATTAGACTGTTTTTCAATATTGTTATCCAACTACTAACATGTTTGTTTTCCCTCTACTAGAACAAAAAGATTATATGTTGAAGATTCTTTCGTTTAATGATGAACTCTATATGGAAGGATATACCAGCGTGGAATACAGTCCATCCCACAAGGAACTGAAACAAAATGAGAGAATGCAAAAAAGAGAAAAGAAAAAAAAAAAGTGGAGAGCATCTTCCAACTTGGCTGAAATCATTTCATACAAAGAGGATAAAGCTCAAAACTAATACGCAGTCCTCTATCGTTAAGAAAATGCTTAGGAGGCAAATATCTTACATCAAAAATATTCTCAAACTCCTCCAAAAGTGTTGTAACAATTGCTTGGGCATTATTCGCCGCATTGGCAGCAGCTAGCAACTGGGCAGAGTTATCACCACTTACATCAAACTCATCTTCCAACTCACATTCACCAGCTAATAAAGGCCGTAACAGCAAAGGTGCCATGCAAGCAGCAACAGCAGATGGAGTCATCCGATTCTCGTGAGCATGAGAAGAGATGGTATGCATCATCTTTAAAACTCTGGCAAGAGAATGAAAACATCAAATTGACATATTGGGAAATGCAGCAAACATAGGAAGTAGCAAAATTTGCAGCACTATTTAAAGATAGATGATTCAAGTGAGCCTAACAAAGTACCAAGAACACAGAAAGCTTACAGCAAAAGAAATAAATAACTAAATTTAAATGGAAAAACAAGTTTTGATTGAGAAAAAATTAAAGAAAAAAAATACCTAATTAGTAATTAGGACATGTATATATACTAAGCCGAAATTAGAGAAACAAGATGATTCCAAGCAAGAAACAAACCATAAGCGAAAGATCATTCTTACAGAGGCAAGTGCATTGGAGCTATCATAAAATGCAAGAATGTTATAAATTATAATTCTAGAATGCATAGCATAAGATCAACCGTCTACAAACTGTTATTAACTGTGATCTTTAACTTCGCAGGATGAAGAAAAACAAAATCAAAACCAAGAGAAAATATAAAATAAATAATCAAAATTACAAATGTTGATAAGGATGATGTGGGACACGAAAAAAATGCAGAGAACAGGGAATAGGGATCAATGAAGACATTTTGAGTTGAGACCTGAGAGAGATCAGTTGCTAAATAAGACGTGTACTAGAGCATTTAAATGTTTAGACATTATAATATTAACTTAAAATTCACACCAACCTAAAACATACATTCATTTCAGGTTTTACAAACTGAATACATAAACGTCTTTTAAGGCAACTGTTCTATTCTATTCTTAAATTACCAGTTTCCGTTACTACATACCAAATGCCCATTAGACACTTGCCATAAATTAAGATTTCAATGACTAAAGAGAATGAGATGATCGGCCAATTGGTAGACCAAGCCATGAAAGCCTTTCCTTCATCAGTACTATTTGCAATACGATTTTTTTTTATAAACACTTTTTGCAATATGAATATGTCACAATAAAAGATTCAAAAAATTAATTAGAAAGAAGTGCAATTACAGATTAACATCTAACCTTTGTAATAAACGCCGGTTTGGTTCAGGAAAAGTCTCCAATATAGATGATCGCATGGCATTAATCCGTGCCTCTTTTCGATCAATTTCTTAAACAATAAGAACAATAGTTCAAATGATCAATCCCAATACATTTACATTTTATGGACAAAATTAAAAATAAATAAATAAGCCAAAAAGTGATCATCCCTGATTTAAGATGATTTGTTATATCATCCTCTACTTTAAATGACGAATTCTCTCGCATTCTATCCACAACTTATAATTAGCTCCACCAGATTTCTCTTTCACACACATAAAGTTTCAAAGAATTATAATGGGGTTAGCAAACTTACTATAAGCTTCAAGCAATGCAGTGCAGCACGAAGCTGGGACTGGTGATGATGGAAGCTCTCTTAGAATGTGCTACATTTTCAAATCACTCATTAAGGGGTTGAAATTGTACATATATATTAAATATCAAAATATCGTTGAAATAGTAAAGGAAAGTACCTTGATACAATCACCAATTACATGAGCATCCTCATCAGAACCAAACTCTGTCTTGCCTGGAAGAGACAAAGCAAATTAGGGCATGTGTTCCAATTTGACATGCATCTAGTTGATAGCAAATGGATCATCTGCATAGTTGTTGGTCTACTTATTCTCTCCCTCATTAATTAGAAACAATTAGATAATACCTTGTTCATATTCTTGTACTCTACGGTCTACCTCTTCAACATCTGCAGATTGCCGCAAAATCCCTTCTACCTTAGTGCCTGAAAAGAAGTTCAAAGTAATAAAATTGATTTGACAATATGTCAACATACCACGTATTAAATCACCAATCAACCAAAAAACTTAGATGGAAGAATTACAGTAAATTTAATAATATTACCACTTTAACGCTCCCTCTCGCTTGTGGGCATGAAAATTTGTAGAAGAACCAACAAAAGGAAATGACATAATAGAATTCGAACACAATACCTCCTACTCTTGTACCATGTTAAATTACCAATCAACCCAAAAGTTTAAGTTGATGGGTTATGGTAAATTTAGTTATATCAATACTTTTAACCCCAAGTTTGCATGTCTGCATCATAATCAGCCAAGAATATCTTATTCTATAACTTATTGCAACTCCAATTCTCCATGCCTTGTTTTGTATCTCATTTTATAATTTATTGTTTGGTTTGCCTGAAAAGTGTTAAATAAATCAAAAGTGATGTGTGTTTATAATACACAGTCTTAACTCATCAAATTCATCTGGTTATTTGAAAATGAGTCTTTGACTGGTTTCCTTATGAAGTTAACATCGCTGACTTCCTTCTTTGTAGCCCCTCGTCCTCTTTGGTGCTGGCCCACATTGATGTATTTTGTGCAGTAGGCCTCTTGATATTGTCTCGATCATATTTTTGTTGTTAGTCTATAGCTATGAGAATATTGGTGCAGCATTTGAAGTTCTTTGCAACTAATCCATTCTCATGCCTCTTCGTAGGGAATTGACACCTCTAACTTTTTTCATGGGGAGATATTGACCGAACATTCATCAAATCTCTATGGAGTTCCAGAGGTATTGAATGGACTTCCTTGGATGCTATTAGATCCTCAGGTGATCTTATTATCATCTGGAAGGTAGCATCCTTCCCGGTCTCATCTATAACCAAAGATGCTAACAGTCCTTTTCTATAGCTGATGGATTCAATTTTTGGTTAATAGGTGTTTACAAACCATCTACTGATTTTGAAAAGAATTTTTTCATCCAAGAACTCCATGATCTCTTCAGCCTGGTGGATGAAAACTGGTTTATTGGTGGAGATTTCAACTTCCTCAGATGGCCTCAGAAAAATTCCAACTCTTGTAGACCTACTATATAGATGTCTGCCTTCAATTCTTTCATAGAACAGAGGGATCTTACTGATTTGCCCCTTCCAAATGACAGTTATATTTAAACCTGGACAGACTTTAGAAATCTACCTACTCATACCAAGATTGATAGATTCCTGTGCACAGAAACTGTGCCGAACAAATTTAGTGATGTGATGCTTTTGTTAAAAGGCTTGAGCGACCCACATCAGATCACTTCCCCCTTCTCCTTACACTTGGTAAACAACAATGGGGCCCATCACTTTTTAGGTTTGAAAACATGTGGATTGGTTGTAATAGTTATCTTCCTTTTGTTGAAGATTGGTGGTCTTACTAGCCACACGTTCATTAAAAAGCTTGAAGGGATGAAATTTGCTATCAAGGAATTGAATCAACAGATCTTTCGGAATATTACATCTCAACGAGACTCAATGATGAAGAAACTGTCCCTTATTGTTTCAAACTTTGAGAAGGATCCTTCACTAAGACACGCATTGATAGAAGAAATTCTATCAAAGAGCAGCTTCTTTCCATCAGTGCTAATGAGAAAATGTGATAGACAGAAATGTAAATCCATTTGATTTCTGAAAGGTGATAATAGCACATTCTTCTTCGACAAATTTGCTGCTGCCAAAAGAAAAGGAAAAGCTGCATAACAGAAATCCTAGGCATTAGTTTACTCCAAGATATGGACATTGAAGCTGAATTTATTTCTTTCTACAAAAACAGATTCTTGCCTCATCCGAGTGCATGAGTCCACACCAAACAGAATTGCCTCCTTGAAGCTCCTTTCGCCGAGGCTGAGATTTTGCTCTCAGATAGCGTCAAATATTTCCTTTTATCAATAATATTGTCTCTTATCCAAGAAAAAAAATCTTCATGGGTTCTTTTGATGCTCAGCCCACATTGGTGTGCTGAGCCAATAATTCACAAAGGATTCCATCAGATTTTCCCAGTTCTTTTACTGTAAACATTCAGATATTCTCGGATCTTCTTTTGCTATAAACATTTGGTTGAACTATCGGAGTTACTTTGGAATGATTTGGGATTTTCCTTTTTGATGGATCCTTTAGAATCATTTAGGTTCTGTGTAAGGACCCTGATGGAAGAGGTTCCACACGAACCTTTACGTAAGATTGGGAAACTTCTGTGACAGGCAAATTTCTTTACCATTTTTTGGAGTATCTAGCTCAACAAAATAGGAGGTTTTCTATGGTGTGAACATGGGAAGTGGTTTAGAGTACTTATTTACTATAGTGTTTTCCATAAGGTCAAAAGAGAAAAGGTAAAGTGAAATGGCTTTTCAGGACTATGTTCAGCATTTTCACCATTGGTGTGTAATAGTATGCAAAATTTGGTGTGAGACGATGATTTTGGAGTCGGTCTAGAATTTTAGACTCATTGTTGGCCAAAAGCAACAAAATTGTCCAAATAGCTGAATAGCTCAATCTTGATTCTAGATGGGCATGAAATTGTAGCACCAAATGATGTTTTACTTTTATCAAAGCATTTTGAGATGCTAGAGTACTAAAACTCAAACCATTGCTGTTAATAATCAGAAACAAGGGCAGCTAAATCATTATTACAAGAACGTTTGAATTCCTTACAACTTGATATAACAAATCTATAAATAGAAATAAAATAATAAAAATTCAAAAGAAACCAACTGAGAATAGCACGGATTTCATTATAATTTCAACATAGCCCCTTACCGAATGTTTCAAGAAACCGAAGTGCCTTCTCAAGGAAAGATGGACCTCCATCAATATCTTCCAATGCAAGTAAAATAGGTCTTCCCACCACCAAAGATTTAACAGGACGCTTATCCCTCCCTGGTTATAATTAATGGAACATTGATGGATCAAGCAAGCAAGTATAACACGCATATACCTACCCCAAGCATTTGAAAAGGAATCAACCATCATAATGAACAGGTAATTGCAAGATGAAGCAGAATACAAACATGGATGAAAAGAGCTGTCAATTTTGTCATTAGTGTCGCTCCGAAAAATCCCATTATGTCCCATGACAAGGGCAGCACTTGGTGCTTGTGCAAGGGCTTGTTCGAGTGCAGTTTTCCATTCAAACAGATCATCTGAGGTTTCGGCCTTTTCATGTGTGAGGCACAGGAACAGAAAGACCAGATTAATAAAAACTTCTAGGAAACAAAATATTCTTTGCAGATATGATATGGCCTAACTAGAGTACCTTGAGAGTGAAAGCTCGTCCATCACGACCATCAGGAAACAATACAGTCAAGAGCTTCTTATCCTCTCTAACAACAACACTACATGAACCAAGTTGCATGCTTAACTTCAACTATAGCTAATAAAATTTGAAATTCACATTCATATAGAAAAACTTACCTCCCTGAATTATTCAAGTCTATGCCCCCCAAAGTAAGATTTACTTCACCCCCTCTTTGAGGAAGTGCACTCTAAATAGAAAATAAGAAAAGATATTTCAGTTGATCTAAATCCATCATGCTACATCGTTGTCTACATTTGAAGTTAATGCAGCTAACAAGTGAATGAATCTTATACAAGCAACAACATTTATCGGAGCAGTCAATGAACACTTGATTCATCAGGAAACAAATAAACTAAATAACAAAGGGGGGAGATGTTAAGCAAAAATATGCAGAATGTTGCTCGAAGGGCCATCCAAAGTACAAAATAGAAAATCTTCAAAAGATTACCAAGTCCAAACCCACCATTGTCTCAAGGAAAAGAAACTGTGTATCCTCTTAAAGAGGTGTCTAGATTTCTCTTCATCAGTTTGAAGATCCTCTTTTCTTTCCCGATTTAATCCCATTTTTAATAATAGGAGGAAGTTGAACATGTAATGGAGTGGGATTCCAGATGAGATCAATTACTCAATCATCTCTGTAGGGCGATCACTCCATTTAATTGGTTTTTCCAAGGTCTTTTCCTAAGCAAATGTCTATAATTTAGAAGAGCTATAGTTTCCACCTGAAGGGGCCATCCAACTGGGTCACAGGCTATGACTAACAACACAATCAAGAAAAGCAATCAATTCTCTAGTTCTTTGTTCTCTCAATCTGATACCCATTGGTAAAGATTTCACAACATCCATCTTCAGAAACTAAGGCAACTTGAAAGGTCCTCAAACTATGAAAGAGTTGTACTATTGGTTGCCTACGAGAAAATTGCATTGTGTTTATCTTTCAATCATCCAACTTCAAACATTAATTGCAAGAAATCTTTATCTTTTTGTTTTGTTTTGTTTTGTTTGAATAAGAAACCATTTCATTGATCAATTAAATATGCAAAAAAAACAAAATGAGGCCATAAACGGGATAAGAAAAGATTCCTCCAATTAGATATAAGAAAATTAAAATTGTATCTAGAGGAGCTGTAAATTTTTACACCAAACAAGGGCATTGGTCATGTTAATTATCAAACTGATGGAGCTGAAATCTCTAACTGCACAAACTGGCAAACAAAAATTATTACATTATTACATGATCATGCAATAATTCATAATGTTTCTCTAACCCAAAACATACCCTATCATGATCATCGAAAATACAATAGATGAAAAGGAACAAGGCATAGAATGATTATCCAAAATACCAAAACAATAAATAAAACTAAAAGGAAGAAAGAAAGAAAGAAAGAAAGAATGAGAAAACTTTAACTATACTAACAGGATCGTTTTTAAAGAATACTAGGGAAGTGCGTGTAAGGATGAACCAGCGCTTCTTCCAAGATTTCCAGCCTAGTCCTGAACAAATATAAGAACATTAGCAAAAACACTGAGAATGAAGACCCTTTCCAAGAGAAATAAACAAGCGAGTTTAGCATTATAGCATAGGTACTAGAGGAAAATTTTCAAAAATATACTTAGAGAACAAATGAATGAGCTATCTAT
The DNA here is from genome assembly GCF_000004075.3 of Cucumis sativus. NCBI lineage: Eukaryota > Viridiplantae > Streptophyta > Magnoliopsida > Cucurbitales > Cucurbitaceae > Cucumis > Cucumis sativus. Next base: position 28,459,123 of record NC_026655.2, read on the forward strand.
GCAAAACAAGCCCTATTTTTGAAAACGTGAGCATTAGCACAAGTTCAATAACGAAAATTTTCAGAGGTTTAAAATCAAGAGAAACATGGTGTAAGATACGGTAGGTCGAAATGCTAGCATGTGTCCCAAGATTGAGTTTGAAGCACCATGTGGGTTATTTCACCGAAGAGGATCATAATAGCTAAACATTCTAACCCTTGGCTTACCATAGCCTGGAGGAAAACTCAACACAATTAAGAATAAGATATAAAAGCAAAATCCATAAATGCAGAAAATAAGTTCATATTTTTGCCAATTGGGAAATTTTGTGTGATCCCCTTGGCTTGATGGTGACCACTCATCTACCCCTTTGGTATTCCTCATTGATACTGAATTTCATGTTGCTTGCTCAAAAAAAAAGATGGATAGAAAATAGTAGTAAGAGATAATCAAGGATGACATCACAACCTAAGAAATTATTCAAAAGTCTGATTATATATTTAACAAAAAGAAATTATAAATGAAACAAGAAACAGGAAACATAAATTTTAATTCATGGTTTAACTCGTTTACAATGGTGCACAAAGAAAAATTGTCTCAAATAGTCGCTTATTTGTACAGTTGACAGTCACATCATGTACATGATTATAATAACTCTCAAGAAGCCCTAGTGAAGATAAAATTTTGAAGTGATGGGGAAGAAAAGAAGCTCCAACCTTTGGATGATATAAAAAGCGGGCCACTCTTGAAAACCTGCCAGATAGATGCATAGTTTAGAAATAAAGCTGAATAATGGGTGCTACACTACACCAATTTTGCAGGGCACTGAATCAATCAAATGGAAAAAATAACGCTTAAACATGAAGCTGCATCTTTCCCATGATTTTGTCATTGAATCTTTCACAAGTATAACGTTATCAAGCAGTGTGCATTGAAAACTCAGAGGTATCTAACATTACCACAATCTATATTTCTTTCCAAAAAGCGTAACTTAGATGAAAATGAATAAGAAGTCGACACAACGGCTCATAAGCAAAGCCTTAAATACGAATCCAGCCATTAACTTAATGCCTTTTTTCTGTAATTACCAGTTAGGTTTTATTATCCTAGATTGAAGTTTGTTTCTTAGTTAGTATTGGGACTCCTTTTGTGGGGGAGGTTTTCTCCCTATCTGCTTGTATATTCTTGCACTTTTCCTAATGAAAGCTAGGTTTCCTATTTATTCAATTGCATCTTTTGAATTTGAAAGCTTGGTTTATTCCAAGTAGGTCAAATTCGATTCGAAGTGAAAGCCAAATAAATCTTCATGATTATTATTGAAACTGAGACTCAAATAGATGTGACATTGTCTCAGTTTCAAAAATAATAAAATAAAATCAATTTCTATGTCACATCTTTTCGTGGGCTTGCCTTTTCCTTTCTTTCCTTTTTCCTCATTGAAAGTCATTTCTCATCCCAGAAAAAAAAAACCTATGGCTAAAACAAGTTCAAAGGGTGTAGGGGAAGATAAAATATCAAGCATCAGCCCACTTTAAGCCAAAGGAGCTGATAGAAGTTTATGCTAAATACATGTTTACAAAGGTGTCAATTTTCCCCAAACATGGCGAATTCACATTTCTAACGGGGGTGGCAACAATCCTCCCCATTTTGATTTATGGAGATGGGAAGTGGGAAAAGAGATTGCAAGTCCCATCTTTCTATGCCTTTTGATTTTTCAATATTCTGCCACCTTCTCAATAGGACCAAGGAAATAGCATTGGTTTTAGTACGATCATAACAATTTCCCTTTTGATTCTGGCTTCTCTAGCCCTTCTGTTTTTTTTTTTCCTTTTTCGCTTTTTTGTTGATAGAAAACCAATTACCATTGACAAAAGAAATGAAAGAATACAGGACCACAAAAAAAACTAAGCCCTCAAAAAGAAGCACCCTCGAAGAAGAGTTTCAAATCTAACAAAATAAGACCTAAGGAATAATTGCAAGAAGAGCTCATCACAAACATCCAGAAAGAGGTGTTAAAATTAGCCAAGGACCAAACATCGAAAGGTCGTCTCGCCCCCCCTCAAAAGATTCTACAATTTCTCTCACCCCAAATAGCCCACATCAGTGCACACACTTCGATCTTCCATAAAAAGCCCCCTTCCATCCAAGTGATGAATGGATGTGGAACTCCTTGATCAAAACACTAAAGTATCCACAACGGCCTAGCTGTTGGTCAAACAGTTCAAAGAAGTTGTTCCAAACCAAAGTGCAATTGCGGAGTAAGCCAAATCTTTCTCTACCCTCTGACAAAGAATACAACAGAAAGGCCCAACCAAGGGCATCTTCCTCAAGAGTCTATCCAAGGTGACTTTTTCCATGAATAACCTGCATATAAAGATTTATAACCTTCTTTTGAAATTTTCACCTTCCAAAGAGCAACAAAAAAAGAATTGACTCTTCGAAGGGAGAGGGATCCAATAATTACTTTATCCAATCAAAGCAACAAAGAGTTGAATCTCAGTGGATCGCGGCAACAAGGCCACTCCGTCACTTAAAATACCCTCTCAAGTATTTTCAATCAAAATTGTGCTTTCCATAAAAAAATTATAAAAGAAATACTCTATCACGTTTTTAAGTCATTTGCAAAGGAATCTATCCATCGCTCGGTGGAAATTACGTTACAAGGCAGCCCTCACGACTCATTCATCATGAGGGCTTAGCCAACAACACGTGCCTTTGGGGGGGTCTAGTAAATACTTAAAGAAAAAATTACAAGAAAACCCTTAGAAGGTTTAGTACTCCAACAACAAAAATCATTTCTCCCTTGCCCAACCGTAACATTCCCCACTAAAGAAATGAATCTCATCAATCTTTCAAGTCTTCGTTCACTGAAGTAAATTCAGATCTTTTGGAAGTTTCCAGCTCTCTAATCCAAGCTACCATTTGCATTACCAAGCAAGGTACTTTGAACTCTCATCAAGAGTGCGAGCGAAATCCAAGCAAGGTGCAATATGGGATTGTTAATCCAGAAGAAGCTGACAGTCTTGATGCTCAAGAAGCTCTTGAAGATTCTGAGGATGTCCGTGGCTTGTTTGTGGAGGAAGGTTTAGAAAAAGAACAACCCTCTCTCCAGAAATTCAGTAAAGAAACACCAAAGCACTTGCATGACATCATTGAAGCTTGTGGTATTTCTTTCATTTGAGTTCTTTAAACTTTTTCTCCAGCATTGTAATTAGTCTTGGATGAGAGAGTGCATTGAAAGTCCTTCTCGAATTAAAGGGAGTTGGGAGTTTTAAAAAAAATGGTGGTTAGGAAGAAGATAAAGAAGATCACCCCGGTTTTGGTTTAGCTACAAATATCAAAAAGTAAAGTTTTATTCCAAATTCCTCAATTCCTTGCGAAGATCTTTTGCTCTTTTGTTGCTTATGAACCACTTGTAAAAAGACTTATGGATCACATTTGAATATGGACTATATGATCATATAGAAACAACGTATTTGACTAGAACTTTTTCCTTTATCAAAGTGGAGGTAATTAAGTTTGGCAAGACGATTTCTAGCAATCAGTATGACTTGCGAAAGAAGAAGATGTTTAGCTGTTTATCAGAAAGCAGCTTCCTGGAATTTCGTTTTTGGTCACTGTTTATCCCCTTCAGTCTGCATTTATGCTCTGCCGCTGGTGACTCCTTGCAGCTCCTGTTTGTTTTTTCTCAATTGTTTTGTATTATTGTCAGAATTGTGCTTGGGAAGATTCCAGAGATATTTTCAGTGCAAGCTTCTTAGCATAAGTCCCCAATGGAGTCACCATTTTTCAGCCTCCTTGTGGTGTTCTTTCTCCAATGATCTCGAGTTTGCCTCGGTGCGAGTTTTTGGTCGTCTTTTATTTAGAAGGATGTTTAGTCTTGTGTTTGTATTTGTATTTCTCTAAACTTTGTTTTGTTTGTTTTGCCTTTGGGCATTGCTCCTTTGTTATGGGTTTTCGTGGTTGGATATGATGAGGGTGCTATGGGGTGTCAACCTAGTTGAGATGTCCAGGTGCACCCCCTGATTGATGGTTACATGCTCATTGTATAATTCTCTTGTACTATGAGCTTTTGTCTCATTATTATTATATTGATATTAATAAATAGGCTGTTTCCTTTTCAAAAATTCAAAAAAAATTATGGATCAAGAAGCCATAGTCAATCCATTCAAATAAATAAAGGGGGAAAAAAGACAAGAGCGTATTAAAAATTATGAATTGAAGACTGAAACTTCGATTTCCATCCAAATGGCCAAATAGGTACTGTTTGAACTCCAAATTTTATAACTCGAACCCAAATATTAAGGAAGTTAACAAGATTGAACTGAGGATGTATTCATAAAAGAGCTGAAGACAATCTACGGCTATTAGGCAAATAAACAAGAGAAACTTAGTTCAAATTTCACTACAGTAATCCTAAGTTGATCCAAATATTTACTTAACACATTTACTAAAATTATTTAGATTAAAAAACTAAATGGTTGTGTTCCTTCGCTTCGTCAATTCCGACCTTAATATAGTATACTCTGAAAGTCATCAATTTCTACGGGATTGGACCTATAATGCTCTTCGTACATTGTTCCGAAACAAATGAAAACAAAACATTTCCCAACTAGTCAATCCATTAAAAAAGAAAAAAGAAAAAAAAAGCTCACAAAATCAACTCGCAGCATACATCAAATCCAAAACAAAGTTACCGTATTCGAAGCCCCAGCTCTGGGACGCTCAAAAGCCGCCAATGAAGCAGACATTCTGACCGATTCACTCTGAAGCTACGGCATCGAGAGCACAGCCAATGCAAGTAACCAAATCACTCAAACCGTTAAACATTCACCCAAAAAAACAAGTCCGATAGCAAACCCCACTACTCCAAACACAGCAAGCATCGATTGCCGCACACACGACCACAATGCCAGATCAGAGAACAGCTCTAGCAACGAATCAGTAAGATCCAACAACCAAAGCAAAAGAAAACTGATCCCTAGGGCTAAGATTTGGATATAAACATGAAAGCAGAGCACCGAAACACAAAACCAATCACCATCTCATTTCAACTCCAAATTTCCCTCCATTTCTCACCTCCTCCGATTGGATTGAAGGAAATTCCGATGAAATTAAGAACAACCCTCCAATTTTGCTCCCTTGAAACAAAATTTTTGGCACAAACTTCTCCTTTTCGATTTTGTATTGGATTAGGTAGATAGAACAATAGTGGTTGTGGTAGTAATATGGTAATAGAGAGAGAGAGAGAGAGAGAGAGAGGGAAAGAGAGCTTTAGAGAGAGAAAGAGAGTTACTTTGCTTTTCACCTAATTTTGGCCGTGAGGAAAGAGAGAGAGAGGAAGAGGGAATTTGGACATGGAAGTGGCGGTAATGTTACTCTGCAGTCGTGTATAGTCAAGTTACGGTCAAAGTGAAAATGAAAGCCAATGAAAATTCGCCACGTGTGAATAAGATTATATTTTGAAAACCCCTTTAATATAGGCTCCAATTATGGAGGTAATTTAGATTTATAGAGTAGAAAGACCACTTTGTGCTAATTTTGTCAAAATGATTTGACTTGTGAAGCCTAGTGAAAAAAAATAGTGGAAAAGGATTTTTTCTTTTTCGTTTTTATTTCTTTTTGTTCTTTTCTTCATATTTAGTTAACTTTCCTTTTTTTTTCTCTCAACTCTTAAATAAATTTGAAGTCTTTCTATGAAAATTCTGAGTTCGTAATTCCATTATTAACTCCTTTTCTTTATGTTTGTTTTTTACGTGACCATTTTTTAGGTTTCAATACTACTTTTCTCTTTATATTTTTAAATTATTTATTTTGTTTTTTTTACTTTTTAACTTTAATTTATTTTAATCTAATACCTTTGAATGATTACTATTATTATAATTCAAATTATAGTAATTTAAACAATAAATACAAATTATTATAATTTATAACTATAATAACATCACATTTTTTAAATATATATTTTTTTAGAATACAATGATTAAATGAACTAAGACCCTCAAAATAAATCAAAATGGAAAATGGAAATTTAAAAACACCAATACCAAAATAAATTAAAATTGGAAGGATGACAACACACCATATTTAAACTGTTTTTCTACCGTTGTTAGTAATTTTTATTTTCAATTTGTTTCAAAAGTTTAAAGTAAAAGGGGAGTGAGGAGGAGTTCAAATAATTGAAAGAAAAAAACATAGCATTTATATTTAGTGTAAAAATCTATTTCAACCCTAATTTTTATAATCATTTCTAAGATATTTAATTAAAAAGTTAATTACTTAAGTTTTATTTGAGTAGTTTACTTAGATATAATATACAAAATTTTATATAATAGTAATTATAATAATCATTTTTATTATTGATATAATTGTTTAAAAAATAAATAATGTTAAATTACAAATTTTGTCAAAATTCAAAATGCGTCCCTACATTTTCAAATGTGTATAATAAATCAATCAAAAAAATTCAAAATCTAGGAAATTAATTAATTTGCAAATCATTTAAATTTGGTATTCGATTAAACTCGCAATTCGTGTATGATAAACTATTAAATTTTAGAAATATTAAAGTTAATTGACTATATACAATCAATTCAGATGTTTTCAAATATAATAAATTAAACTAAAATATTTATAAGTATAGTAAAATATCACAAATACGTGTTAATAGACTATGTATATCTATCATTGTTAGATTTTAATATCACATAAATTGTAAAATCTTGCTATAAGTAGTTTTACCATTAGTAACAATTTTATTTTGTAAGTTTTGAAATAGCAAGTTTGATTGTGTAATCATTTGTCTTTTTATTTTTAAAATCTAATTATATATGCTCTAAATCGTGTTTATCATTATTTATTTTGTAATCAATTTTTCTTTTAAATCGAGTTAAATTTAAACAGAACTAAACAAATATTTTTTAAAAACTTGTTTTTATTTTAGTAATATGGCTAATAATTAAACTTTTGTATGTAATTTATATACAAATAGTTGTAAATAAAATTTAGAGTTGGGAAATAATATGCATATTTTTCGAAAAGGTAATTATAGAGAAATAAGTAACAAATTTAGGAATAATAATAAAATATATAGCAACATTTAATAAAATTTAAAGAGCCATAGAAGTATATGTTGATAGATTTATATGGTTTGTTAATAATAAACTACTAATGATATAGTCAATATTGATAAATCACAAGAGTTTGTTCCGTGATAGAAATATGCTAATATTTTAAAAATGATTGTTTCATTTGGAATTGTCCCTTTTAAAAAACTACAAAAGAAATGTTACCATATAAAATCATAATTAGGCAAGCATAAAGTAATACAACCTATGTTTCAATGACTTGCTATAGCACATGCTCAATCAACTCATCAATATGATATTTGAGCATTATGTTCTCGAAGTGTGTATTCTCATTATTATAAATCAAATCAAGTGCTTTTAATGTTTTGTTTAAAATTAGCAATGATACAAATTAAAAGTAGAAATAAGTGAAATAACTTTTAACATAGACATTTTTGTTTATGAAAATATAACTATATAAAACAATGTCCTACAAAACTACTACACACACATTCAATGAACACCCAGTGTCCTACAAAATCTAGCTAACATATAATATAAAAAAAACAAAACAAAATACAACCTTTCAAAATTATTGTTATTATGTCAAAAATGAATTTGATTAAAGAATACAAATGAATTGAGATTAAATCATTTGTTATTGTAAATAAAATTATCATATTCTCAAATATAGTAAAATAAATAAAAATATTTGTATGGTACATCGTTATAAACTCAAATGAATTATTATAGATATAACACAAATGACAGTCTATCATGATTTATAATAAATAGACGGTCATATTTTAAGTATGAAAAGTGATTTGAGTTATTTTAGAATATTGGAATGGTTTTCTAACAAATAATTTTGTGATTACTCTCTGTCATGAATGGTTGTCCAAGGAGCCATCCAAAAGGACTGAAGTTAAAAAATAAATCGAATTTTGGTTAAAGGAATCAGCTAAATAATGATAAAATAATTGAGTTATCTAGTTATTATTATATTTATTAGAAACACCTGCAAAGTTCAATAAATATATGACTAATATGTTTTAAAAAATAAATATATAATCAATAACAATTATTTTCTCTATCATATTTTATTCTGTCGTTTTTGTTTAAATGAAAAGCAAGAAAAAAAAATTAAAATGAGAGTTTTTATTGATTTTGCTAAATAATTTTTATATTTTTATATTTTAAAAATGTTTATCTTTTTTATTAGGATATTTGATAATGAAAAATTGCATCCGATGATAACAAATTTATAGTGGTCTCAATATGCACGTGACGAAGAAAGTGAAATAGCGTGTGACATGAAGTAAAATAACTCTAATCTCCATTTGCTTAATTTACACCTTAAACATAACGTGAACTAAAATAATTCACTCTACTCCTCTGAAGTCACTCCAAACAAACTTTAAAAATTAGTACATTCAATGACATTATAAATATTTAAAATTAGAATAGAAAGACTAAAATAAAATAAAATCGTAATCAACAATATGTTAACCTTAAAAATAAATAAAATAAAGTAACATGACTTCGAGAACAAAAAAAAAAAGCTAATCAAAACGAAAGAGTCACTCCAACGGCTAAAAGAGCACTAGAGTATCCACAATCTAGGGAGTGAGTACGTGGCAACATATCAATGACTAGACGTCCAAGAAACTCAGTATCTAAAAGGCAGAGGATTACCACCACACTAAAAAATAGAACTAATTATTAAAAAAGAGAAAATAGCAACAATAATTACAAAGAAAAAGTAAAAAGGAAAAAAGAAAGAGCACGCGCGAAGCTACAGCGCGTGAGCATCACAACAAATAAAATGGGAGTGGGACCCAGAAGTCAAAAGCATTGGAAAGCGACGTTTCAGTGAGTTGCCTTGGAGCGCAAGGGCAAGAGCGTGAGGGTGAAGCAAACCACACGGAGAAAGGATCCATTGTTTTCTTTTGGTGGTTAACTGGCTTGGACGGTAACCGGTCAGATGTCGCTTGTCCATTTCGGTTAAATAGCCAATAAAGTTGCGCTTCACGTTTTTGTCTTTTACGGTTCTTGCTACCGGTCGTACCTGTCAACTTTCATCGTTTAAATTAATAATATGAATTCATTTCTCATATTTTTGTTTACGACTTAAATTTGAATTTTTACCCTTAAACCAATTTTAAATTTGGGTGTCACGTGTCCGCTTGCATATTCAAATATATTTTTCTTTTGGTATACATACGTTTGTGTATATATATATATTTCATTTGGTTTTAGTAATTACATTTTCAAAATTTTAAAGTTACTATAACTGTACTTGAATAATGACAAAATTGCTAAAATCTATAAAATTTCAAATACCAATATATTAATGTCTATTAAAATTTGATATTTGATAAATATTTTTATTTATTTTGTTAGATTTGAAAATACCTCTTAATAAAATTGAGTGTTTAAGTTAAAATTTATCAAAACTAGTTAATAATAAATTTAATGCAACAAAATTTTATAAGAAGAGGTAACAAGAGCTGAATTGTTTTAAGTCCACTAATAATATACTAAAATATGAGTGACCATTTTAAAAGTAAAAATATGGAGACTTGCCTACAAAATCAACCATAAAATATATCTAACGACATAACTAAAATATTATAAACTTAACTAACGTTACTAATTCATAGTTAATTAAATTACTATTTAGTAGATAAATATATCAATCATTATTCTAGAGGTTGATAGTTCAATATCAATGTCACGATTGTTAAACTTTGATTGGAGAACAGAAAAAATGTTCAAAATTTTAACCTATTAAAGATTCAAATATTTGATATATATACGCACACGATCAACTAACATCAAATATTTGATATAAAAAAATGAAATATATGTGAACTAATATTGAAGACCAGGACAAGTCATAAGAGAAGTTGTCCTATGACTGTGTGAAATTATGTAAATTATAGTATTAGAATTAAAATCGAAGCATATAAGGTCAACGAAATGAAAAGTTCCAACTAAAATCCTTAGATATAACTTTTGTAATTTATTTAAAATATTGTGAGATTTGGTAAGGTGTAGGTGTGAGAAGGAACATTCAATCCCAAGTAAACAAAGATATATGAAGTTAAGTTTGACAAGAGAGAGGTTAGAAAATTTATCTTATAACCCGGGTTATAAGGTGGTGGACTTAATTTTCACTCCTTGTTTAAATTTCAAATATTTGAGCGGTAGTCGAATTTTAAGTTTAATTTCAATTTAGTTGAGAGATTTTAAAATATTACAACTTATTTGTTCGTATTTGAATTTTTGTTTCGATATAGTCCATAAATTTTAAATTGTATACTTTTAACCTTAATAGACATTAATATCTATTGATAAATCTAAAATAGCTAAAGTAAATTTTAAAAATTTATTTATTCAATAGACATCATTCTTAGATGGAAAATTTAGTATTGAGTGAAAATTGGAAAATTTAGTATTGAGTGAAAATTCGAGATTAAAAGAGTAAATCTTCAAAATGACAAGTAAAAAAAAGTTAAATCTTCAAAGGTAAAATTAAAATATTTTGAAACTTAAAACTAAATTATCAACCTTATTCTATATTTAAGAAAAATTGAATCCCTTTTTCGTTTTTAAGTTAAAAAATTGTTCTTAAGATAAGATGTTAATGGTGGTATATGAAATTATGGTTATGCTAGTATTTAAATTAAAATAAAAGAGAGATATAGATTTTTTGTGGAGTGTTTTAAATGAGTAAAATAAAATAAAATATTTATAAATATAAGAAAATTTTAGAAATTATTAATTAAAAAAGTTTGAATTTTATTATATTATTAATTTTGAAATAGTGGGAGGGATGAAGTAGTGTGGGGGCGGGGCGAAGGGGGAAGTGATTAGGAATTTATTTGAGAATTATTTTAACAAGGGTTGTTTAAAATTTAAAACGCAACAGAAATTATTATGAGCATTGCATATTAGTATTTAGGAGAAGGAGTTTCGTACTGTGCACGATACAGCTGTCAAGAATAATGTTACCGCTATTACATTATAGTTTCAATAATACTCCTTTTTCTTTTCTTTTCCTTTTTTAGCTCTCTTAGACGTATTCTCCACTCTCTATTAATGACACCGCCGTCCTAATTTTAATTTTGTATATAATCATATAAATATTGTTTCTTTAGAGTACATAGCAATTGACAAATTGTTTTAAATGGTAAATTTGTTTGTTCATGGTAAAATTCAACCAAACGAATTCACCTTATGTTTACATGCGGCCAACGAAACATTTATAATTTGAAGAAAAAAATTACTTACAAAAATAAAAAACACATTTTTGTGGTGGTTGTTAGTTAGTATTATGCATAGAGTGAGAGCAAGTAGTTTTCCTTTTAAGGAGGAGTTAGTTTGCTTTTGTAGAGTTGTTATATTTATAATGAGATTATTGTGCTCGGCCTCAACTTCGATTGATGAGGCCGTGTCGAGCAAACAAACCACTAAGGCCCAATTTGTCTCAACTCAGCCTTAGCCTTGCCCGATGAGGCCAAGGTGAGGCAATGGATTGAAGAGGCTCAACTAGTCTTGGTCTCAGCCTTTCGAGCCAAGGTGGTTCAATTAGGTTATGGCCTCATTGCATATTTTCTCTAATTTTTTATAACTAAAATTAACCTCTTAGTCTTAAATTTTCATTGAATGCTCACTTTTTAGTCAAATATGATAACATTTATAAATTAATTTAATATAAAAAATTAAAATGAGCTTTAAGGGGCTATTTGGGGGAAAGGTTATTATTGTTAGAAAAGTCTGTGGGCTTTTGGCCCAATACACAGTTACCTATAATGTTGTCTCACATTGATACATTTGGGAGAGACAAATGTGTATAAATAGTTAAGTGCCACTAGAGAAATACAATTTGTGTTGATGGTGATAGTATGACCTTGTCATCATGCGTGCCATCGTTGTCCATTCGGGCAGGCTCCTCAACTGTAAAACGCCCTGTTGGACTATATTGAAATATAATTTGTTCTAAGACTCAAGAAGTTTGAGTGTCATTGTGAGCTAAGGTGGGACGACAAAACTAGGCATTTTAGCTTGTGACGGCGGCCAAAGACACGTTAGGCAAGCAAGCTAGGTGACCAACCTAGTGCAATTTACCTCTAAAGAAACCATGCGACCAAGCCATGTAAAGGGCATGTGGCTAAGGGTGGTAAGGAAGGCTAGGCGAGAGATGCAAAGTCAGACATTTAAGAGATGTTAAGAACCTCTAAAGAGGTTAGCATGCGACCAAGGAACTCTCACACGAGCTAGGCTATACGACCATGATAAAGCATGCTATAAAGAAAGCTAGGCGGCAAGAATTGTTTAGAGAGCCTCTAAGGACAAAGGCTTTGACAACTAAGAGTGTCTAAAGCATTATGGGCAATAGGAGAAGTGGAGTACAAATGCGTGACATGCAAGGCACCTAGTTTTTGCTAAGTAGGGAGGTGTAAAGTGATCAACGTGCGGTGGAAAGTGACAAGTAGGATGTGTGAAGAGGTTAGTAGGAAGTGTCACCAAGAAGTCATGCAAGGATCTCTATATAAATGAAACTTTGAGTGAACGATGTTCACAATCCACTCGTTTCATTTGGGTAATTTCACTTGAAAAATCTTTTAAATTGAGTCTAGTGTCAAAGGTAGAGCTACCAAACAAAGAATACGCGAGGAAGGGATGCGTTGAAGAGAAGAAATCCATAAATGTCATTTTAAAAGGAAATCTAGATAGTGTTTGAGTATTTTGGAGCTATAGAACTCAATACTTGAAATCTTTTGCTAAAATTTGATGTTACAATAGTTAAGACATATCTAAGAAAATTTGTAGAAGGAAATTTCTTGATTTTAGTCCTAGGTTTTTAGTTATTAAGCTTCAAAGTTGAGTAAAGACTCTGAACTAAAATTCAATTTCTGGACAAGACTCAAAGGTGGGCTGAGTGTTAGAAAGATAAGGTAAGATAGACATGAAAAATAGACAAGAGAGTTTATTTGGGCCTTGAAGCATGCAAGAGGCATGCCTAGCACACAACCAAGCGACGTGAGGCATGTGCCTAGGTCATGCAGGCTTGCATGCTCGCACAAACTAGGTCAGTCATGAGCAACGCATGACGCGCGACATATTTAGCACATGCATGGTTGTGCATGCAAACATGCAGCGTGTGTGACGTGCATAATCAGTTTGCAAGGTTAGCATGCGATCAAGCCCCTGGGCTTGCACTTGCACGTGCAGCCGTCTGCTCATGTTTTGCATGCCAGCCAACCCACATACCATTTTTTTGTGTTTTAGCAATTTTTACTTGGAGATTGGATATTTTTTAAATTTTGGAGACTAAATGGAGTATAAATTGCCCTATTTTCAGGATAAGTGGAATTTGGAGAATTTTTCTCAAATAAGAAGAAAACCTCAAGTTTGTGAGTAACATACACATTTAAATGGTTTATAAGAATATTTCTAAGTTTGATTTATTAGGCATGATTTCAAGTTTCACAAGCAATAGTTTGTGAGTGGCTTGCATTTAAATGTTTTACTTAAATGCTTAAGATTTTCAAATTGGATTTCAAACTTCTCAAGTATAGTTTGTGAGTGTCTTGCATGTAAATATGTTTTCATTAAGCTATGGTCATACTATACAAACTACTTCTGAATATGCACATAGGATTCTCAACTACTAATGTGAAAGCTTTATAGAGGGGCATAGAGCGATTACATCAGTGAAGGCACAAGTGCCTATGAGGAAGGTTCAACTTATACTGACCTATGTTAAACTATGAATGTATAACTAGAAGCTAGTATGTGATAGCTTAATGTATTTATGAATGATTAGGGAGTTCTAAAATGTTTCAAAAGTTTGATTATATTAAGATTACAACAACTTATACGTTCAAAATCGTGCATTGAGCATAACTATTTGAAAAGTGTTTTAGAAAACCATTACTCACTGAGCATTTTTAGTGCATTCTTTGAAAATAATGTTTTCTCACTTTTCAAGTAATGATCAGGCTTCCTTGAGCAGGTCAGTAGGGTATTCTTGAGGAAAATACGATATTAGTTGACTTCACGCCGTCTCTCGAATCGAGATTAGGTGGTTCAGAAGGGAGTGCCACATAGCTTACATATATAGTAGATTATTTTCTTCAATCACTTTAGTCAAACCTTGTCTCGTGCAGATCCAAATAGCGAGTGATTTTTTAGATATCCTATGCTTGAGCTTGCATGTCCCTTAATTTTCAACTTTATGTTGTAAGAGCAACAAACTAATTTTTCCAATGTTATTTTCCCAAATTGGTTTTTTTTTCTTTCTCGAAAATGAAAATTTGGACAGTGAAAGCAAAAATCAACCCAATTAAATTTCAAGATGAAATAATGAGAAAATTCGATGGAAAACGTTTGAATTATGTTTAGGATTAATATACGTTATTTTTTAAATTTCAATTCAGTAAAAATAAATCTTTAATTAGAGTTTGAGAGAAGAATTTGAAATATGTTGATATTCAAAATTGAAAATTAAAGGTAATAATGATTTTGGAACACATCCATATTTTGTCAAAATTTTAGAATTTACTAAATTCAAGTGTTCAATTTAATAAATTGGAATATGTTAGACTTTTGAAAAAAGAAAACAAATTGTAATTGGAAATTTCACGTGGAAAATTATGTATTTTGAAATAAATGAAATTTTTGATATTTTTTTGGTGTATCCTTTGAAATTTTGCCAAATATTCATATGATATTTCGAAATATCTATGTCTACCAATTTTCCTTTAAATAATATTCGCAAAACAATATATTGCCAATATTTCAATGTTACCATCAATTTTTTCATGATAAAAAGATGTTAACCCTGTTATCTTTATCGAAAATTCCGTTTTGGTGATATATTGCGCTTTTTTCAGTCCTTGAATAAATTACGTCCTGGAGCAACATTTAGATAACACAAGACTTGTTCCAATACAGTCCAATATTCAATTGCATAACATAACATGTATTGACTCATAATACTCAACATACTATGTTTTGTTAGTCATTATAAGATAATTAAGCTTTCCTACAAACTTCGTATATACTTTTAAAATCTTTTAACAATTCTCCATATTTTGTGAGTTGTAAATTGTACATCATCGAGGTGCTGCATAGCTTAGCCCCCAAATTTTTCGGATTTAACCAACAAGTCACCTAAATATTATTTTCTTACCTCTTATTACTTTAATTCCTAACAAGTATTTTAACATACACAAACCTTTCTTATGAAATTGACTACGGAGAAGGTTATTAGGGACTCCATACCTAGAGCATCATCATTAGTAATCACAATATGATCAACATGTACAATTAAAAAGATAACACCATTGAAGACCTCTTGAAAAGTATTGAATGATATGATGTGCTCTTCTACATTTCAAAGTTTTCAATAACCTGTCTAAATTTTGTAAACCAAATCTGGGGACTTTACTTTTTTTTTTTTTTTTTACTTCTTGGAATAGATAAGCTTAGGCGCTTTTCTTTAATCCATACAAAATTGTTTGAATGCGACATACCTTCAGCACATTATGGTGGACGCTCCATGTGCTCCTATCTCGAAGATCACCACGAAGAAATACAGTTTTAATATCAAGCCGATGCAAAGATCCATGATTGATATTGAAGCTAGTGAAATAAACAACCTCACAAAGCCCAACTTAGACATTATAAAAAAAAATCAACATAGTCAACGCCATGAGCTTGTGAATAGCGTTTGGCTACGAGGTATGCTTTTAATCGAGCTACATAACTACAAAATTGACTTTAATTGAAAACACCCATTTTATAACCAATTGACTTCTTTAAGAAGATAAACTAAATTCCAAGTACAACTTAATCTAATTAACCCTAAATTTTAACCTAATCAAAATTAAGTTTTTAAATACAACTAGGATACGAAAATGAAACCATATTTTGTATATTTTTTTTCTATAGCAATTCATGCTCACTTTATTTTAGAAAGAGATACGCAACAAGAAGATTTTGGAAAGAAATATGCAACAATAAATGCACACGGTCATCTCTACTAGGTAATCACCCTTTTAGCATCCTCGTCATTCTTCACGTAGATCCCGTGCTTACAAATACACCTAAATGCTAATTCAACTATGTTAAAATTGATTTGGAAGACTTAATAACAACTTTACTGAACCCAGAGCAAAATAGTTTTAAATTTAACTAAATAGATCAATGATTTAAATTATCCAATAGCCACACTTTTTTTTTTCTTTAAATTTAAGAAAATGGTTTTAAACCTCACCAAATAGTATCCACTTTCACAAGCTGCACAAACCCCGCCCAATTCTCTTGCGTTTCGAAAAGAGAGAAACTTCGGTCCTGTATTGCTTCAAGGTTCCTCCATAATTTTGATGCTTCGTCTTGCTCCAAATCTTCTTCGCAAAATCTCAAGCAGCCCCATTTCCTCAACCCCTTTCCATCGTTTTTCCCTTTCCACATTTCTCAACCTCGATCTGTTACAGCAACAATTGCTGTTACGCTTCATCACTGGCTCTGCTTCCAGCCCTAGCCTCTCAATATGGAGGAGGAAGAAGGAGATGGGCAAGGAGGGTCTGATTGTAGTCAAAGAACTCAAGAGACTTCAGTCCAATTTCATTCGCCTCGACCGCTTCATTTCCTCCCATGTCTCTCGCTTGCTCAAGTCCGACCTTGTTGCGGTTCTTGTTGAGCTTCAGAGACAGAATCATGTCTTTCTCTGCATGAAGGTATGCCCTCATTTACTCGCTTTATTATTATCTCTCTTCCCCTTTATGACATATGTTGAATTTTCAGCTCTGTTAAGCGACATGAGAAGTTAATTAGTTTCTTGCTAGTGTATTGGTTAATTCGGAATTGCCGTAATTGGGATGAATTACGTATATGGGAATCATTTTTACCTTAGCATTCACGGATTGGAAATGACATAGGTTTGGTTTTTGTCGATTTTTCATCAACCTTTGTGTGTTTTTTAGTAAAATTCCCGTTCAAGTATTTGATGACTGCGTTTTGAAGTAGTCGAAAGTTATGTGAACTCTAGAAGCGTGGTTGGTGAAAATAGATACGACTATGGCATGCGAACCTTCTTTTAGCTCAATTCAAATTAGGAGTACTTGCTTGCATTAGCCTTTACACTATGTCTGTTTGAAGTGAATAGAAGTCCCGTTGATTGAGATCAGGGCTGAAAGATTTTCTTCTA
Organism: Cucumis sativus; assembly: GCF_000004075.3. NCBI lineage: Eukaryota > Viridiplantae > Streptophyta > Magnoliopsida > Cucurbitales > Cucurbitaceae > Cucumis > Cucumis sativus. Next base: position 28,476,391 of record NC_026655.2, read on the forward strand.
CAGGCTGGGTGTACTGGGAATTTAATATAAAAGAACGGCTTAAATAAGTAGGCTAAATTATCAAATACCAACCGTTATTGAGTTGAGACTGTGTATGTGAATGGATATATTTCATGTTATCTGTACTAGTAGTAATATAGGAATGGAAATATTTCATGTTATCTGTACTAGTAGTAATATGGGAAGAGGGAAGAGTAGTGATGCAAAGTTCGTCAAGTTTCAATGTATTGAAGTTATCTTGGGACAGGTCTTTAAGGAAATGCCTTCCTCTCTTCTTAATGGTGAGATTCCCTACTTTGTTCTTTTTCCTACCAAGAATTTGTTTCCTATTGCTCCTAAGATATTTGGTTGTGTCTGTTTTGTTCGTGACGTTCGTTCTCATCATACTAAGTTAGATCCCGAATCCTTGAAGTGTATCTTCTTGGGCTATTCATGTGTTCAAAAGGTATCGGTGTTATTGTCCTATCCTTAAAAGGTATCTTGTTTCGCCTGATGTTGCATTTTTTGAGGATATACTCTTTACCTCATCACCATCGAGTTCGTGTCAGGGGAGGATGACAATCTTTTTATATATGAGGTTACCTCTCCCACACCATCCTCTTCCACTGATGCGCCTCCTTCCCGCCTGTTGATTTCTCGAGTCTACTTTCGACGACCTCCACCTCAACCTTCAGGCTCATGTCCTCCATCATGCAATCTGAGGCTAAGTGATGATCTTCCTATTGCTCTTCACAAAGGTAAACGCAAGTGTACTTACCATATTTTTTCGTTTGTTTCTATCACTAGTTGTCTCTCCCCACATATGCTTTTATTACGTCTCTTGACTCCACATCTATTCCTAACTCTGTTCATGAAGCTTTATTTCATCCTGGATGGCAAAATGCAATGATTGAGGAGATGACTGCTTTAGATGATAATGGTACTTGGGATTTGGTATCTCGTTCTGCAGGAAAGAAGGCCATTGGTTATAAATGGGTGTTTGCTGTCAAGATGAATCTTGATGGAATCGTGGCTTGATTGAAAGCTCACCTTGTTGCCAAAGGTTATGCTCAAATCTATAGAAATGATAATTCAGATACATTTTCTTCGGTTACCAAATAAACTTTCATCCGCTATTTCTTTCCATGACTGCTATCCATAAATGACCTTTGCATCAACTTGGCATTAGGAATGCTTTTCTGCATGACGATCTTCAAGAGGAAGTTTATATAGAGCAACCACCTAGGTTTGTTGCTCAGGGGGAGAGTGATAAAGTATGTTGCCTTCGAAAATCTTTGTATGGTTTAAAGCAGAGTCCTCGTGCGTGGTTTGGTAAGTTTAGTCAAGCTCTTGTATGATTTGGTATGTAGAAGAGTACATCTGATCATTCGGTTTTCTATCGTCGATCTGATAATGGTATAGTTCTACTAGTTGTATATGTTGATGATATTTTTTTTACTGGAAATGATGCATCGGGTATTTCGTCTCTCAAAACTTTCCTTCAGGGTCAGTTTTATACGAAAGATTTGAGCCAATTGAAATATTTTTTGGGCATTGAAGTGATGAGAAGCAAAAAAGGTATTTATTTGTCTCAATAAAAATATGTACTTGATTTGTTGTCTGAGACAGAAAAATTAGGAGCCAAACCAAGTGGCACTCTGATGATTCCTAATCAGCAACTTGTTAAAGAAGAGAATTATGTAAAGATCCTGAGATATAGGAGATTAGTTGGGAAGTTGAACTATTTAACAGTGACTCGACCAAACATTGCTTGTTCTGTAAGTGTTGTAAGTCCGCTCATGTCTTCTCTTACAGTAGATCATTGGGCTACAGTAGAGCAAATTTTGTGTTATCTGAAAGTTGCTCCTGGACGTGGGATCTTATCCAAAGATCATGGACATACGAGAGTTGAATGTTTTTCTGATGCTAATTGGGGGAGATCTTGTGAGGATAGGAGATCAGCTTTTGGATATTGTGTCTTTGTAGGTGGAAACTTAGTATCATGGAAGAGTAAGAAACAAAATGTTGTTTCTCGTTCGAGTGTTGAGTCAGAATATAGAGCTATGGTACAATCTGTGTGCGAAATAGTGTGGATTCACCAACTATTATATGAGATAAGTTTCAGCATTACAGTGCCAACTAAATTATGGTGTGATAATCAAGTTGCACTTCACATTGCATCTAATCCATTATTTTATGAACGAACTAAACATGTAACTTCATTCATGAGAAAATCTAAGATGGATTGGTGTCCACAGGATATGTGAAGACTGGAGAACAATTGGGAGATATTTTGGCTAAAGCTTTAAAGATGGAGCAATGATAAGCTATCTGTGCAACAAGTTGGACATGATCGACATATTTGCTTTTGCTTGAGGGGAGTGTTATGATATATAGTTATAACACATGTCCTTTATTGTAATTGTACACAGTGTCTAGGGGTTATTTTTCTTGTTGAAGAGAGCACTACTGGGTTGGGGAATATACACACCAGTTGGAGAGCTTTCAATGCGAAGGACGAAAGCGTCGTCTAATGGTGGAATCTTAGAGTCAGAGAGAATCTGTGCCTTTGGCATTTCAAATTCAGCTAAGAGTCCATTCAAAAAGATCATAACAACCATCTTCTCTCGTTGAGCTTGTTGAACTTTAACAACATGACTAAAAGGTAACAACAAGCCAAGCTCGACAGTTATCTTCTTAAGGCACTTAAAGTAGTTGGTAACAGACTTAGCTTTTTGTTCAGCACGAAAAAATTTCATACAAACCTCAAACATTTTATGTACTTGCTCTTTACTTGAATATAAAAAATCTAAAAATTCCAGAAGTTCTTGAACAGACTCACAATGATCAACCAATCCAATTATCTCACTCTCAATGGAGTTTTTGATCTGAAGATATAAACGGGCATCATCACGAAGCCAATAATTTTTCTGCTTTGCATCTTCTGGGAGATCTTTGCTCATATGATCATCCATATTAGTACTTCTCAAAATAGAACAAAATTGTCCGACGCCAGTCGTAATAATTAGATTAATTTAACTTGATGTTTTGTAATCTTAGAGGCTAAGGGAATAATGTTGGAGATTATCAAATTTTTTTATGTCAGCAAAATTGAAGTCACACATTGATTGTAGTCTACACAATCAAAGAAAAAATCAATCCAAATAGATAGAAAATTGGAATAAAACCCTAAAACAATGGCGTAGCCTTCAGTTTTTGTCAAACCGAATACTATTTGATAACAACACAGATTGACCGAAAACAAAGTTTGAGACAAGCCCAGAAGACGGAGGTCAAATCGGAGTCCTCACGCACTAGCGCGTGGATGACGTGCAAAGATATTTCGACAGCGTGTGAAGCTCACGCGCGGTGTTTTCCGACGATCGACGAAGGCAGTCTTGGGCTGATGGAGGTGGCGCTTCTTATGGTCTGGACGATGTTGACAAACGATCAGTGGAAGGTAACCTGAACTTAAGCCTAATGGAGAAGGAAGCTAACGACCATTCGAAAGCCTAACAACTCCAATACCATGTAATCCAGAATTCAAAGAAGTGTACTTATTCATTTGAATCAAAGAAAATTTACATATTTATATAGAGAACAAAATAAACCCTAGACACTATGTACAATTACAATAAGAGACATATGTTATAACTATATATCATAACACAATCCGTGGTGGCCACCTACCAAGGAAATTTTCTAGAGTTTTCTTGACACCCAAATGTTGTGTGGTCAGCTGGTTAGGCGAGTTGTATAAAAAAACATGTCTTAGAGGTCGGATGAATTAGGGGTGGGTTGTCTTAAACAATGAAATGCTGCTCTTTTGTTAAAGTGGTTTTGGCCGTTCTCCCTGCAAGAAAATAGTATGGGGAGGAGAGTTGTTGTTGCTATGTATGCCATATAGTCAAATGGTTGGCTAATTAAACGTGCTAAAATTGTTGCCAATGGAAGGCCTTGGATAGATCTTGAGAAAATAAAAATAGGTAATTGTTCCTTGATCTAGTAAATTAGAAGTGTGCAGATGGCACAAAAATTCGATTTTGAAAAGATACATGGACCTCACATGCTCCTCTCCATGTGAAATACTCTGTTCTATATGCCTTTATCTTCCAAAATAGAGGCTTCAATCTCAGACTGTTGGTAAGTTACTGTAAATACTTGGTATTTGGGGTCGAGGAGGCACTTTTTTTACTTTGAGATTCTTATAGGTGCTTAGTTCATAGAGCATATTAAGGTTGGTAGGCTTGGAAGTAGTTTGGACTGACTTGTGGAAGTTGACCTCTTTGGCACTTTGAATGCTAAATCTGTTTTCCTTCATTTGATGCAGTCTCATGCCAATTCAATGCCAATTCAATGTACTCGTTGACTATATATGGGAGATAAAGGTTCCCATGAGTGTTTTACTTGGTCATTGATGAAGACAAATTTAATATTATATCACTCAACACTCCTCCTCACTTGTGGGCTTGATATATGAAGAATGCCCAACAAATTGAAATCAATTTTAAATGGGGATGAAATAACGTTGCAAGGGTGTGCACAAGACCTTTGGGCCCTACTGCTCTGATACCATCTTAAATCACTTATTAACTCTAAAGCTTAAGCTAGTGAGCGTGAAGGAAAATTTTATTTTATATCATTCAACACCTTGCATCCATGTCCTCTAAGTTCTTTATTATTTTCACGACCCTTATTGACCAATGGACATTGTCATTGTTGGGAGCATGGATTTTAAGGGCAAAGTATGGATTTTGGAAGCCTATTGTGTAATTAGAACTGTCCTTTTTCAGACTTGGAAGGAAATAAATCAAGACTTTTGGATGTCTAAGTTGGTCGTTTACTTTAGGAACAATGTATTGTATACTACATCTTGATGGTGTACAAACAACAAAAAGTTTTTTCTACTTACAACCTCATTATTTTGAATGGTTCTGGATTTGTTGGCTTAGTTGTTGTATGTCAGGGGCTTTTTCATCCCCTGATCCTTTAGGCCGTCCTATTTCTTTTGTATATAATACAACCTTGTGCTTCTTACAAAAAGAAAAAGAACAAAGAAAATCGATACATACAAGAACTTAAACTTTGTAATGTTTTATTGGCAAATTAGTTATAGCGATTCCTATTTGGAGCCTCATGCTTTTGGCGGGGAAATGTTGCAATGCCAAAACCAAAAATACATGGATCTTGGGTCGGGGATCAACTCCCTTACCAAAAATCACTAGTAGATCTTGCTATTCTTTCTGAGTTGCCTGATAAATCTGTCCCCTGCTAATGCCTCTATCTCCTCCTCGACATGGTGGTAAAATTTTCCAAGAAGGTGAAGTTCTTTGTGCAGCAAATTTTGCACAGATGAGTTAACACTTTGGCTTGGATCTTGGCCATAGAGTCCTCCTTGGTTGGGCTCACTGTTGTGTTGTTTACACGCAGGTGGCTTGAGGACCTTGATCATATACTTTGGAGTTGTGTTTTCACTGCTTATTTTGGTTTTTATAGCCTTAGCTTCCCGGGTTATAGGGAGTCAATTGAAGTTCTGCATGGGGAACTTCACCCTTTTTCAGTTTATCAGATTGCAAGTTTGGTAGATAAAATGTGTCTATGAGTGGATGTCATTGGGTCAGGAGTGCTGCTTTTGGAGATAAAAACCTTGAAGTATGCTAGCCTTTTTTAATGTACACCTTACATTAGTTTAAGGCATGTTTGTTTCCCAGGAGGCGAGATGCAATGTGTCCATGAGTGATACATCTATTAAAAACAACAATTGTAGCATTATATTATTAATAGGGGGTGAAGTCCACTATGACATAAGATGTATTGCATAACTAGGCGTGTATGTCTCTGGTGACAATAAAGTAATTTAACAAATAACAATCCTCTTATGTAAGTTTTAAGTAAAATATATAAAAAAATATTACTTATGCTTAATTTTGTGTTTCGCAGTAGGCCTTTGATGAATTTACATTACTATATTGTACTTTTATGTTCATGAGATGTTGAAGAAAAAAATTGAAAATATTATGTCAGAAACAATTTGTAGGCAGATTTGGCTAAGGTGAGCTTAGCTTAGCTGATGCATGACCTTCCATCACAGAGGTGGGAGATTTTTCTTGTATTAAAAGAAAAAAATTGAGGCAGATTTGTTTGTTTTTCTGGTTACTTTTTGGCTTTGAAGGGCCTACTCTTTTCCCAATTATATTTCTCTTAAACCATCATGAGTTGGCCTAGTGATAAAAAAATGAGATAGTCTCAAGTACTAACTGGGAGGTTATGAGTTCAATCTATGGTGGACACCTAGCTAGGAATTATTTTCGAGTCAGACGGGTTGTTTCGAGAGATTAGTCGAGCTGCACGTAAGTTGGTCTGGACACTCACAGATATAAAAATAGAATTACATTTATCTTGCAACAATGCATGCTTATGACTATATGTCCTAAAGAATCTACTCTACTGAAAATTTATCCTATTGTCGTGGGGCCTATTCTCTTTTCAATTATATTGTCTATGATGCGTGCGTGTTTGGATGTCTTATGATCTGTTTTGATAGTTTAATCTTTTGTCTTTAACACTAAAAAAAACTTCCCTTTCTTCTCATTATTAACAATGAATAATAAAGAAAGGTCTTCTTTTTGGATGAAAAAAACAACATATCCATTTAATAGTAATGTAACAAAAAAAATGCGCCCTTTTGTTAGTAGTCCTCATTTTAGTACTAAAAATACTTTTTACTATCCCTATGAATCAGAGAATACTATGCTATTTCCGATGTTTGTGTTATCCCTATTTCCTGTTTGACTAGGCAAAAAAATGTTTTTTACTTAAACTTTTTTTTTTTTGCTAAAAACTTTAATATAAACTTGAAAATGTTTGAAGCCCGATTTTTTTTTTCAAATGACTTGTTTTCAAAATTAAATATGTGATAAGTTAAACCAAACATTTTATTATTTAACAAACCCACCATTTGTATTTTATTAAAAAAATGTCTTCTTAAGTTGATCTCACCTTTGTTTTTATCCCATTAATCGCATTATTAACTCCTGCCTGACCCTTTCAGTTGTATAACGTGGTCCGTAAAGAAGTATGGTACCGGCCCGACATGTTCTTTTATAGAGATATGCTTATGATGCTTGCAAAGAACAAAAGGGTAGAGGAAACAAAACAAGTATGGGAGGATCTGAAAAAAGAGGGAGTGTTATTTGATCAGCATACTTTTGGAGACATTATTCGAGCATACTTGGATAATACAATGCTCTCTGAGGCCATGGATATATATCGTGAAATGAGAGAATCTCCTGATAGGCCTTTATCTTTGCCTTTTCGTGTCATTCTTAAGGGCCTTATTCCATATCCAGAATTGAGAGAACAAGTTAAAGATGACTTCTTGGAGCTCTTCCCTGATATGATCGTCTACGATCCACCAGAAGACTTGTTTGAAGAAGATGAAGATAGAAACAAGAGTGAAGATGATTAACTAATTAAGAATGCTGCTCTTGCAGTTGTAGCTTTAAGTTTTGAATTTTGATAAGTCTCTAAATTTTCAAAAATATCAATGAAATCTTTCATTTTCAACTACGTATCTGGTTAATTCGTGAACTTTAAAAGTGTTGTGTCTTATTAGTTCTTTAATTTTTTATTTTGTGTGACCCATTAGACAAGTTTTAAAATTCACGCAAGTATTTGACGCAAAGCTGAAAGGTAAATCTAGTTTTGTGTTCAATAAACATGTGTGTTTTGAAAACTATCCATTTTGTAAGACATTTTTGAACTTCAGAAATTTATTTGACATAATCTGGGAAGTTTAGCATAAGTTAAACATTGTTGGGTTTTATTTTGAGGCTTTTGTTGGTGTAGAATTAGTGGATGGGCAACAATTTAGCATCTCTTTTAGATAGTGTTTTAGCTGTAGTTAATGTGTTGTCTGTGTACATTTTTTTATATCATAGAATTGAGAACTTCAAAACACAGGCATTTTAGTCATTTTGTTGGTGTCAGCTTTCTATTATGGCACATCGATTGCTAGGTATAGTATCAATAAAATTTGAAGTTATCCAAAGCAACATAAAGTCTTATGTTGGAAACTTTTGGACTTGTACAGATAAAAACCAATAAGGCTAAATGGGTATCTAGGAAAAGTAAATGATTTATTTATTACCTTGGATAATTGAAATGTTTAATAATGGTCTAAGATAATAAAAGATAGCTTGGATAAGAAAACAGAGGAAAAAATTAATTCAATGAAAACTTTAAATTAACACTTATATTAATTTAAATCTTAAATTTTAATAATCTAATCATTTTATTATTCATTATAATTATTTATTATTTATTATAATTATATTTTAGAATTATTACTTTTACATGCGTACGAGGCTTCTTTAAAGACGAAGATTAATCTAAATTATAAATTATAAAGAAATGTAATAACCAAATAAGTACTCTTTTTTTTTTATTACACTTCAACAACTTTTCATGTTCTTTATTCTATTTAAAAAGAATTACGTCATCATGTGAAATCTTTAGGGAATTAAGTGATTTTGAGTTGTTTTTAAAAGAGTTCAATTGAGAATATCTCTAAACTATTAATAAAAGATCTCAATCAAATTCACTCGGCAAAGTTCAACGTTTTAATACAAGTATCATAATTTAGGATATACAACGACTTTTCTTTCACAAATAGTTATAGTATTAGATATTTTCAATTTTTTTTTCCTCTTATAGATAATTAATGAAAAAGCAAAAAGTTCTCTAGAAATTTTAAAAAAATTGTAGGTTAAAACAACTCATCAGTTAAAAAAGAAATATGGTCGGCACACACCACAGAAGTGAGAAGTTTAAATTCCGTTCATTTTACATGAAGTAAAAAGCATATATATGTACAAAAAAAGCATTATATGAACATAATGTTTCAAATAAAAAAATATGAAGAAAAAAACATGAAATGTAAGTCTATAATGTATAGTATGAGATAAATGATGAGATGAGTAAAGACAGTACAGTGTTGGTTAAGGGAGAGGGAGGAAAAGTACAACAAATTGAAGAAACGTACAACTAATACAAAGAAAGTACTTTGGAGAAGAAGAAACAAAGGTGTAGTACAAATGTTGAGTCACATGTGTTAGGGTGTGTAGTACTCAAACTAAAGCCTTGAGTTCCCTTTCCCTCTCTCACCTTGTGTATATAAACATAGGCACGCAGAGGACATTGCCAACGACGGAGAGCAACTATGCAATAATACGATTATTGTTGAGATAGATGATTCTTACATGGTCGTCCTGAAAACACATGTAATTACGTTGTTTACGTAGCATTCAACATGTGTTCTCAGGTCGCCCCTGCAGGCTTCTTATCTATCATTTTACGGTTTTTATCACATTTTGTTCATTTTTAAGGTAAGTGTTTAAAATTTAGTTACTTTATACTTAATAATTTAACTTTTAATTAGCTACACAAAATCAATATGTCAAATATTATACCATGGGATGAAGTACATCTTTTCCTATCTTATTTATTCGAATCTCATTTATAATATTTCAAAGAGTCAATACATTGATGAGTTAAAATTGAATAACCCTACTTGGATTCAGTAACTCAAATGGTAATTTGACTAAATACAAGCATTATTTTATATGAACATATATATATATATATATACTTTTTTCTTTCTTTCAAATTAAAAGAAATATGGGGTGGAAAATCAAATTTTCCAACTCTAAAAAAAATGTAATACATGTCTTATCTATGGCTTTGTATTTTAGATTAGCTATATAACTATCTCCAATAATTATTTTTCATGCAAATATTATTTATTTAGTTTTATTAGTTGAAATTTTACATTTTTTTAAAAAGAAAAGTGACTAATTTACTTTTGAAAATGTGGGGCATACACTCCCCCCCTCTCTGAATCCCCATCTTATTTTGGGTTTGGGTTCTAATTAGTGATCACGAGGGATGTGATCCAATTTCCCTCCACCTAATTGAATGATAATAATAATTATAAATCTACTCTGTTCTTTTATGACTATCAATCAACATAGCATCATGCCACTTCAATACTTCATGAGAAATGGTAAATACATTTTTCTAATGCTATACTTAAAAACGAAGTTATGTCAAAATTTATGATAACTTCATTTACACAAACATGTACATCTGTACCCATAGTTACAAAATATGTATAGCATCTTTTGAATGGGTCTACCAAAGCTAAAGTTGTAACATCACTAAATGTAAAAAAAGAGTGTTGATGTTAACTTGTGAACGTCTCAGCTATTCTCAAACAACCACCATCTAACCCTATTAATATTTAGTTGCTAAGATGACTGGTAAGATATTTAACTTATAGGCCGAACAAGATCTATTCCACACACAAGTTGTACAATAATGTTATTTAAGTTCTAAATTCAATAGAAAAAAATCATCTTTCAAATCACAGGCTTACAACAAAGAACAAGAACTTAGCTTCTTCCGTTGACGTAGCAAAATCTCCTAACTTGTCTTCAATCCCAGCAAAACTGTGGAATCTTAGAGATCATCCTAGAGATCTTTTTGATAACGTTTCTGTTTTAAATATATCGCCAGTTTTAAGTGCATGTTTACGAGTGATAATGAAATAACTAAATTTACTTTTGTCATGTTGAATGAAACTTGTAAACACATTTTTTCTTCAGTGCTGTAAAAATTGATTTTGAATATGTAAAAACATTTTATAGAGTGATTTTTAAAAATCACAAAAATGAATCATTTTAGAATCACGATCACTCATAGACATGTCGTAAATTCATTTCCACGCCATGCGACCTGCCTCTCCTTTGCCTTCAAACCAATAAAGAGAAAGTGGAAAGCATTGATTACCTTTTACAGTTTCTACCCTTCTGGATTTGGAACATGCCCAACAGATGTTGCTGAGAAATGCAGATGGGGGCCAAACACAACATAGCCTTATCCCAATGGACCAACAGAATTCTTCCCACAAGAGTGATGATAAATGTAGAAGTGTAGAGCTGAACATCCTCTTCAAATGCTATAAATGTATACAAGACTCCTCATCATAGATCGACACTGTCAACACCATAGCAATGGAACATTGAACCACACTCGCTCCCATTAGTCCACCATTCTTTAGTAGCACCATGAGCACATCCTCCTGAAGTGCAAGTCTACTCTCAGAAATCACGTGAAAATTAAAAAACATACTACCACAACAATTATATCTGTCATACATCTCCAAAGATGTACTGGTAATGGTTGATGTTAACCAAATGTGAAGCAGCTATATGCAATAATTTTAAGAAACTCTGCATGATTAATCATAAACAAAAGTACACGAAATCATAAACTAGAGCTAAAACTCCCTGAAGATCTATTTTACTACAATTTTGAATATTGAATACTTCAATGAACATATTAGTATTGCCTGATTGGTATTTAATTTTGACCAGGGTAATGTAATTCTGTATAACTGAGTATCATCGTTAGAAAAGAAACCTAGTCCCTCAGTTACCACCTTGATATCCTTATTCTTATTTCCTTCAATGCTTTTATCATCCCCAGCATGGAAACTGAAAATCTATTCATTTAGAACTCGACGTTTTCATGCTATTATGGAAGCAAATGGAAAATTGAAAAGGAAGAGTGAGAGGCCAGAGACAAAATGGATAAATTGTTGCTAAAAGAAAACTTGTACACATTACAAGACAGTAAGAGAAGTCAGTATTAAAAAAGGGAAACGTGCAAAATGACTTACTTGAAAAAGATTGTTTGGGAGGTGAACCTTGATCAAGGATATGAAATAGCAAGAATAAAGGACTCGCAGAGAACAGATGATAAGATACCAAGTCTGATCTTAAGAAATTAGATTTGGTCTTTAATTTTCAACAGGTAACTTAAGCTCTGGATGAGATTTATGAAGTCTAAGCAACAATTCACTGCATGTTATTTGTTTTCCATCCGATGTTGGTTGTGAAAAGTTTGGCAGGGAATCCAAGATAGCAGCATGATCTGAACTCTGGCAAAGGCATGTTAAGATGGTGCAAGTTAATTCTTGGTCAAGAACAACACTCTTTTTGGCCATATCGTTGAGCAAGCCAATAATTTCTGCAGTTTCATTGTTTAAACGATATGCCTTTAGTAAGGAATCATATACAAAGACATCTGGAGTCAAGCCACAAGCAATCAATTTCTCAAAAACAATTTTAGCTTCAGACATCAGACCACTTTTTGATAATCGATTAATTAAAGTTGAAAATGTTACAGCATCTGGAGCTAAGCCTTTTCCAACCATTTCCATTAGTAGCTCTTGGAAATACGACAAATCCCCAGCTTTTAGAGATCCATTGATTATGGTATTGAATGTAATAATATCTGGTTCTAGATTTACATTACTCATTTCTTGAAACAACCTCTTAGCTTGTTCTATACTACCTTCCTTGCACATGGATGAAATCAATGTATTGTAATCGATCACAGTTGGATTAGGCCCATGTATTCTCATTCTGCCAAAAAGTCCTTTAGCAATGCTAATCATACCCAAGCCACAAAGTCCTTTAATCATTACACTGTAGGTATTTGAATTAGGAACAAACCCCAAGTTTAATACATGCTTCCACATTTCCATAGCCTTGTTGATCATTCCTGCTGTGAGATAACCTCCAATTAGTAAATTGAAAGTCATTAAGTCGCCATAGATTCTTTGTTCTGTCATTGTATTAAAGATCTCCACAGCCTCCTCAACACGACCTTCATTACAGAGCCCTTGAATCAACATATTAAAGGTGACAATATCAGGTTTAATATGGCAGTTATCCTTCAATGTTGAATTAAAAAGTAAAATTCCTTCATCAACCTTCCCATCCTTGCAAAGTCCTACGAGCAAAGTATTATAAGTAACAATATCAGGATTCTTCCCCTTCTTGATCATACTATCCATGACTTTACAGGACTCCTCTATTAGTCCCCCTTTGCACAGACCATCTAGAAGAACATTATAAGTGACAGTATTAGGTTCTTCACCTTTCTCTAGCATCAGATTTAATATGTTCAAGGCTTGCTTAGCTCTCCCATTTTTGCAAAGCCCGTCGATCAAACATGTATAAGTGACAACATCAGGGCAAATACCACGGTCCGTCATAAGATTCAGCATTGCCTTTGCTTCCTCCCATTGCCCTTCCTTACATAAACCATGCATCAAACAACTATATGTAACTACATTAGGACAAATTCCCATCTCTAGCATCTCATTGAAGAGTTCTTTTCCCCTAGAGGAATTTCCATTGTTACAAAAACCACTTATAACTGCACTATACATAACAACATCCGCTTGCAATCCCTTCTTCTTCATTCTCTCCAATAAACCCTCTGCTATTTGTAATCTTCCACCCTTACAAAGCCCATCCACCATGGTCGTATATGTCACCATATTCGGCTGGCAAATCACCTCCATTTCGTCAAGAAATCGAAGCGCTTCTTCAAATTTCTCATTCTTGCAAAGTCCGTTCATGAGCACATTATAAGTAATCACATCTGGTAATACCGAAAATCTTTTCATTTCATGAAACGACTCAATTGCTCTCTCTACATCCCCAATTCGACACAACCCCGTGAGCATAACATTGAAAACAAAGGTACTAACTACATAACCCTGTTTAATAATCAACCCCAGAACCCCAAACGCATAATTCACTTCACGAGTATAAACAAAGCATTCGATTAAACAACAAAGTGATCTGAAACCCAGAAAAACATTTGCATAAGTCATCTTACCATAAACAGATAAAGCCATTGGGTAATTTCTCGTCCTGGTGAGAGCAGCCATGAGTGCGTTGCAGGTAAACCCAGAAGGAAGAGAATTAGAAGCTATGGCACTATGAAAGAGAGAAAAGGCGTGGTTGGCGTTTCGTGGAGTAAGACTTTGGCAAAGGGAAACTAAGTGGGAATCGATATCGGAAACAGAATTTGGCAAAGGGGTCGAAGAAAAGGGGTGGATACGAAGAACTCGAGCAGAGCAACGTTTGAGGAGATGGATTTGAGAATTCATGGTTTTTGAACGAAATCAAATTCGTTTCGAAATAATATTATCAGTGTTTATGAATCATGACAAACACAAACAGAAAAGCTGCGGCAGAATGAAAAATAAAAAATAAAGATTGAAACTTTTGGATTAAGTGTGAATTGGCCTTGACCTATTTCAGGTTTCTATGGATCACTATTGCCCATGTAGAGATAGTTTGACGGGCTCTATTGCCCATATGGAACAACGAGTGAGAGAGGTGGATAACTCCCAAAAGTTACTCATGTAAATGATAAATAATTTGCCCAAAGATTTTTGAGCAACTTTCGATATTGATAGAGCTCGGCTCACTAATGTCAGTGTGAAGGTAAATTTCACCATGGAGTAATGAGAAATCACTCCCTAGTTGTGGGGGCAGTCCAAGTCAATAAGATAAAGATACTCAAGCATAAACTTTTATGTGGTGTTCGTGATGTAAAGACTCTAAAAAATATCGTTTTTGACATCGAATAATACTTTAAAGAAACAAATATTATTATTGAAGATTCAAATATCACTTTGACAATAATGCACTTGACAGAAGGATGCCAAATTATTGTTTACATAGGTAGTGGAAAGAGCAAGTGTATAGTTGGGAGATTTGAGTAGGCCAACTGACTTTGTGATCGTTAAAATGGACCACTTTGATGTGGTATTGGAGATGCAATTCTTGCTTGAACTTAACGTAATACCTATTCTCCTTGCCAAGTGTTTGATGATCACTGGGTTTACGCTAACAATTATGCATCGAAAAATCAAACAGCCAAATGAAATGAAGATGATCTCAATTATTCAATTAAAAAAGAGCCTCAACCACGAATCAGTCGAAATCGTTGAAGAGACAATTCTTTAAGACATTTTGTGTGTCCTGCAAAAGTGTTAGAATGCATACAACTTACGAAAGTATCCATTATTGCAAAAGAAAAAAAGAAGGCATAAACGCTTCAAGTTTCAACTAGAAGGCAAGGTTTGGATCCAGTGGTATCCATATCAGTTTCAAATTTAAGGCCAAAGAGAGGGAGATGAGGAGAGTTGCGTTGTCGTCGCGTCTTTGTCGGGAGTCTCCTCTTTTCTTCTCTTTTTTCTTTTCCATTTCTTCTCTTTTCTTGTTTTATTTGATTGTTTTTATTTTAGAAGTTGGATGGACTTTTGGTTTTCTTGAGTTATGAGTGGTTCATAAGTTATATTCATCTTCTTCTTTTATCTTGTTCTATTTGAAATTATGCTAAATAAAAAAGAAATGAGATGATTTATAAATACCTTACTAGATAATTATGTTAATTATAAATTTGCAACTTAAGTAGCTGGAAATTTATCCAACTTTTAAATGCAAAGATTTAATAACTAAATAAGTTAACTAATATAATTAACAAACCTTAGTTTTGGATTACTATAAATATCCATTTTTTACCTCCCGAGTTTGCAAACAAATTGGATAGCATTCAACCAGTAAAATATCTTTGTTTGATTGCATGATTCTAATCCTATAGTTTCAAGGCAAGTCTTTTCTTTTCTTTCTCTCTTTTTAATTTATACTTATTTATTTAATTTTGTTGTTGTTAACTTTCGTAAATGTGTTTGTTTTAAAATTATATCTCTAGAAAATCTTTTACATTTCATCAATGTTTCAAGTTGATATATAAAAATTACACCTTAGAACATCTTTATTAACTGTCGAGTGTCTAATTGATCTATCCACCAAAGGCTAGACGGATCAAATTAAGAGGTTTCTAAATTTGGTATAATATGTAAATCTATAGGTGTCAATAAAAGTGAAAGCATATTTGAAAGTCCATATAAACAACAATAGAACGAGACCCACTAATAGAAAAATACATCCTTAAATGATAACTATTTGGTAGTGATTTATGAAATAATTGTTAAAAAATTCCATCAATTGTCACGTGTTTAAGAATATCTATATATACGAAGATTTTGTGTTTTGTTATTTCTCTTTATTTCTATATTTATTCCATTGTCCATCCTAAAATTTAGTATAGAAAACTAATGTAGTATAATTGATTTATTTTTTTTAATCAAAAGAAAATTAATGTAAAGAAAATTTTGTTATCATAAAAAATAATCTATCTAAGGACTAGTCTCTAAAAGGTCCAAGCGGCCCATGGTTTTGGCCCCGTAGACATCAGTCGGTCTTGCTGAACCGATTCACCTTCAACGAACTGGATTGTTTTTGCCTTCATTGCAATGCAAAATTTCACATAATTTCTCCAAATTTACACATAAGAAGAGACGTAGAATTTGGCATGCCAGAAATGTCGAAGCTCCCCGGGATCTTCACCACTCCTTGATCTCCAAATCACTCCTACAATTACTGTAAAAGTTTTCGGATTCCAGTATATTTGGAAGTGATCGCACTCTTGAACTCCTTCAGCGCCCATCTCCAAGTTTCTCATTCCCAAATATGGAGTCTCCCCAAGGTGGATCCGAGAGGGACAAACCGCCCAACTCTTCATCCTCAACTTCCGCCGTTTCCGTCGTTTCTAGTTTCTGGAAAGGTAATAGTCTAATTCTAAATCGAATTCTCTTTCAATTCTTGCATTTATTGCTGAAGATAATCATGTAGTCTATGTTACGTTTTGATTCATTAGCTGCATAATTCAATTTTAACTGCAAATCTTCTGCTTGATTTCTACGCCTTAGTTTCCACTTTGAGCTCTGCTTGTAGAAAGATTTGATCTGAGAAGACTAGTTTATACACACACACACACACACACACTAGTGGTTCTTGTCGATGGTTCATCTATCCATTGGGGAAAAGTATGTTGCATTTTGAAGTATTGAGTTAAATAGTACTAACGAGTTGCAAGGCATTTTGTGTTTTTTAGATTTTAAGTTCTGGTAATACTTTTAATTGTCGTCTATTTGATTTAAAACTGCTATCAAAAAATTTATCCTCTGCGTACACAATGTGGTCATTTTGTATTTCCTATCTGCAGAGTTTGATTTAGAGAAGGAGAAAAGTGCATTGGATGAACAAGGACTTAGGATAGCTGAAAACCAAGAAAATAGCCAGAAAAATCGCCGGAAGCTTGCAGAAAGTACAAGAGGTAATGTTTTTCTATATGGTCATGTTATTCTGGATTCTTTTATTTTTACACGTGTTTGTCTGGAAATATATTTTCTAATGTGATTTTTTAAATTATTGGTCTCTGCATTCTGATAGATTTCAAGAAGGCTCAACCAGAGGAAAAATTGAACTTGTTTAGTTCTCTACTTAAAAGTTACCAAGAAGAAGTCGATAATCTCACGAAGAGGGCGAAATTTGGAGAAAATGCTTTTCTTAACATCTATCAAAAACTTTATGAGGCTCCAGATCCTTACCCTGCTCTTGCTTCAATTGGTGTAAGTGCCAAAGGCTTTTGTATGAGTGTTGCATTTGAGAAGCATCAATCATATGTGAAGTCTGAATTCCCTCCTCTCCACTCAATGGGGGAAATGGAAATCAAGAAACATATCTGTTTGTATCAAAACCTGGTGCAATTGTTTTATGCCATTTCTCATCTTGTAATGATTTTACTGCATAATGTTCTCTTTGCAGGAACAAGATTTGAAGTTGTCTGAATTAGAATCTGAGAACAGGAAAATGAAAGTTGAGCTTGAAGAGTTTAGAACAGAAGCAACTCATTTAAAGAATCAGCAGGCCACTATTAGAAGACTTGAAGAGCGCAATCGGCAATTGGAGCAACAGGTTGTAATATCTTTGTGTTCTATGATGAATGATGTCAATATAATAGTACATTGGCATTTTTCCATATAACTAAATCATACGCCCACACTATGGAATTGAAGATTCTCCATAATGCCTCAAATCAATTTAGATCAACCCATTTAGGTTAGACATGGTTTGCTAATGTCGGACAATTTGAGCTTGAAGGAGGTCTCTTGCCTCCTGCCTTGGATTGTTTTTATAGGTATCTGTTAATCATTTTTTTTGGATTGGAGTCCTTTTATATTTTATTATTATTATTTTTTTGTAGTGGATGAGTATTTTCATGGTTTTGTTTTTGTATGTCATTATTGTACATTGCTTCATTTTTCTGCATGAAAGCTCGGCTTCTTACCTAAAAATGTTCTTATTACTTGTGTTGTTATTTTTAACTATACTTAATAATGTTTTGGACCTGTACGATTCCTATTCGATCACATTTTGAATGAAAAGGTTATGTAGTTATTACCCTCTTCCTCGTTTCATCTGCTAATCTTCTTTTAGTTGTCCAGATGGAGGAGAAAATAAAGGAAATTGTGGAAATCAAGCAACGCAGTTTGGCTGAAGAAAACCAGAAGGCATTAGATGCAATAAAAGAAAGGTACCCTTCTTTTAGGGTAATGGAATTATCTAGACTTTAGTCTCGTTTTATTAATAAAATTTGAGTCTCTTTTCTTCTTCTTTTTTTTTTTAAATAAAAAAAGTAATTATATAGATTTATATGTGTGGTATGTAGAATGTAAATGGCATTATCGATACTTGATATGATGAAGGATACTGATGATATTTTTTTCTCATTCAATTTTTTTAATAAAATTTAGATGTAATTTTGAAATCTATTGGACGAGAAAGTATGTATGGTTCTTATTTCTTAAAATTTGTAGCCATACCAGTATCCGACTAAACGTTCTTCCACAATGATATTGATGTTAAAAATTGAAGCAAAGAATTTTGCCAACGGTAATTTGTTGAATACTATGGATATTTACATCTTTTTGGGGTTATGTGTGGAAACATAAACGGAGGTTGCATTGTGTTTGTTGATAGTAGAGCCTTCTTTTTGGTCATTGATGTTAAACATTTTAACTGGACCTTGAATTCTACTGTGATTTTCATTTTATTTTTAATAATGTTTAGGGAGAGATTGTTGCAAGATCAACTAAGACGAGAACAAGAAAGTGTTTCAAACATGCAAAAGCTACATGAACGTGCCCAGAGTCAATTGTTTGAACTTCGTGCTCAGTCAGGTGAATTTGCCAGTTTCTAGTATGTAGTTTAGATGACATATTTAACCAAAAATGTGAACAATCTCTTAATAAAGTTCTTATTTATTTTGTGTCTCACTCTATTGAAGTTGTACTTAAGCCCTAGAAAGCCATTTCTCCTTAGCATGCATTGATACTAGATGTTGATTATTATTCAATTGATATTTTTAGATGAAGAGAGGGCTGCAAAGCAGTCAGAGGTGACGCTTCTAATGGATGAAGTTGAGAGGGCTCAGACACGGCTTCTTAGCCTTGAACGGGAAAAGGTTTTCTTTCACTAAATTCTCCTTCTAAAGGATTCATTATCGATAATTGTATTAGAGAAAACTGTTCTCTTATTAGTAACAACGTATCATCAATAAGTCTTTCTATTGGAGTCCGTATTTCCCATATAAAAAGGACTTCAAGTTGTAGTAACTTAATTTCATATCATTGCAGAAGAAATTATGTGTAAAATTGTGCCTGAATTGCTGCAAATCAAGATTTCAAAGTTTTAGTAACTTAATTTCACATCATTGTAGAAGAAACTATGTGAAAATCGTGCCTGATTTGTTGCAAATATTTGCACATGGCTAGTTTTTTTCCCTCACTCTCTCACTTCTCTCTCTTTTGTGGTGGTGATGGTGCGGATTGAGCATGTGGAGATTATGGTTCATGATTAAACCATCAAACAGTGTCTGTTAACTGCACAGACTACTAACAGCTTCTTCTTACCGATTTTTTTTATGAAGTACATTGATTAGAACCAGTGTGTGGGTGCGAGAGGAGAGTTATCTCGAGGGTTCAATACATGCTAATTGTTGATATTTAGGTATTACATGCTGCCTATGTTTTTTATACTTTTTATCTGCCGAATATTCAGGGACTCCTGCGCTCTCAGTTACAATCAGCGAACGATGACACTGGCAATAAGAAAAGGTGAGATACTACTTCCATATCATCTTCACATCAATATGTTGATGAATGACATTTATTGTTTTAGTATGTTCTTTCCACAACCTAGTTGAGATGTCCCGGTGTGCCTACTGATTCTCAGTTTTATAGTTTTATTGCTTTTTGTATATCCCTCATGTCCACAGAGCTTTGTCTTTTTATTATTTTATATTAATAAAGAGATCCGTTTTCCTTTTCAAAAAAAATAAAAATATAGGCTTTCTTTCCATATAGGAATCACTTAATGTAATCAATGTTCTGTTTCGATATTCAGTATATAGATTTGGATTGAAGTAGTTTACTTTCCCTAACCACTATGGATTGGCCTAGTGGTAGAAAAGGAGACATAGTCTCAATAACTAAGAGGTCATGGGTTCAATCCAGGTTGGTCACCTAACTAAGAATTAATTATTCAAAATTATTAGGTTGAGATTCATAAAAAGATGCCCTACTATAATTTACTTGGAAGGATCTTTTCTAGGTTGTACAACTGTGCTCTGAGTTCTAAAGAAATGATAAAATTTGGAACAAAAGGAAGTACAGTGATATAAGACTTCAACTTGTAACGTGGCAAAGTTTGCTAGAAAGTACTCCACTTGGGATTAATAAGAAGAAATATGATAATTGTAAAAGAACTTATTTAGCTACACGAAGAAGAACTGAGATGTTGATTAATAAAAACAAAGAAGAGGAAGAAGAAGAACCGAGAAGTGTGATAAAATCTTAACCTTCCTTCAATCCTCTACAATTATCTTAAAAAACCTTATGAATTCTCACTATCCAAAAGAGCCAAAGGGGCTGCTAATTTCAGCAATTAGATTTGGAGGGGTGATAGCACCAAACTTTTGCTTTAAAAACTGCTTGAATAACCCAGGTGATGCCAGAAAAAACAAAGCTTTCTAATCCCTGTGGCTCTAATGGAACCATAAGTCAAGGGATGCTTCTGAAATTTAGTGTTTTTGATGCACGGAAGACACTAATTTGAGTTATTTTAACATTTTTCTTGACCACTTTCCGGGTCTGTTGTGGTGAAACTTTATCTTTAGCATCTACTGTTTAAATGGATGCAGAAAAGAATGGTATGCTTTCCCTTTCTGATAATAATCTTTTAAAGAAATATGGATTTTATCCAGTTTAATACTATGTACACGTTGATGAAGGCAGTATTTGTTAGTCTGAAAGTTACTCTCCTCTCTGATTCATGTTGGAATGTTTCTTTTTGTACTACATTCTATTTGAGACTGTTCTTTCGTTATGTCTGATTATTGAACCTATCACAATTTTCTTAAAAAGAAAAGAGAAATTTCTTGTTTTACCTGCTTCCTTGTGCAATAAATCTTGGAGTCCCTATGTTGCTACTCTATAGGCACTATTACACATGGTTGTAGCCCTTTTTTCTTTAGAGGATACTCCCTTTTTTGCTGTGTTTCTGGATTTTTGTATGCCCATGTATTCTTCCATTTTTTCTCATTGAAAGTTGTTTTCGTAGAAACAAAATTAAAAGGAAAAATAGTATATCTTCTTTCTTTTCTTTTTTCCCCCAAACCATCCTTCCTCATGCTTATCAGTGTTGTTGAGGCACAGCTGGGCACTCTCTTGAGGCGAGAGACGAGGCAAGGCAAGGCCTTAATGTTTTGCAAGTACCCAAGGCGAGCACCTTTAGTAAGGCGCTCGCCTTTTCCGCTTTTCAATCGTGACGACACAGGCGCTCTCATCTTGTTCAGTTCAATTTTTTTTTAAAAAAAGAAAAGATTCTTCTCCAATACTTTGATTAAGAGGAAGTATCAAAGTTTTTAAAGGTAGAATTGTATTGTGCTAATTGGTTTTTGTTCTTTGGCTGCAGTGATAATTTAGATTTAAATAGTGTCCTTGAGAATTCTTTGAGTGCGAAAGAAAAGATTATCTCAGAATTAAACATGGAACTTCACAACATTGAGACGACTTTATCAAGTGAACGAGAACAACATATTATTGAGATCAAGAATCTGAATGCATTGATTAATGAAAAGGTAGCTACCAACCTCAATTCTACTCTATAAACAAGCGGTTAAGCTGTTGTGGATTAAGATGAGACAAGTTCTCTTTGCCTTTACACAAAGGAAAGGTTCTTAACTAAAATTGTCACCAAATTTATGTTTTCAGTTACCAGGTTTGAACTATTTAACTTTGAATATGCCAATCTGAATCAATAAGCATCAACCTTACGAATTTAAGTTCATTTTCTATGCAATTGGAAGTAACTGGTATATATTTTCATTGTCTGTAACATCTGTTCTTCTTAATCGACAAGATGCCCTACTATTTGATGGTTGAATTTTGTTTAACTACTTTCTACCTTTATGATAAAATAGGAAACTGCTATTGATGAGATGAAGAGAGAGCTGCAATCAAGACCAACAGAAAAAATGGTTGATGATTTGCGGAAAAAAGTGAAGATTTTGCAAGTAAGTAATCTACCTTCATGAAAAAGAAAAATCATCTACCTTTATTATCTCTCAAAATTCTAAAGTTGTCTATTTCCTAGGAAGTATGAACACCTTGTTTTAGATAAATTGTCTACCTCCAGACACATTAAAAAATTTGTCTGAATCAAATATATTTTATTTAAAACTTTGGACACGATTTAAACACAACCAGACATGACTTGGCCACAACTCTGGAAAAATTTATCCTAGAAACTGGGGGGGAAGCATAGAGATTCTCCCTATATCCTTATAAATTGATCACTATGAAAGCATTAGGACGACATATTCTTTCTCTGTTCATAGCCAATTATATCCTTTTACATCTTTTAACCGACTTAACTTTCAATGATTTTAGTGAATTATATATATTTAGGTTAAATACGTATTCTACACACACACGTATGCTGTATGTATGTATGCATGTATGTATATGTGTATATATATAGATATACTATATAATATGGGTGACTATGCACATCTTTTTTAGCCAGTGGCACATTGTTAAAGCATGAATGATATTTTGGTTATGTAGTATAGTGAGGTTCCTTTGCATTTTGGTTCCTTGCCTCTCAAAGACTTGTCCTTGTCCATTAGGCAGTGGCACATAGTTGAAGACTTGTTCTCCGGATTTTGATTCTGCATTCTGATTTGTGTTGCATCTTACTTTAAGATGTCTGTCAAAAGTGTTGCCAAATGTTAGAATTTATTTTTCTGATTCGTGTGATCATATATAAGTCCTACGATTATGAATTTTATATTTTTTAGCAATCTGAAATGGTTCAGGTTAGATGCAACCAAAGTCTTCCTCTGAATAGTTTTCTTGGCATGGTACACTAATAATGTATTCCTTCATCTGTGAATAACTTTACTTGCATGCTCAGGCTGTAGGTTATAACTCAATTGAGGCTGAAGATTGGGAAGTTGCCACCAGTGGCGAAGAGATGAGCAAAATGGAGTCTCTTCTTCTTGATAAGAACCGAAAAATGGAACATGAACTTACACAGTTTAAGGTGCGATGCCAATTTACAATTCTGCTATCTCTTCTTACATGCTCAAATCAATGTGGATAATGGATAATTGATAAGATGACATTGGATAATGTGGATAGTGCTCAAAACATGAACTTGAAAGATGGTGCTGTAGTTTTTAGTTCATCAGTAGGTGGAAGGAAATTATTTTTCTCATATCATTTAGTGTGATTCTTATGTCTTTTTCAGGTTAAACTTTCAGAAAAGTCATCTTTACTGGATACAGCTGAAAGCAAGATAGCTGAACTCACAGAAAAGGTTGTTGAACAGCAGAAGTTGATTCAGAAGTTGGAAGAAGACATTTTAAAGGTTTCGATCTTTGGCTAGCAGAAATTCCTTCTATGGTTCATTTAACTTCTTCTGGTACATCCTGGTTTTCAAAATGATGTGTATATGTGGAAGCATCAGGTGACCAGGGGTATTCTGTTTTAAATTCTTTTTTCTTCTCCGGAAAGAGGGTGTTCTTTATTTGGGTCAAGAAAGTTGAATTTGATTTTTCCAAAATAAATGCAAGTTTGGCTCCTGTTTAAAGGGTTATTTACATATATACTGTTGACTTGACATTCAGTTTAAATAGCTCTTGCGCTCGTATGTGTTATTTTGATATTTGATAATCCTTTAGAGTTATGATAGTAACTCTTAAGTGCCGTTTCTTTGAAAGCAGGGTTACAACTCCAAGGACCAAAAGGGTAGTTTATTTGATGAATGGGATCTTTCTGAGGCAAGGGGTGAGCTTTCTGAGGTATTCTTTCTGTCAATCTTCATCCTCTTGCGGTTGTTGAAAGCTTAAGCTCTAACAAGTGGTTTGTTATTCCGACCGTAATGTAACTTTTGGTCTTATTTACTTTTATTTAGAAGTTGCAATAATGACCTTGACTTTTGGGAGACAACAAAATGATCTTTTTAGCAATCTGGGTGATAGTTTCTGTTTCCCATTTCCTTTTTCTAATAAAAAATAAAGAATTAGAAACCAAAACCAATTATCAACATGTTTTGGTTTTTATTTTAAAGCAAAAATGAAATTTGAAATACAGGATGTTGGGTATCCAAGTTTAACCCTACACTACCCAACAACCAAGAAAAGAGGAAAATTTCCTCGTGTACTTCGATATACGGTAATGAATATAATAACAAGTATGAAAAAAACCTATAACAAGTTCAACTACAAAAACAGAACAAGAGAATCATGTGAGCAAGAAATAAGAACAAGATCTCCTCTAGTCGATTGGAGAGCATTGTTCCTCTCCTTCTCAAGATTCTGAGCTCAAATTATCCATGCCCCCCCAGACCAATACCTCCAAAACCCTTCATAAACCTCTCCACTGATCCACATACCCTAATGCATAGCCATCTGTGACGTTCCCTTTTTGTCCCCTTTTTGTACATGTGGATGATTTACACACAAGATCATTGAAGTTTCCAAGATGTTCTAAAAAATTGGAAATGTAGATGAATCTCAGTTCTTTTCTATGGTTTTTATACCTCAACCTCATATTTTTATTTTCTGTGATTTTTATACCTCAACCTCATTTATGCATTCTCTGTGGCAAACCAAGACCTATGATCACATTTTTACTCAGTTGCATTGAAGATCATTATTTTCCTGGCCAAGCATCTTAGTTTGCATTATCGTTGATAACTAATTCCACTTCTTACTTTCTTATGTAAGAATATTATCACAGATCTCTGACATTTAGGTTAGAATGCTGAAGGAAATATACTAGGGCATATAAAAACAGAAATAAAAGATAAAAAATAATATACCACCCAATTAGCAAATTAAAAAAAAAAGTTGGGCCGAGAATTACAAAAACCTTATTAACAAACATGTTTATAGAGGAATTAAGTCTAATCAAATCCTAAGGATCCTTCCCCTCTTCCTCCAGACCTTACCTCTCCACCCTATGAAGATTCTTCTATTCCCCCTAGGCCAAATACCCCACAGCATAGCAGAAAATATACAAATAAAAAACATGAAAATAAAAAGGCCCTTGATCTGCTATACTAAATTATTTTAAATCACCGGTTGACCCAAAAGCTTAAATTAATGGGTGAAGGAAAATTTAATATTATATCATTCAACCTTCCCTCAATTGTGGGCTTGATTTATGAAGAAAACCCAACAAGTAGAAACCAATTTTAATTGGGAAGGAAATAACAACGAGAGTCTTGAAGGCATGATCTTCTAGGACCACTTACTCTGGTCCTATCTTATATCACTAGTCGATTTAAAAGTTTAAGCAAATGGGTGAAGACAAATTTAATATTATATCCATCCATATGTTTCATTGTTTATTGATGAGTTTATGTTGGTGTTATATTTTTCCATATTGTATAATTCTTTCCTTTTCCATTTGTAGTCCTAATGTATGTGGCCACTTGTATGTCAGAATGTAGATCGAAAACATTTCCCCTTGGATCAAGATCAAAGCTCAATGCTAAAAGTAATTTGTAGTCAGAGGGACCGTTTTAGAGCTCGCTTGCGAGAGGCAGAAGAGGTGCTCTTAGTTTGTATCTATCCTCATTGCATAATTTATTTTTAATTAGGATGAGACCTTTCTTTTGTCTTGAGATAACAGATCCAGCAGTGTAATATTTTCTTCTGATGCATTAGGAAATAAGACAATTGAAGGAGAAGATAGGACAACTTACAGTTGATCTAGAAAAGACAAAAGCTGATAACGTCAAATTGTATGGAAAGATACGTTATGTCCAGGATTACAACCTTGAAAAAGTAGTGTCCAGGGGATCAAAGAAGGTACTCATATTTGTGTCATTGTTTAAAATAGAGCATCATTCCTCCCCCATCATTTTTTATTTCTTTGCTTCTTTCAATAACTTCAATTATCTACTTCAGCATGCAGAGGATCTCGAAAGTGGTTCAATGTCTGACGTTGAATCTAAGTATAAAAAAATATATGAGGATGATATAAACCCATTTGCTGCGTTCTCCAGAAAGGTTTTTTGCTCCTCACTCTTATTGATTTTAGAATTTAGATGTTCATCTAGTTCTCTAGGTCATGCGTACATTGCATTTTCTCTCTCTCAAAAAAGAAAGTATATAGAAACATACCATTTCACTTTTTAAATGAAAATTGAAAACACTGCTGCATTAGGACCAGTAATTTCCTTCCTACATTCTTTGCAACACTCTAATCAATAATGTTATAATAGAATGACATGACATCTTCCACCTCTGCAAAATTTGGCCATGTGCACGGTTCAGGGAACAATAATGCCTCTTGTTGATTTACTGATTCTTTTTTACTTGTTCGTTCCAAATCACATAACCATCACACTGTATACTATTGACTTTGTTTGTTTTAGGAAAAGGATCAGAGGTACAAAGAGTTGGGCTTCAGAGACAGGATCACACTCAGCAGTGGGCGATTTCTTTTGGGGAACAAGTATGACTCCACATTCTCTCTGATTTTTATAATTTCATTCTCTTTTTTTTGTCAATGTGGAGTGCACAAGCAGCGTAAATAGTTCTATATAGTTTGATATAACCACTTTATATTTCATGCTCTATCATTCAAACAAACGTTACTTCCTTCTAAACCACAATAAATATCAGATATTCTTAAATCACTATCTGGCCAAGTCTGGTTTTAGGAGAAATGGCTGAGGATTTACAGTACATCCTCAAGTTATTTGGGATGGTTAAATGATTTTTTTCCCTCCTGAAATCTAAAATTTTCGGTAACAAATAAAAGTTCTTTTAAAGAAATATTTTTTAAGGAACTAGTTGATCAAGAGGTGATGGACTGAATCACTGATCACCTTGTGTTAGTTTGAAATTTTTAGAATCCAAGGTGCATCCTAACAAACTTAGTATTATAATCAATTTTAAGAAAATGTGATACATGTAAGTATTTTAATTAAAAGAGATTATTTTTTTTTTCAAAAAAAGGTACTTAAACCAAAAGATATGACAAACCCAACCTATTTAACTCTGGAGGGTAACAGCACTCTCATCTTTTGCAATAGCTGAATTATGCATCAAATCCTTGAGAAGTTATTTCCATTTTCCATCATGTCTGCGCCATTTATGAACATTATACGTACGTGCTTCTCCCTCTTACGATCATTTATGACTTCCAAACGCCATCGTCAACTCCTTTGTCTTGTTTCTTCTTATTTTGTTTCATTTTTTGGTGGAAACATTTGGTATCTTAGTTCATCGCTAAGACATTAACCTTCTTTCAGATATGCCAGAGCTTTTGCATTTTTCTACACAATCGGGTTGCATATTTTGGTATTTACATGTCTTTACAGGATGTCAGCACTGAGTCATCTCAGGTAACCCATTTTTCATTTTATTTTTAGGTATAGACAAGGTTTTTTTCTTTTTTTGCTAAATTATTAAAAATAGCCTTAAACTTTGTCCTATTTCAATTATATCTATATTCTTTCACTAGTTGTAGTATTACATGTTTTCTTTTATAAACGTTTCAAGATTTCCTTCAAAACAGAAATTTGTTAGAATGTTGAACATAAGATCACTGAGGTTTTGACTAAGACACTTATCTAAGTCTAAAAGAACGGATTTAAGACACATTGACTTCTTTTCAAACATTCTAACGGTTATTGATTCGAAGTGCAGTGTGTATATATATATTTTAAAATTTAAAATTTATCCTTTTTTTGCTGTTCAGTAATCTTTTCCTTCCTCTCTTCTGCAGTAATGGTCCTGAGGAATTTCTGGTTGGAGACAAACATGTAAACCTCCCACACGGACTTTAATCTTCTTGAGTTTTGGTTTTATCAAGTTACTGATAAGGTCAGAGATACAAATCAACTTTTCATTACAGAATGTATATGAATAATTCATAACGTAAAAAAGAAAAGAAAATTCTTCTTTTATTACTGTACAAATGCCCATCGGATGTAGTACTGGTTCTTTTTTTTTTTTTTTTTCCTGCTCGTTTCAAGTGATATTATTTTTTGGTACAAAAGTTGTTCATACTGTCTATTTTTATTTCAATTGAGCAAATTTTGGATTGAGAAGTTGCAGCCTCCTACTTTCAGCATTGATGAATTGTCAATGAAAATTCCCAGTTAATTGGTTTGTTGGACATAGGTTTATAAAAGTGTTTATTTATTTGATTTATTCGTGAGTGTCCGTCCACGTTAACATGTACTCATCACAATGATTAATTCTAGTCAACTGCACTCTAATTTGAGCTCATTTTCTTTAATATTAAAAAGGGTGGTTGGTTACTTTTAACATAGTAAGTTTATTCAAACTTAAAATGATATTGTTTAGGTGATGATTTAGGTAAATAGATTTTGTGGTTAGAGATATTTTGAGTTGATTTTAAATTAGATTGGTAAAAATAATTTTAAATCACTAACAAATGGTTCTAATTGATTTGGGCATAAAATGATACAAAAACATTAGTTTGGGTTTAATTGATTCAACTTCGAACAATTGCATTAAAAAGAAGTCCAACGAGAATAAACAGTTTAGAAACTGAGTTGGGACTAACTATTAGGTGTTGGAGGTGAGCTAATGCGTGTTTGTATTTACTTTTTAAGAGACCGTTTGGGGGAAGGAAAGGATCATGATAATCCTTGGACTATGAAAAAGTAAAAATTATGATAATTCTCGTTTGGAGGAAGAATTATGTGAGAAGGATTAAGGATTACGAGAGGATTATGATAATCCTTGTTTGAGAGATAACCCTTCTCGAAAGAATTATGAAAATTAATTATTGTATGATTATTTTTTAAATTCGTATTCATAATTATATTCGCATTTTTAATTTACTGAGATTGTTAATTGTTTTTTGGAAAACATGTTCCATTAGTTTTCGTAAATACAAGGTAAATTTTAAAGGTTTTTTACGCAAGTATTCTATGCAAATAAATCAATGGATACGTTATGTGCGAACAAATTATACTTCTTTTTTTAATTAATATTGTGAATGCAATATCAGGAAGTTGTGTATAGTTAACAATTGGTTTAAACTAGCAACAACCAACGTAATTGAATTGAACTAAAATGAAATACGAAATAATGTATAGTTATTATTAGGAATGCATTTAAATGGTGAAGTCAATTACATCGGACATCATGCTGAGACAAGAAAAAAAAGCTAAAACAAATACGAGTCATGTGGTTGAAGTGAACAGAAAATTATGGGTTATCGCGTAGAATGACCTTGTAGTAGGCGAGCTTCATCTCATTAGGCAGATCCAAGAAAACTTTCATGACGGCCAACTTCTGTGTTATTACCATCATACATTGGATACTGTCCTATACACTAAAGCTGAGGGATATCCTGCGTAATGACTTCCTACCGCAGAGCATCTTCCTTTTGTCTACCTATCTTCAACACAGTCCATTGTGTCGCGAATGACCTCGACAGTCTCAAAATTATGCCATTCGTGCTTCCTTTTGGATCCGCTGGAATTCGATTTATAGTCGCTGGACCTATCGGGTCGTGCGCCCATCATGTCTTTAGGCGACATGTTCATTCCCGCGCTAAACATAGCGGGAGACTCCATATCCAACCCACTTTCGGTTCAACTCCCTTGCTTCCGCTTGTCACATTAGACCCAATATCAGTTAATGTCTCTGTGGAGGACCCCGTTGTGCTATCTTTCCCAAAGACACACGACAACTCGTCGTAATGTGGGAAATACTTGTTCAGTAGGCCTTTGGCTGTAGGATGCGTTTGTTAAACAATAAATAAGTGGTCATCATTTTTCGATTATCATGATGTAAAAACTTTAAATTCACTTAGCTACTTACCCTAACCCAATTGTAGAAGACGTCCTTCTCCGCAATGATGCATTTAAGCTCGTGGTTCCAGCCAAAGCCATTGCACGCCGGTCTCCTCATTTCTGCAATTGTCTGGATCGATCTTTTCAGTAACTTGATTTTACTTTTGATAACAGTGGTCGACGTCAAACGACATCTTAACATCCTCTCTCCCAACATTCTCACCAAATGGGCCAAGTAACCGGGTTGGAAGGTCCCATATTTGTCTGACCTCCACCCTTCAGTGTTAACCAAGTCCACAAGACAGTCAACGAGATATGACTCCTCTGCTTTCATCTATGGATGCTTCGGATTCCTCGATGAACTGGCTATACTGACAAACAAATGGAATTTTAAAAAAAAAGTGTAAGTGACATATGTAGACAATGAACACTTTTCAAAAAATGGGAATTACAAAAATAGGTTTTATGTAAAACAAATTCGTCAATACAAACAAACATTCTATAAAAAAGTGAATCGCATGCGGCATAGTAAAAACATTTTATTAACGTGGTTCTACAACAACTAAGATGGTACTGGTGGTTACGCAACTATCATTCACTGAACATCACCTTTGCGAGGTCATCCCTCCATTGAATCTATTTGTTTGAGGCTTTAATGTAGTTGATGTTGTCACCTCCAGTTGTTAGTAGTTCAAGTTACCCTCGTCGTCGTCCAAGATGTTGACGTTTGTCATCTCTCGATTAATAGATTATGTAGTAGAAAACACGCCCTAATTGTGCGACATTGGACTTGAACGGGGTAGTATGACTTTTGGTGGAGGATTATCCAACGATCCTTTGATAAACTGAATGCTCGTTCAATATCATTCCATGCGAAAGAATGTTTCATGTTGAAGAACTCCTTCGACGTTGTTGGTACATTTTCGGCTCCATGCCACTCTTGGAGGTGATATAGTTGGCCTCTACAAGGGGCCAGAAATCCTTCCGCATTTGGGTACCCCATGTTGTAAAGGAAGTAATACCCTGATATGATAACGATTATTTTTATACTGTAAACAAGGGTATTAAACAAAGGAACGTGATAGTGGGGTAGCAGTTGGTTTTACCCTTTGGGAACTTGAGTCCGTTGGGTTGTGAAATGACATCTCGGAGGATGTGCGAGTCGACTGCAGTCCGTTCGGTAGCAGTTGGTTTTACCCTTTGTGGATTTCAATGCTTTGTTCTCGTTACCTATTTTTAAAGTTCAAAGCTTCTCTAAGATCGATGATGGTACATTCAAGTTACAAAATATGCGCATATAATATTATATGTAGTATATATCTCAATTTTAACCTTTAGAAGGTTGAATAAGAACTTTTGCTTACCAAATGTTGTAGCAAATCTATTTGAGAAAATATGTGTGTGGATATTGTTAGGTTTTTTTTTTTTCACTTTTGTAATCAATGTATTACACCTTTTATTTGGTTTAATAAATGAAAATTTAGTTATTTATTACTAACTTATGTTTATTGGGTAATTATGTAACATATTTGTAACGTCCTGGGTTTAGAGGGGGACATGAATGAACCAATATCCCATCCAAATTAGAGGAATCTTGAGGACATGAGAGTAAGGTTAAGAAATACTTAAAAAAATTTAAAAATTTACTATTTATACCAACAAGGTGCACCTTCATTTTTAATGGCTCGATAATAGGAACTCCAAAGTTAAGCGTAATTAACTCGAAATAATTATTTGTTATGGTGTTTGTTGGATTTTAATTATATTATATGTTATAAGGTTTTTAAGTAAAGTTGTAGATTTAAGGAAATTTTGGGTAATTATATGTATTTATGTATGTATGGTTAGTATGGAAAGAAAATGGTGATTTGGAAAAATCGGACAGTTTTAAAATAAAATTGAAAAAATATGAGCGACTTCAAAACTATTTAGGTGAATGGGGTAGAATTTTTGGCACCGTTGAAATGCGTCTCTTGACCCTTAATGATTTCTTCAATATCATTTTTTGTTTTATATATTCTTACTATTTTTTTTTATTTTCTTCAAATAGTAAGTCCATTTAAATTCCAACATATGCCATAAAAAGAAACATATATGAAATATTTAGTTATTATTTTTTTTACATTGAAAACATCATATCTTGTTTAGGTTAAAATACCATTTTGGTATTTATATCTTGATCTTTGTTCAATTTTGGTTAATGTACTTTTAGTTGTTTATTTTTTCACTATTATTATTTATTACTTAATACTTTTTGATTTTGTCTGTAGATTCATATTTACTTAATGTTATTTTAATGATTATATACTTAATAACTTTTAATGATTTTTGTAATAATTTATTATTGTACTTCTTTTGTAATTTGTTTGACAATATCTTCTTTTAGTAGTATGCTCTTCTCCAAAATCTATTTAATAATAATGTTCATGATGATTTGATAATCTTGCCAATAATTTAGGGTTTAGGGAATGATCTTTTTAAGATTTATGTAATAATTAATCTCTATAGTTTCATTTCTTTTGTTATTTTGGATGTATCGAGTTTATACTATCACTCTTAAATCGGCACCATTTTTAAAAAGATTGATTCAAATACATAAAATTTAAATTTAACTAAAACATAAAAAATAATTAATCAATCATACTAATAAATAAAACATTAAAAGAATTAACAATGTTCATAATACATATAATTTTATTCTTGTGCAGAGGAAGATCACTTATTACGTTGAATCCGACCCTATTGGTTCATGTAGTGTCCAAGATCACTATGATCTCTTACATTTGCTTATTGCCCCATGTTTGAATGAAATTGTGAGGTTTGACCTTCCTCCATGTGCAATGTGTCATGGTTTGTCCAAAAGAAGTCGAATGTCAATGGTAATTATGGGAGTATTGGTGAAATGATCAGTCGAGGATGTTGCATACTGATTTTGAAAATCAGGTTGAAATGGAACATGCTCATGTTTAGCTAGATCACCTTGTTTTTCATCCAAAACATCACCTTCAAAATAACTTACTCTGTATATGGATGTCAAATTAAGCATATCAATTTTTTCGTTATAGCCACCGCATTTGATGGTGTACTAGATATTTTCAACTGTGCAAACTTTTCCTATAATTCACAGAACTATAATTAGACTATGCAACTAAACCGTTCTTAACTAATTCAATTAAATAATAAACTCTTACCAAAAATTGGTATGATGCTTCTGCCTTTGTGATGTATCATCGGCTAATATTGGAATACCATTGCATGTACCCAAGCGCAACATCTATGTTGTCCTTGATTAGAGGCGCGCTTGCAATAAAGCTACTTCGATCTTCCCAAAGTGAAATTTGGATAGCCAAATATCTAACCCAATCACGCTCGTGCCGACCACGTAAATCATTTGAATGTAATCAGGCGTCTATGTCACAAGGTTCAGATATTTGTTGTATCATCCCAAACTGACGCATTACACGATCTGGATAATGTCATTCCACCACGAAAAAGCATATGAGCAGACATCTAGATGTCCATAACTCATACCCACGATACAATAAAGTGGAAAGCTTTGTATTAGGTAGTTATATTGCTCCCAACAAATCTATATGTGTTTTAAATTATTAATCAAACAAAGAAGATAAATATTATTCCAGGGTAAAAAAACAAAGTAATATCATGAACTGAATCGTACTTGAGTATATACAACTGTGTCCAATATATACCGATATTGAAGTAGAACATATGTAGGTGTTCTAATGACGGAGAAGTTGTCATTTCATCTACAATACCAATCATAAGTTCAGTATAAGGAGCTGTTAATAAACATGTTAAATATTGTTAACAAATAAAAGTACTTATTGTATTGCTCGCGGTTTGTCACCTAAGTGATCCTCATACCGATGTAGTCGATGAGGTTTTAGGAGAGAAAATCGATCCCATGTCTGAATGTGTAGCAATAGAAGAGAGTCTGCAATGTCCTTCCCATCAATAACTGTTGGCCTTGCATAATTGTCTATACAACCATGCAAGACAGCCAACCGTAAGCTCTCATTCCACTTTCCTTTATTTGTCATTTATTTTATTATCTTCTAAGTTGAGAAAAATGAAATTGGAACAAATTTAGTTTGGAATACGACTTGGAATTTTGAATGTTGAAAGAAGGAAACTAAGGGCAAAAATGTAGTTTCATTTGAAGTAAGGGGGAAATATGGTCATTTTTATATTATTAGTATTACTTTTTTTTTAAAAAAAAATAGAAAGAAATCTAGAGTCTTCGTCTTCATGTTTTGACCTCCTATCTCTATTGGTTCGTTCACCATCTCTCCCTCTCCTTCACGCTGACACCACCATGAACCTTGACTGTCGTTGCGCCATCGAACGATGACCAACATGCCATGTGAGCCACTATGTTCGTCATCATCAGTTGTGTAGCTATAGACCGAGTTTACATATGATGAAGTTGTTGCGAGTTGCTCAGGTTACAGATTTGCCATGCAAAGCCAAGTTCGTTCAAAGTTGTTGCATTGCTCCTCGTCTGTAGCTCCTTACGTTGCGTTGTGTCGTTGCTAGCTTGGCGGATCTGTTCATGTCGGCAGATTTGGTGCTTTCTGGTGAGTTTGTGGATTTTCTTAAACAAGGGGCATGTGGTGAGACGACCTGTCCCCTCCATTCTGCTGTACGTATCGGTCGACATCTATGTTTCTAGAATGTCGTCGTAGTCTCTTCGCAGTGGGAGTCGAATGAGAGGGGTCTACTAAAAACGATATTATGATTATATACAACAAGCATAACTTAAAGACATGATCATATGAAAGAGAAATTGTATTAAATATGCTGATATTATTATGAACGTCGCGTACTGACGACGAACCACCCGCGTTATCTAACGCATCAAGATTAAGTAAATAATCTTCCTCATGTATACAACTCAGAAAGTTAGACTTCATATCTACATACATAAAAATCAACGAAACATTAAACAAATATAAAATTTCGCAATATAAAATTTATGAAATGTAATATTTTGTCAAGCACTCTTGTTATATTCACACAAATTTACCCCTTTTTGTTATATTGGTCAAAATTCAAAAGTCGAACTTAAAATGTTACTGTGTAGTAGTACAACTTAACTTCCCAATTTGCTTTCTAGGGCCGCATCACTCGTTATCTTTCAAATCGCCGCCGATACTCATGACCGGTCGTCTCTTGCTGATGCTTCAACAATCGCTCGTGTCTGTGTCCCTGATCGGAGGCCCAGAAGCTTTCCCCGCAGGAGCTTCCGAAATCTAAACCACCTTTGCTCCGTCCTTCTGCCATTTATACAAGTCAAGCGCTTCTCCTTCCAAGCACAGTACAGCCGCATCAAGCTTGTCCTCCGTCAACCGATTTACCGCCAACTACCGCTAGACACGATGCAACCATCCATCAAGGTTTGAACATTGTTACCTCCAATTTCCGTACTCGCATTCGAAAGGAGGAATTTCACGGTTGTTTGGGGGCACTGGGGGCGCTTATTCCATCACTACTCGAGAGGTTAGTATTATCATCTCCCTTTGTTTCTTGGTCGATCCTTCTTCCATTGGAACTGTGATTCTGTCTTGGTTTCGAATAATGCTCACCTGCCTCAAGGAATCGAAACTTCACATTTCTCTCCATTTCCGATAACTTGATCGCGAATCCAGCCATTTCTCTTCCAGCTCTACGACTCTTGCCTCTATTTTCCTGACCATTTGAGAAACAACCGCTCTGATACCAAAATTGATAGGCCTTAGTCTCAATTTTAGCTACCCAAGAGAAACCAATTACATGATGAATACCTAACCATACCAGCAAAACAGCATAACAAAGCAAGAGACTCAAGACATTGTTGCCTCCGAGTGTACACCTTTACTATCGGGGTTTATCAGACTTATGTTGCTCTTTCTCACCCTCTGTTTTGTTTATTTATTTATTTATAATTATTCATCGTACAATCATTTGGACCTTTATCTTCTCTTCACGATTTATTTACCATATCATAATTTTGGTTATCTGGTTTTTAGTGGTTATTGTCATCTCGATGGTATTCACTGCTGATCATTTTTCATCCAACCCCTGAAAACAAGACAAAATGGTTTCAGAAGCTCTTCAAAAGAGGGTGAATGGAGAGGCTGAAGTAAATCTTCAGAAGCAAGGCGAGCAACACCCACGTCATAGTTTAAATGGAAGATGTGGAAAATCAGGCTCTGAAAGAAAGAGTGTTAGATCTTGTCCAGATGATAGTTGTCGAGAAGATAATACAGGTGTAGCTTCTTATAAAGATGTACCAAGCAGTGTAGATATAGATATGCAACCTGATTCTTTACGTGTAAGTGAAAACATTGTTTAGTAGTAAGTGCGTTTAAAGTTGTCATGCAATGTTATTGTGTCTTTTGACTGCACTGTGAGTAAATACAATACTGTTTTACTTCAGAAGAAGACAAGAAAACAGAGAGAAATAAGCTTCCAAGATATGGGTAACAACGTCGACATATTTGATGATGGTGATGATGACGATGACGACGATAGTGACTGGGAACCGTTACAGAAACTCAGGGAAATAGTGAAGTGGTTCTGCACCAATTGTACCATGGCCAACCTTGATGTTGCTGTACACTGTGACGTCTGTTTGTGCTCCTTTTCAACATAATTTTTCTCTCTTCTGTTATGTTTTGTTTTTTCTTTAACCTTTGGTTTCAGGATGCGATTCGCATTTTTGAATGTATATTTTCCCTTACAGTCATGTGGCGAACATAAAGAATCTGCAATTCTCAAGCATGGGTTTTTTGCTCCTTCATTTGTACAAGATTCAAATTTTTTAAAGACTGAGCTTGAAATGAAAAGAACTGATAAAGGTGAGTCACTTGTTGCAAATACACGTGTTGTGTATTTTAATTTTAATCCATTAAAGCTTCTTCTTGTCTTTGTATTCTTCATTCTTGTACTTTTAGTCTTATTTGCTTGGTAAATGGGTGGCCCTATTTCATGTCATATTGTATTATTTATTATTATTTTTTAATTTAAGACAGCTGACCATTGGTTTCCTTGAAATATTCCTAGATATGTTATTGTTAAGTATGTATAGTGAACTTATACTATTTTGAATTTAATTGGATGTTAATATTTGACCATGTATGCTGTTTCTTTTCTCCTCTCCTTGTTTGATACATGCCCATTTTTTTTAATTAGCTTTTCTATAAATTCTTGTACGTAGTTACTAGTTCTTTTTTGAATATTTCTCTCCCCTCTTGCTAAACACTAACTCTAAACTCCAGCCTCTGATGCAGCCATCACCATCTGCTGCCATAGTCTTCGTTGTCAACGGTCATTGCCATCACTGTGAACCTTTGTGGGTTCTTCGTTCTGTCTTTTGTGTCTCTAGCATTGGCTTTTCGATGTCTTTGAATTAAAAATATCCTGTCTTTCCGTTGCCATCTGCCATTGTTTCTATCATCATATTCTGTCACCATTGTCATTATCATTGTCCTTGTTGTCGTTTCACTGTCGTTGTGGGTTTTCAACGCTTTTTGGGTTTTCTTTTCTCCTAGCCGTCTACTCCTATTATTGGCAGTTGTTCTCCTTTGCCATCCTCCATCGTGCCAGATTCTTTTCTTCCTTTAGTTTAACTTGTTGGTTGAGAAGGGAAACATTGTCATGCCAAGCACGGTGGTAGCAGAATTAGAGAGAATCATGTGCAATTTTTTCTGGGAAGGGCAAAAAGGCAGCAAAATAATTCACTTGGTAAATTGGAAACCTTGCTCACAAACTATGGAGACTGGGTGTCTTGGTGTGGGAAACCTGAAAAACAGAAACTTGGCTCTTCTATTTAAATGGAATTGGAGATTTTTAAAGGATCCAAATGCATTTTGGTGCAAAATAGCGAGAAGCATCCATGGATCTAACTCCTCCCAATGGCACTCTTCTGGAAAATCTGGTCTAAGTCTTCGCAGCCCCGGGATTAGTATATAAAAAATTTGGTGTTCATTGAACCATCATGTATCTTTCAAGCTAGGTGATGGCCAAAAATCACATTCTGGAAGGATCCTTGGTGCTTAGCAGTTAGCCCAATCCTTCAGTCATGCTTTCCCCAATCTCTTCCGAATTGCAGCCAATCCCGTGGCCAAGGTTATTGCAAATTGGGACTCTTCAACATCTTTATGGAGCCCCTCTTTTCGCTGAGCACTAAAAGATGAGGAAATTGAAGAATTTCAGCTTCTAATCGGTGGTCTACAAGGTAAAGCCATTTCCTTAGCCTTAGATTCAAGAGCGTGGTCCTTGGATTCTTCAGAAACTTTCTTGGTAAAATCTTTTAAGTTCTTAACTGCCTCTTCACAGATTGATAAATGAATTCAGCAAGCTCTATGAAAATCTAAGAGCCCAAAGAGACTAAACATTCTGGTCTGGTTTACGTTGTTTGGAATCTTAAACTGTGCGGCAACTCTTCAACAAAAACTCCAAGCTCATTCCCCTTCAGTTTGTCCACTTTGTCATGCTGCAGGAGAGGATCTTCAACATCTTTTCTTCGTTTACTCTTACTCTCGTGAATGTTGGTGAAAGCTATTCTCACTTTTTCAGATTTCGTGGGTGTTTGGCTTTTGCTTTAAAGACAATATACTTTCAGTGTTCAGTGACCCATCCCTTCCTAAAAAATCGAATATCTTATGGTCTAATGCAGTCAAAGCACTGCTATTGGAACTTTGTTTTGAAAGAAATCAGAGAGTTTTCCATGATAACATACCTTGCATGGTCTGACTTGTTTGCCTCAGCATGACTCCTAGCTTCCTCTTGGTTATCTCTCTCGGCTTTTCACAGATTATTCAATTCAAGAAATTTGCCTAAACTCGAATGCTTTCCTTTTTACATTATAATGTATTTCCATTGACCTTTGTTGAGCTTTCCACTTCAATGTATTTTCTCCGTACTGTTTCTTATGTTCCTTGGATGTTTCTTCTGTTGTAACAAGGCTGTACATAAGTTATCCTATTTGTATCCATTTTACTATCAGGAAGTCTTTGTTTCCTTTTCACAAAAGAAAAAAAGAAAAAGAAAAAGAGAAATGGAAACAATTTAATTGATAAATGAAATAAAGGAGGAAGAACTCCAAGTCACCCAACGATTACATAAAATTTTGTCAGTGGAAAAATAAACAAGAAAGACTATAAAAAAAGGGCCTATAAAGTTTACACTAATACAAATCATATGAATTTTAAATTAGTCGATTGACCCGTAAGTTTAAGCTTACGAGTGAAGGTAAATTTAATATTATATCATTTAACACTTTTCCTCGGCTTGAAATCTAATGTTAATTGGAGGGGAAATAGCATTGCAGAGGTTTGAGTGTAGGACATCTTGAACCACTTGCTCTGGTACCATCTAAATCACCAATTAATCCAAAAGCTCAATCTTATGGGTGAAGGTAAATTTAATATCATATCATTCAATTAAACAAGACAAATGCAAATCCACACCACTGTCGTTGGAGGAAAATGAATCTCGGAAGTGTTGCCCTTTAGAATACAAGGGGCCTAACATCGGCAGAAAACAAGCGTACAAAACAATTTTGCCAAGGGAAAAGAGGTCCT
Source organism: Cucumis sativus (assembly GCF_000004075.3). Taxonomy (NCBI): domain Eukaryota; kingdom Viridiplantae; phylum Streptophyta; class Magnoliopsida; order Cucurbitales; family Cucurbitaceae; genus Cucumis; species Cucumis sativus. The sequence continues at coordinate 28,516,148 of NC_026655.2, forward strand.
CTTTAATATCTGTAAAATGATGGAGGAACTTATCTTGGACCTTCTCTTTTAGGTTTGTTTGCCACTTGAATTAGAGAGCTCTCTTGGGTATAACGGGTCTCGGAAGGGTTTGGAATTTTACTAATTTTTAGCATCCCTTATCCCCTTTTTCTGGACTCCAATAGTTGAATCTCCTGCTTAAATGTAATGTGTGTGTGTGTGTTTTGATATAAATATATTTGGGTGGTTTCGGTTGATTCAGAGTGATTCCTGTTCTTACGTCTTCTTTATAATTTCATTTGTCATTATTTATAGCTTTAAGTGTCTAACTGCAATTATTCTTATGTTGTATTTGTAGCCATGGTTTCACAAGTATCAACATCTAATAGTTCCACGGCAATAGGCTTTGATGAGAGAATGTTGCTGCATTCAGAAGTATGGGACTTCGTTCAGAACTTTTTATTTTGTAGATTCTCAAGCATTCAATTTCTTTTTGTCATTTCTTTTGTGTCTTCGGCTCTGATTGTTGGATGCAAATGCATGTATTTTCCTGTGGAAATCTTCATACTTTCAAAGTTTACAGCTATTCTACTCTTTTTTTGATGTAATTTCTTTTTTTGACGTCTAGTTTAATTTACATGTTTGTACTGTGTCTATGTCACATCATACTATAATACTATTGTTCGTGCCTGATTCTGAAAGATTAAACCCGAAATGTGGTGGAAAAATTTCAGATGCAAGTCTTTTTTCAGTTATTTATTTAATTGATTCGAATTTAATTTAAAAATTGGATCACAGTTCAAAATTCATGTGCAATATGGGGACTGTCTTGTAAGCAGAAGCTCCAATATCAGGAGTCTCTAATTGCAAAAATATGTTTTACTCCCTCTATGCCGCTCCTATCTGGTGTTTCCTTGACAATAATGTTACAGGGGACCAAAACCTTCCTCTCTTTCATTGTGTCTATGCTAGTTGCAACTAAATGCTGAAGCTTCCTATCCAACTTTTTGGTTTATCCTCCTTCGATAGTACAAGATGGCCATGGCTTTGATTCAGCTGCTATGTGCCGATTTTTTCTAGCAAAGCTCAATTTCTTTGGACAAATGCGGACATGAACCATCCTTTGGAAGTGCTTTGGTATTTAGTTAAATGTTTTGCTTTCTCCTGCCTAATATTTTTGTTTTTATGACAAGGTTTATGCCAACCGAGAGCTGTTTCTAAATTCTGTTGGCCCTGAGGGCAATTCATTTGTGACATATCTATCAATAGTTCCTGCAAATAACATAAAAATCTACACACATGCAACATAGATAGAATATCAACCGAAACAGGAGAAAGGAGAAAAGAAAACGATACTTTAGTCTGGAGAATTGGTTCTCTCCAGAGCCAAACAACCAAAATTCACACCCTCCCCTGCATATGAAAAACCTACATAAACCTTCAGTCATCAATTTCTGTACCAAAGCACTACCTTCTGATAAACAACAAACTTACTCTTGCTCAATTACTTTCTTACCCTTCATGGAGTATGTACTCACAATTGGAGGTGATACATCCTTATCATTCCTTCTTCCAATCCTCACTTTTTCAATGGAAATGTAGTTTCTTTGAAAGAAACAAAAAGAAAAAGAAAAAGAAAAATATAACATGCCTACATTAATATGTTTTTAAGTTTTCTTTTTCTTTTTAAATCTAAATTTAATTAATTTATATTATTCATTTTTATGAATTTATGAAATGGCATGACACTGATCTTATTTTGTAATATTATTGTCATATGTCTTAGTCTGTGGTTTAGTTTCAAAAGGATTTTTGCTTTGTTGTAAACTTTTTAATCTCTAGTTTTCTAGTGCTTTACTTCCTGTCTTGTGGTATTCTTGCTAGAGAAGGTTGAAATGAAGTCACACCCACACCCAGAAAGACCGGATCGTCTGAGAGCTATTGCTGCTAGCTTGGCTACAGCTGGTAATCATTATTTCATATTTTCTTTTGTTTTTAAGGTAGGAAATAGTTGGGCTGGTGTTTACAATTTAATATGTTGTAATGTAGTTTATTGCTTTCAACATTTTATCATTGGACTATAAGTTAATTTATTGCTGTAGGAATCTTTCCTGGAAAATGCTATCCAATTCCAGCTAGAGAAATTACCAAAGAAGAACTTGAGATGGTAAGCAACTGCATTTATTTTTCAGGGATTCTTTTAAGAATTTGGTGCGAACACTTTTCATTGGTGGATGAGGTATACAATAGGAAGCTAAAGCCCTGTAAATACCATGGAGTCCTAAAAAGTTGGGTATGAATGATGATCATTGAAAAAGAGTAATTGCAAAAATGACTAGAAAGTGAAATTTAAGTTAATATGTAATACCAAACATAAAAACTGATTGATGAGCATACTCTTAAGAGATTATGATGGTAATTTTTGTACACAGGCATTGTCCTAATGTTGGCTTGTACAGATTTGCCTACTAATCTTAGACTGATATATCAATTGGATATGTCTGAATATTGATGATGTGGGAATGAGTGAGGATTTTCGTACATGCGTCAATGAAATATCATGTGAACCGATATGCATTATTTAAAATTGTGGATTGATATAAATCGATGATTATAACATAGACATTCCTTCAGTTATTTTGTGAGAAACATTTTGTGATTTTTTTTTGACCATGTACTGGGTAATAGGTTCATTCCCTGGAGAACATTCAAGCTGTTGAGGTTACAAGCAATGTTATCTCTTGGTATATCATATTCTCTCTCTATCATTTCCCATATAGAATGATAGAATGTATTTCGCTTTTATGTAAATAGAATATATTTGACGTTTTTATGAAGTAATCTTTTTGCAACTCATGGAAACTAGAGGAAAAGAGCTTCTTCTCTTAAAAGGCAATTTTTGATTAAATGAATAAAAAATACTAGAAACGTAAAAGAGAAAAAGGCCCCATAGGAGAGGAGGCAACCTAAACCAATTAGGGCCTCCATCCACAAAATGAGATCGATGGTATAATTGCAAGTTAGAAGGTGATCAATGTCCTTGATCCTATTAAGGAGGACGATTTCCTTAAGTTGTCCTAGATGTTAACTCTATTGTGGATTATTGCTTCAGATAAGTGTGACCTTCTCGAGAACTTAACTTTACAAAGCGAGGCTAAATTGGTATTGAGATAAATATCCTTCCTCCTCAAATAATTTGTAAAATTCCCGGTCCTAAATTAAAGAGCTGATATATGCTCTCTTCCTAGTGGACCATGGATGATGGAAGTGAAGCCCAAGAGAAAGAGATCCTATGGTCTTTCTTCATCAAAGCATATTTTGGCATATTTGGCCCGAGCATAACCACCCCACCTTTGAGGACAAAGCTACGAAATTCACTTCCTTTTTAATCATCTTGAGTTGGTCCAGTGGTAAAAAGTAGTCAATTTCAATAAATACTAAGAGATCAAGGGTTTAATCCATGGTGGCCACCTACTTGGGAAGAAAATTTCCTTGATACCCAAATATTGATGGGTTAGAGGAGTTGTCCTGCTAGATTATTTGAGGTGTTCATAAGCTATTCTGAACACTCACAGATATCAAAAATGAAAAAAAAAAAGAAGAAGAAATTCACATCTTTCTTTGGACACCTTTACTTGTATTTTCTTATCTTGGTCTGTTTTTAAAGCATACAAAAAAAGTGTGGACCTTTTTTCTGGTTAGTGCACTGTATATTACTGCATGAAGGAGACAAAGCATAATTGATGTGAAAATATAGAAAAACCCTTATACATGAGGAATTTTGCATTTAGGCTTAGTGAATTTTGAGTTATTGTATAGTTAATAAAGAAGGAAAAACCTCAAACATTTCTTAAGAATAACAAAAAAGCCTCACGGCTTAGGAGTTTAGAGTTCCAGCCTTGGGGTATCACAAAAGGTGTGTACCTAATGCATAGCTTTAAGACGCCTCTTTACAAAGTGAAAGGACATATCTGTGGACTGTGCATAATTCCTAGGTGGGTGCTTGGGAGGGCTTTTTTAAAACACTGATCATGATGAAAATTTTCTCCATTTTTTGTGACTACGGTCTTGCATCTCTTGTACCCAATAGATTTGCTTTCTGTAATCTACATAACATCCTTTGCCCTTGTAATTTCAACCAATCAATGAAATTCAGTTTGTTTGTTTCTCATTAAAGAAAAATCACACCACAAGTCAAACACGGGTGACACTAATAGAAGAAAATAGAACTCAATTCACAGAATTTGGTTGGTTGAACCACCTCGGTCTTCTTGTATGGCAAGACATTTTCTACGTTGGAATTTTTTGTAAAAGAAACAATTCATTGATTCAGGGGAGAACACATTACAATGTATTATGAGAGAGAACTTCAATTACTAACTAAAAAAGATAAACAAAATTGAGTGAAAGTGTGCTAAGTTTTACACCAAAAAAAAAGCCATAGATAAACAAGTTCCATAAAATAGGTGAAAAGGAGAGGAATCACTAAAGAGCCGTCAGTTCTTTTCACTCCATAAACTCCAAAGGAAAACGTGAATAAGAGCCAACCAAATCAGTTTCTTAATATGATCAAAAGCAGTGTTTTGAAAGGCGCCATTGGGTGCATGCCTAGGCTCAAGTTGCACGGTTGGGGCTTCTCCTTGAAGAGGCGAGGCGTTTTGCATAAGTCTTAACTAAGGCGCGCGCTTTCCATGATGTGCAAAGGTGCAAAAAAATGGCAAGATGTGGGATTTATTTCTATGGGACTTCTGATGGCTTTCTTAATTAAAAAAAGACGTTAAAATGTATTCTTTTAAACCCTAATTGCATGTCTTCAATGTTAGTAAAAAAAATCCGTCATTTTCCTTTCTTCTCTGCTATTTAACCCAAGCGTCTACCCTTATTCTTTTTCAAAGAAGTTGTGAGTCTGTGACCGGCATTTGCCACCCTTTTTCTTCTTCATACAAATCACGATCATAACTTCAAATTCACGACAAGCTTTTCAATTTGGTCTCCATCCCATCTTCTTCAGAACCAATATTTGGTGCCATTACTCGGTTCTTTTGGAGCAAAAACAGAGAAGACTAAGAAGCTTTCCAAGTCTATTTTTTTCATCATTAATCCTTGCAAAATCATTAGTGGTTAGCCAAGCTTTGTAGTTGCAATCTTCATGATGTACTATGCTACTGCCATACAATTGACAAATTTTTTCTAATTATTTTTGTTTTGTTACTTCATACTAATTTTCATAACATAGGTCATAGATGGTTGATGATAGTTTGAGAAAAGATCCGACATGGAAATATGGTCGATTACAAAATGACCAAGATATAAATACATATGTGTGCGGATTTTGTTCGAAAATAACAAAAGGAGGGGCATACATAATGAAACAACAACACCTCGTTGGTGGTTATAGAAATGTCACCACTTGTAGAAAATGTCCGGATTATGTGAAGGAGGAAATTAAAAAGTACATGTCCAAGAAAAAAATGATTAAAGAACAAAGAAATTTGATTGTGGATATTGGTATAGAAGATTACGGTATCAAGGACGCGGATGAAGATGAAGGGAGTGTTAGTGTAAACAATTTGAATAAAAGAGCAACACCAAGTGTCTCGAGCTTAAAGAAGCCTAGATAGATGGGTTTAATGTCTATGGATGCATTTTTTACACTCAACCCAAAAACTGTGGTTCAAAATAGAAAGAATGACAAGGAAAGGGAAAACAAAATTCGATGAATGCGACATACAAAAGGAAAATGAGGGAGCACACCATCCAAAGAATTGCTTGATGATTTTATGATGCTTGAGTTTTTCTAAATGCTTGCACATATGATATTTTCCCCCATGATTGAGGCAATAGGGCAATTCAGTCCTGGATTGAAACCATCGTATCATGAGTTGAGAGTCTCATGTTTGAAGAATAAATTAGAAGCAACAAATGAGTTGGTGAGGAGCCATAAGGCAGAGTGGGCCAAGGTTGGATGCACTATTATGGTTGATGGATGGACCAATAGAAGAAATATGACACTAATTAACTTTTTGGTTAATAGTCCTAAAGGCACCGTGTTTATTGAGTCTATTGATGCTTCATCTTATGTGAAGAATGGAAAGATGTTTGAGTTACTTCAATTTTGTAGAGTGCATCGGAGAAGCAATTATGATTTACAAGTAGTTACGGATAGTGCCTCAGCAAATGTTATGGCAGTTAAGAATGTAGAGTACTTACACCTTCAATTTGTTAGACTTAGTTCTACGCTACACTTATATTTACACGTTTCAGAAGCCTAAATGTGTACTCATTTTCTTTATTAATAGGGAGAAGCAAAGTGACTACTATTAATTTGGTCTCCTTGTGCCGCTCATTGCTTTAGATTTGATGTTGGAAGATATATACAAGATCTCGAATATTTGTAAATCATTGAAAAGACGCATGAAGATTAGCAATTTCATATATGTTCGTCCTGGATTTTTAAACATGATAAGACGTTTTACTAATGAAAAGGTCTTAGTTAGACCAACTGAGATTCGCTTTGCTACTGCTTGCATCACCTTATCGAGTATACATCGTCAAAAGAACAACCTGAGGAAGTTTGCTTTATGTGAATGGTAGGATAACTAATGGAGCAAGTAGCAACTAGGCAAATGACTAGTTAAAACTATTTTGTTGGCTAGTTTTTGGACTATAATTGTTTTTGCTCTTAAAGTATCACGCCCACTAATCAGAGTACTTAGATTGGTTGATGGCGAGAAGTAGCCTCCTATGGAATATATTTATGAGGCCATGGACAGAGATAAGTAAGCTATTGTTAAATCTTTCAATAACAAGGAAGAAAAATACAAGGACATTTTCACCATGATCGATGGAAGAATCTTCAGTTCCATCATCCTCTACATGCAGCAAAGTATTATTTAAACTCGATATTCTATTATTTGAATCCTACCATTCAAGAGAATGATGAAATAGTTAATGTTCTGTACTCATGTATAACAAAAATGGTTGCTTCATTGGACATACAAGACAAAATACTTGCATGAGCTAAGCAAGTACAAGAGAGCTGAAGCATTGTTTGTACAAACTTTAGCAATGAGACAAAGGGATAACATATCTCTAGGTAAATTTCAACTAAATGATTACTCAACGATGCTTAATTATAAGCTATTCTTTTAATATATATTTTTGGTTCGTGTCTGTAGTGAAATGATGGGATAATTTTGAACAATCAACTCCAACTTGCAAAAGTCTGCGATAAGAATTTTAGGTCTTTTTTATAGTGCTTCTGGATGCGAATGTGTAATTGATCCGTGTTTGAGCATGTTAGCTTTTCTCTCCTTTAAGTACCTTGAGAATGAGAATCAAGTTTTGTTGATTTAATGACAATGGAACTTTCTAATTTTGTAGCTTTAGGCTTGCTCAAAATCGTCTAAATGATTTAGTGTTCATCAAATACAATAGAGCATTAAAATGTCAATTCAACCTTCAAGATATCATCGACCTCATCTCTTTAAATGATATTGATGATAGTAATGAATGATTGATTGGAAGATTGGATGATGATTTTGAGGAGGATGAGCTAGTAGGGATCATGTTTCAAGAGTTGTTAGGCAAAAGAAACAGCCTACTATTCTAGAGCTAGTACCTCAAGAGCTAAGACTAATGTTTCATGTTCATCCTCGTCCATCACTCAACCCACACCCACACAAGTAAATATGGATAACTCTGAGTCGGAAGAAGAAGATATAGATGGCTATAAGTTCAACAATTGAGTGAATGAAGATGATGACCAATTTAGTGATGATGAGTTTGATCTTTAGGAATTAACTTCTATTTTGAATGCTGACTATTGTGTAGTTACGTGTTGTGTCTTGTTTTTTTTGGGGCGATAATTGACTAGTGAGGTAGTTTCTCGCATGATTTTGTGTAGAAAAGCTAATATTATAACCTTGGTTATATTTTATACATTGTAGTTGGGCCTCATTGACACCCATGAACATTTTCTGTTTTGTATATACACACATATATTTATGTTTTTTTATCCATAGCGTGCTTTAAAAAAAGCCTATGCCTTTTTGTGCGCCTTGCGCCTAGGCTTGAGAGGGCCATTGCGCCTTACTATATCCCGGGCTTTATCAAAGACCGACCAAAAGAAGACCCACCAACATCAATGTCAAGGCATCAGAGATGTTATGAAGGTGAGTGTAGGACAAACCAAATGCAGTCAACACAATATCCAAAAACTAGCAACAAAAGAACACTTCAGAAACAAGTGAACTGGCGTTTTGGCATGACTGTCATGTGACACATATGACACCAAGAGGGAGAAAGATACATAAAAGGCAAATGGCGTTGCAAATAATCAATAACATTAATAGCACCCAACTAAGCTCCCAAAGAAAGTTTGTAATCTTTTTGGGATATCATCTTTCCAAATCATAGAGTAATTATCTGATTGAACTGAATCCATAGCAACCACTGACCCTGCCATATGAGATCTTTTAACAGAAAAATTTACAGAAGGATCAAGCAGCCAGAACCAAGTATCGGGAGAGGAACACAAACTGACAGGGGTCAAATGAATAGATAAAGAGGACCATTCAGAAATCTCCCACTCTGTAAGATTATGACATAAATTAAATTCCAAAAAAATGTAGAAGGAATCCAAACATTTGCCACAGATGGCTCAGACTATTGAATTCTAAAAGGCCGCTGATATGAACACCACAATTAAGCCAAGTCATGTCAAAAAGACGTAGATGCTCGATCACCAAGACGACTTCCAGTACTATCTGCAACCAAATCAATATATTTACAAATGAATCTCCTTCTACGTTGGAATATAAAGACCAGTAAAGAATAATTAAGCTATCTGCCCACTCCCTTGGAACAAAAGAGGAAATCTCTCCTTTGTTGGCCCCCCTTCTTTCAATGGGGTGGTTTTGTGGGGCTGCTTTTTTTGTATGCACTTGTATTCTTTCATTCTTTCTCAGTGAAAGTTGTTATCATAAAAAAATCTTCTTGGTGTAAATTCCCTTCTTATTTCTGATTAAAGTATCACATCTCTTATATTGTCATGGAATAGTATGATGTAATCTCTCACGGTACATTTTGCCCTTTTGTAATTTCATACATCAATAAATTTCTGATTGAATTTTCTCATAGAAAAAAAAATTGATATAAAAAAGCCACTACCTGATGGTTAAGTTCTCTCTGAAATCGTAGAAGTGGGTAGTCATGTTTGAATTGTGTTTATTTTTATATTCTATTGTATTCTTTCTTTTCCTTTCTATGAAAACTCAGTTATCATCAAAAGGAAAGTTGGAACAAAGATTTATCGAATCAAATAACTTTGCTTATGAGGTGTGGTTGTGAGTGTGATCTTCATGATGGTTAGTAAGATTGGTTTTGGGTTTATTTTTTATGACAGTTATTTTACCCCTGACACATATGCAAATAAGCATTCGGCACAGGCTGCTAGGCTTGCTGCAGGGTTATGTGCCGATCTTGCTTCAGAAATCGTTTCTGGTCGTGCCAAAAATGGTTTTGCTTTGGTATGGAGAATAACATTTTTGAATACTAAAATTTATTTTGCCGTTATTATAAAATGAACTTCATTGTGAATTCTCCTTTAGAATGTTGTCTGACTATTTTATATCTCAGGTTCGTCCTCCTGGCCACCATGCAGGTGTTAAACAAGCCATGGGGTTTTGCCTCCATAACAATGCGGCAGTTTCTGCATTGGCAGCTCAGGCTGCTGGTGCTAAGAAGGTGTTAATAGTTGATTGGGTAAGGTCTCTATTTTTCTCCCAAGTAGCAGGGCCTATAACTGTATTATATTTACTCTTACAATGCCTTTTCTTTTCATTCTATCTACCTTAGGATGTTCATCATGGAAATGGAACACAGGAAATATTTGAGCAAAATAAATCGGTATGTGCATTATGAAATGAATTTTTTTACCTTGTGGTCTACCTTCCTTTTCTAATCTCTGATTTTCAAAAGATGGAAAATTTTGCCCAAGATGATTTAATTGTTGCAAGTTATAATCACAAGCGTTTACTGGTGTTCATGAATGTACTGTTGATTGATGTCTGGAACATTCTTTATTATAATTTGGGGCCATTTTAGAACTACTTAATTTGTTAATGCACGTTTTCAAACATGCATGTCTTCAACCTTTGCTCTTTCACTTATTTTTACAAACAGGGGTAGATTGATTTTCCTTTTTATTTTTTAGACACATTTCCAGACTTCATAAGCTTTGATGACAATTTGACTCACTTTTGTAGGTCTTGTATATATCTTTACATAGGCATGAGTTTGGTAGATTCTATCCTGGAACAGGAGCTGCTGATGAGGTAATACCTCGTCATCTCTTAAAATCTGCCACCTCATTCTGTCACGTGGCATAAGTTAATCATGTAGTCTTATACTAAATAGCTAATCTGCAGTACCTGTTTAGTTTAATCGATGATCACTACACATTCAACATTTTTTTGTCGCAAAAGGAAAAAAGTTAACGCTTCAGTTCAAGTGGCAAACAAATCACAAACGCTCAACTTATGTTTGCAAGTTTGTAATACCAAATTACCTATTTATCGTATTTAACATATATATGACATGTATACCACCGTCTGACAAACAAGTCACAGATGTTCAAGTTATGTTTGCAAGTTTGTAATAACAATTACCTTTTTATTGTATTTAGCATATATTTGACATGTATGTTACCGTCTGACATGTGTTTAGCACGTGTCCTAAATTTGTCCAACAAATCAAGTATTTTGTCTTCTAAATTTGTTGTACTTATACATGGCTGTGAAGCCGAAGCTAGTTCTAATTTTTACATGAGATCTACTACAATTTAACTAGTGAAACTGAATTGTAGTATGGTTGTTAAAACTCATGAAATTCTGATCGAACGTTTCTGGGAAAAGAACTGTAGTTTTCTTTCATCACTTTTTAAATAATATTTGTATCCAGGCTCCAGCAATTAGAGACAATCATCATATTTGTTTCCATTTGAAATTTATTTTTCATTTTTCCTTTTGTTTTCTTAACGCATAGTGCAGATATTGTTATAAAATTCATCTTCTGTGCCTTTCTTCAAGCATACAGTTTCCTTTTCTGCACTTTGGATTCCAAGCAACCAAATAGCTTCTTGCCTTAGAGTGGGCCTGCTACTGTGGGAGCATTATTATTTATTACTTGTATATACTTCTTCAGGTTGGCACTATGGGAGCAGAAGGATATTGTGTAAATGTTCCTTGGAGTCGGTCAGGAGTTGGTGATAACGATTACATTTTTGCGTTTAAGCAAGTTGTGCTTCCCATAGGTTATTTCCCTCACTGCTATTTGTTTTAGCTTGTGTCAAACTATTTTCTGAATAGAATTTTGTACCTTTTCTATTGCACCTACTAGTAATCATGCTTTTCAACCACAACACTTATTTTACCTGACACAGGGAAGATAAATTGTGTTGAAATGTGGCATGTGATGATTTAAAGTGATATGGATAGTGTTAACTGTTAGGCATCAAATATCCTGTACTCAGCAAAACCCAACAAATATGCAAAACGGGGTAATAAAAATCCCCTGTTCCTAAATTGATAAACATAAAGAATATTCTCATGATTGCCATATCATAGAAGATCGACACAGAGGAACAAATAAATATAGACTAAGTCACTGGTGCATTCTAGAGGGCTAGACGAATCCTTTCCTAAGCCTCAGATTCTTTCACAATATTCTTCACACCCAATTCACTTTGCCAAAACCCTTCAATAAACTCCCTGAATTGCATAACCGGCCAGTGGTGCTTGATACATTCTCTCCAAGTATCATTCCCTTTTGTCCTCTTTCGCATCTGTGCGTGCACATTGGTAGGGTCTTAGAAATAGAAGTCATACTTAGGATGGTTATGAGTTGTCTGTCTACTTCTCAATTTTGATCTTTTTTAGTTATCCCCATCTTTTTTAAGCATGATGATGTAACTCCAGCCCCTCACCTCTTCATTGTCTAGTTTTCTATTTTTGTTTTTCTTTCAAGGGAAGCCAGATGTATCATGGTGATTTATCACTCTGGGTTCTTCTTCTCTAAATAACTAATTATATAAATAAAGTCCCATTTGTTGTTACACCTTCACCTAATGTGATTATATTTATAATTTAGTCATGAATGTTATCTTTGAGGCTTTCTTAATTTGATTTATACCAAATGAAAGTTTTTTATTAATGTTTTAAAAGTTGTGAATACAAGTACTTCATTTATAATTGAAAAACAAACTAACAAGGCTAATTAATAAAAAAACTAATCTTAATCCTAATAAACCAAAGAAACTATTCCTAATCCTAATAAAGTAAGGATTTGACCATAATACATCATTCCTATTATGTCATTCTATCCCTAATAAAAAAAAAAAAAAACTCGTCCACGAGTTTTAAAACAAAAATGAAGGTAAAAATAAAAAGGTACTTGAACAAAAACAACACTGAAAAACTAATATCAACATCCAAATTGCACATACTTTATTCCTACTATATCATTCTATCCCTAAAAGCAAAAAAACTCGTCCAGGAGTTTTAAAACAAAAATGAAGGTAAAAACAACAAGGTACTTGAACAAAAACAACACTGAAAAACTAATATCAACATCCAAATTGCACAAGTCGAGCCAATATTTGTCTTTTGAAACGGAATAAGTTTTAAGCAAAATCACCATGAATTAATCCAAGAACTATTCTAAAAAGATCCTTTGTGCTTAAAATATAAGCAGACTCTTCAAGGAATGAAGGAAAATATATTTTTTCTTCGCTGTCTTCCTTGATCTGTAATAGACGATTCTTGCAGAATCTCGATAAATCTTTGGTTTTTTCTTTTTTTTTTTTGGAATCTTAAGGGTTCCCCCTTGTTAGATGTGTGTTGTTCAACAACGAGCACAACTCACAAAGCTCTCTCTTATGATCGGCGTCACGAAGAGTTTCCTGGTCTTCCATCAGTGCCAGTTAACGTTGGTCCAAACGGCTGTTTTGATACCAAATTGATGTAATACCAAATGAGAGAACTTTGTTAACGTTTTAAAAGTTGTGAATACATGTACTCTATTTATAATTGAACAAACTAGTCCTAATCCTAATTAATAAAAAAAACTGATCTTACTCCTAATAAACATCGAAACTAATCCTAATTCTAATAAATTAAGGATTTGACCATAGCACTTTTTTTTTTTTTTTGAAAAGGGAAAAATACATCTATCAATGAAAGTGACTAATCCTCTAAGTACATGAGGGTTATACAAAGAACGTAAAGCATAAAGCATAACTAGGATTAGCAGGCGCACCCGAACATTTCAACTAGGTTGACACCCCTTAGCACCCTCTCATATCCTTGAAACATAACATCAAAAATCGGTCGGGGCTTATAAATGGGTTAGGCTTATAATTCCTACCACGCCGTCATTTGTTTGCTTCCCTTATCCTTGTCCTATGATAATTGGGTTCAAAAGATTTTTTATGGATTTGACCGCAGGTCAAAATTACGTTAAATTGCATTTTGCATAATTCACTTTAATGTCTTTGTTTTAGTTTGGTGACATTTTCTCAGATGACATAGCAATGTATCTATAATCTCAAGAAATGATATTTGAAGGATAATAGTAAATAATATTGTATCTAAAATCTCAACAAACGATCAACTCGGTATATTTCTTTGGTGACATGAAGAGAAGAAAATTTGACGGATCAACTCAGTATTACCATTCTGGAATAGGCTTATAATTTGTCTCTTGTTGGTTTATTTGTTACCATATATTCTAGAGCATTAGTTTTTAGAATATCTAGACCACTAACTTTTAAATGTTAAAGATGGCATATAGTGCTAATTTTAAATCTGCATCCTGATATATGTATATTTTTTATCCGTCTCATTGCAGCTTCTGCTTTTGCCCCTGATCTCACTATCATATCAGCAGGGTTTGATGCTGCTAGGGGTGATCCATTGGGAATGTGTGATGTAAAGATTTCTTTTTTGAGTTATTTTTATTATTAAGAATGACCCTTATTTAGATTCAATATTTAAAATTTCTTGGTGTATGTGTTATCTGACTTGTGGGTTCTATTAAACTTCATTATTCTTCTCATATTCCAGGTAACTCCTACCGGGTATGCACAGATGACTCATTTGTTGAATACCGTCTCTGGTGGGAAACTGCTTGTTATCCTGGAAGGCGGGTCTGTTGCTCATTTCTTGATCCTTCTGGCTTGTGCTTAGGGTAGGTTAAATAGATTTTCACCTGCGAAGTGCTAAGTCGATTGAGATCTCTGTTTGCAGCTATAATCTTCGTTCCATTTCATCTTCAGCTACTGCAGTTATCAAGGTGCTTTCTTATGAACAATGGAAAAATCAAATTTGAAATTGAACAGGATATCGTCTTTTGTTATATAAGTTGCAATTTTTTTATAGTTTCCAATTCATATATCTAAATATACATATTAAGCTGAATCCTAATGATGTCTATTTAGGGTGTACATGGTGTCACTGATTCTTTGATTTTTTTTCCGTTTCTGTTATGACATTGAAAAAGGTATTGCTGGGTGAAAGTCCTGAATGTGACTTGGATGATCACTTACCCTCCAGCGCTGGGATGAAAACAGTATTAGATGTGCTTGCGATTCAAAAAAATTTCTGGCCTGTGCTGGAATCTAGCTTTTCAAAACTGCAGTCAATGTTGGAGATATTTGCCACCGAAAGAAGTAAGCACTCTCTCCCTCTGATGTGCATGTCTATGTGGAGCAGTTAGTTTAATGGGGTTTAATTAGGCTGGAGCTGAAGGTGGACAACTTGAGTGATTGGATATAAAATTGAGTTAAAGAACTATTCCAACCAAGCTGGAGGTAAACAACTTGAGTGATTGGATATAAAATAAAGTTAAAGAACCTTTCCAACTAAGTTTATCCTTTTTGTCGTTATCACTATTAATTGGATAAAGCAAATTTAGCTATGATGGAAAATTCTCCCTTTCAAGCAAAAAGCAGTGACAGGAAGTAAGGATTAGGGTTTGAAAGAATTCAAACTTCTACGCACGCATGAACCATTGGGTTGGCCTAGTGGTAAGAAATGAGATAGTCTCGTTACTAACCAAGAGGTCATGTGTTCAATCCATGGTGGCTACCTACTTAGGAATTAATTTCCTATGAGTTTTCTTGACACCCAAAATGTTGTAGGGTTAGACGGGCTGTTCTGTGAGATTAGTCAAAGGTGCGCGTAAGCTAGCTCAGACACTCACGGATATAAAAAGAAAAACCTTTTATGTGCATGGGTTTATCAATTTTTTCCTTTTTTGTTTTTATGCTTTTTAGAGAATGGATTTATCAACCACGATATGATTCTTTGGTAGTGGAAACATTTCATGGTTAAATGAAACAAAGGAATGAATACAACACCGTTAGGTGGTTACAATAGAAAAAACACCAGTTAGAACATAAGTATGATAAATTGAAATGAGAAAAAAGACTGCTTAATTAGGCATCAAAGAAAAGCAGCAGAGAACACTAATCCTTGAAGCGAACCAGTATGATTCTATGGAGTTTCATGTTGCTAAGGATTGTTATGTTAGAATATTTGACATCTGTTGCCTGTCTCAAGTTGTAATATTGTGTTTTGAGACCTCTTACTCTATAATTGGGCAGTGCAAATATGTACAAACCTAAAAAACGATCGGATTTAAAAAATAGTCACGTGGGTTTTGGTCATGTTACAATGATTTGTATGTCTATGGCCTGAAGGATAGCCTGAAAATCAATTTAAGTTATACGTTCCTAGTCTTATTAGTGATTGCACATCTAGAAGGAATGGTATCCTATAAATTTGTGCACTTCAAAATGTTGTGCGACAGTCTAGACTAATGATGCTATGCTGAGACTTCTCATATGCAGGAGGAAAAGTAAAACCATGTAAGCAGAGAAGACGTGCTGTGGTGGCTCCGATATGTTGGCGATGGGGTCGGAAGAGGCTGTTGTATCATCTACTAAAAGGGCAAATCCGTGTAAGATCAAAGGGATGCTAACTTATTATTTTGTGTTTTTAATTTTAACCCACCTTCATTCCTCGTAATTTTGTGCATCTTTGTATGCCCTTTTAGTGTCAGGTTCCTTGGATATTATTACCTCTTGTTTTGCTTCGTGATACATTTCTAACAGTAGTTGCTAGTTGGGAGGCTTAGAATTTTTATACTATTCAGAAAATGTAACTTCACTCCTTTTATTTTTGTCCACATTGCCCGATTTTAGGTTGGGATTAACGTGTTTTGTTTAGCAAGGTTGTGATTAACTAATACACGGAAGGAAAGAATGTAAAAAAAGAACCTTCAATTTGGAATTTGGCCCAGTGATTTAGAGAAAGTTAGAATCTAGCGTTCATGGATTAAATTTAGAATTCATTCCTATGGTTCGAGACAATTATGAGGCTTTAAGATGCAATTTATTTATTTATTTTTTGGTGCAATTGGGGATGGAAATTTATGCTTTTGACATCAGCATGTCCATAATTGCTGATTTATACTTACTGTAGTGGTGATATTCTAAACTCTCTAAATTATAAGGGTCATTTATAATTTTTATATGAAAATGTAATAATTTAGAATTGTGTCTTTGTTGATCTCGTTGACATTTTGAGAACAAAAAAAAAAAAAAAAAAAAAAAATCCCAAGCTATAATCTGTATTATTGCCCTGCCTTCAACCAACCTTTACTTCCTCAAAGAGTATTGAATTTTCCATTTTAGTGTAGGAATTGATTATTCTCAAATGTATCCATGTTTTAAGGGCTTGTTTAGAAAAGTGTCCTTCAAAAAGGGTATTTTTATTTAAGTTATGTTGAGATTGTTTAAAATAAAATTTGAAAGTGATTTGAGCCATTTTGAATAATTTTCCACCGATTTAATTTTTTCACAAAATGATTTGAAACAATTATCTAACATGTAATCCTGTATGGATATAATTGAATAGATCATCGTAGTAATATATTCTTAAGATGAGAAACCATTAGCAAATATTATAGATAATAGTACATGGCGAAATTTACTGAAATAAGAGAGAAGGCTACCGAGGAGACGGAGTAATTTCGTTTTTAAGGAATGTATGATTTGTCGTATACATGAAGTTGAGTCTTGTGTCAATGAATGAACTTGATGAATGTCAAGATAATGTTTGGTAATGTTCTTAATAAAGATTGGTAGAATTCCACAATAATCCAACACAGCTATTTTTATTTTTTTGAAGTATGAGAATTTGAACATTTTGACTAGAGAATATGCACTAAATTATTTTTGAGTTGTGGTTTTTGGGTACATTGAGATATCTAATTTTAAAGAGAACAAACATCAAACAAACATCAAATTCAAAATAAAATGTCAAACAGTCAAATCATGAAAATCACAAATAGAAAAGTGGAAGCAAAACAATTACATACCCTTTTTGTTGTTTGCTAGGTTTTCATTTTCTCTACAAACATTAAACATAGAAAAAGAATGAATATACCTAGTAAGGGAGCCACTACTAGTCTTGCTAGATGAAACTGTTAACTTTCTATTAGGAGGCATCCTCAGTCGTATTAGTCTTTTGATCCAGAAAGAACACACATGGTCTAGTGATCCCGCAGGAACATTCATTAGTTTGGTGATACCATAGGAGCATACATCAAGCCGGGTAGTTTGGTGATCCCATCGAATCACACATAAATCATAACAGTCTGATGGTCCCGTTGAACAGATAAAGTTATATCAGTAGAAAGGTGGTGATCCCGAGGTACACCCTACATGTATGGTACATAGCCTAATAGCCAAAGCTAATAAGCACCAACAATCCAAAAAGCAAGTAACAATCAACTCAGTCGAAAATAAGCATAACATGCAACATCAGTCAACAATCCACAATCATATAATTAATCAAGCATAAACATTATGTAAGATCAGTCAACAACTCCTACATACTCATCTATGCATTTTAGCAACCTTCAATGCATAAATCATTCAGTACCTGTAGCACTCTTAATTTTCATTTGAAGGTTCAGTAGTAGAATCTCTTATCTAAGATTGGCCAAAAGAAAATCTTTGGCCTCTTCGTCCTCGAAAGTTTTAGTTCTTGAACAGCTCAAGATATCGAGCTCTCATGTCATCCTCTCATTCCCATGTGACCCCTTCGTCTTTGTGGTTTCACCATAAGACTTTCACAAATGCAATTCCTTTGTTATGGAGCAATTTTACCTCTCTTGCTAATATCTCATATGGTTGCTCTTCATAGCTCAAATTCTCATTAGTTGCCAATGACTCATAATCCACTATATGCGATGATTTCCTCAGCATCAAGACATGAAACACATCATGAACTGTTGAAAGTGACGGAGGCAACACCAAACGGTAAGCTATAGAACCAATCTGCTGAAGTATTTCAAATGGCTCGACAAACGAGGACTCAACTTTCCTCTCTTTTCAAACGTTAGGACACCTTTTCATATGTTCTACCTTCAGGAATACCATGTCTCTTGTATTAAAGTTGAGATTCTTACACCATACATTATCGTAACTTTTATGTTTGGTCTACGCTGTCAGCATACATGCTTTAATCTTCTATATGACTTCGTTGGTGAACTGAACTAACTTAGAACGAATCATCCTATGCTCACCAATCTCATCCCAACAAATAGAGGAACTACAACACTTACCATACAAGGCTTTAAACGGTGACATGCCAGTGGTAGCTTGATAATTGTTATTATATGCGAACTCCATCAAATGCAAGTGAGAGTCCTAACTCCTTGAAAACTTTAACACTCAAGCTCACAACATATCCTCTAAGATTTGGTTCAAATGCTCACTTTGACCATCCATCTGAGGGTGAAAACTGTACTAAAGTCTAATCTTGTGCCTAAGACAGCCTAAAGTCATTTCGATAATTTAGAGGTGAAATAAGCATCTCTGTCAGAAACAATCAACATGGACACTCCATGTAGTCTCACTATTTCTATCAGGCATAACCCAACCTACTTGCTTGTTTTATAAGTGGATCTTTCTTAAAGAAAATTTAATGATTTAGTGAGCCTATCCACAATGACTATCACGTCCTGCCCCAAAAGTCATTTTCTAAACGTTTAGTAAGCGGAGATAAATACAACCAAAATTTTTAAATGTGGAATGCGAATATGAGTTGAATAAGACAACTTCATTGATTTTCAAAACAAGTGACTACATTTGGTATTTAGTACAAAGTTTCTCCTAAGAGAACAAAATACAACTTAACAACATTTACACCTTTCTCGCCTAGCTTCTAAACTATATGCGAGATGACAGTGACCACTACCAAAATGATACAATCAAGGAGGCACGGTAGATGGTCAAGATAGCAAGTTCAACGCTAGATGTTCTTCACTACTTGGGGGGGGGGGGGGGGGGGGGGAATAAAATAGTCATGAAAGGAAAGGATTAGACAAAAAGGTCTAGTGAATGAGATCTTTTATTCAATAAACATAAATCATTCAAGATAGACAATATTCAAACTGAGTCAACGTAAGATCATATGTTTTAAATCATAATAATTTTTTTATCCGTTATTACAAGTCATCTCGCGTTTCGTGTCTTTTCGTGTGTCATAATCATTTTACACCTTTTTATGTTGCCGACCTAGGGTGTGACATTTTGACATTTTTATATGCAAGCGTGTCAAAGCTAAAAATGTTCAAAATTTTTATAGGTAGTTGCAACTGAATCCCCGACCAAACCTTGTCGTACTCTTTGCAATCAAAGTTTTTCTTTTTTACAATTGACAGTCTTCAATGTTTTATTTAATGATAGTTTCAATGAATTTCTTTCTCTCTAAGTAAAGTCATCTTATCAAGAACTTATCACAAGCATAACTACTTATAACACTTCAATAGATGAACAATAAAGGAATGATAGATTGATAGGGTGTAAAGATGCAATGTATTGAAAGTTGTAGGCGTTCCTGCCATTGTACAGTATAAAAGTCAAACATTACAAAGAAAGTACAAAAATGGGAAGTAAGAAGGGAGTCGAGTTGCATAATACCTAAGCTCTTTAGCTCTTTTACAAGTTAGGGGGAAGAAGATGATGGATTCTCTCTCTAAGCTCTCACTCATAAGGTAGACAGGAGAAGAGGTGGAAGAACTTTTATAGAATGGGAAAGGTTAGTCCTTTCCATTGCCTTACATGACACTTTTTAGGGTTTGGTTCATTCAAACCAAACAAATTTACATGGTAGGGATGAAGGTTTTATATAGACTACTTTAGGCAGGAAACTCCTATTCTTCTGCACATGTCAGCTTCGATTGCAGTCCTGTCAAGTCAAATCAGCTCCAACTACCATTCTTGTCTTCTAGTGAATCTTCATCGCATGATGATGTGGTGTCTTGCCTACGGAAGTTAATCGCTAGACAATCTTCCTATCATAGAGCTTTTGCACACTCTTTTCTTGCGATTCACAATGTTTTTTCTTTTCTTCATAATCATGCAAGTTATATTCTCTTATCTTTATAAATTTACGATGAAAGCTACGAGTTCTGACACTTTATCTCACCTTCTGACTCCATTGTTCTACCTAAAAAGCCATAATAACTTGTATTTCTACAAGTTATAAGTGTGATTAATTGTGAGTTCCTTATTAGGTATATTTTATATACTCCTCTTTTCGATGTTTAATATTTCAGATAAAGGTAAAAGATTTGGAAAGCTAGCGAGCGACATGAAGGATATGTGGCATGCTATATGGAGACTCAGTTTTGCTTTCCCGTTTATTTATCAGTTTATCAATATTATGATTTTTTAAAAATTTTATTTAAAGTTTTATCTTATCTATTTTTGTTTTCTTTAAAATTGTTAAAACCCGCGGGTCATGTTTTGCAGTATTTTATTGAATTTGCAAATTTTTTCTTTCGATAATTTATTTAATATGAATTTTATAAAAAAATTAGTTTCCTCTTTTCAAGAAAATATCTTTTGCTATTTGTCTTTAGAGTAATGACCTTAGTTTAAAAGTTTGGGTTGTTACACTAATTATTATGTGCACATAAGGAGAAATGACAATCATGTAGAAATGGACTGTATGGTGGAGTAAAATTGGCCAATGCGTAAAAGAAGCATATTGAGTTTAGAGACCAGAACACCGAGAAGTGAACCAAGGAATTTTCCAAGGGATGTTGTTGATGAAAAGGACATCACAGTAGTCTATGCGTGAAAATAGTTCATGTTCTTGGAAGATAGGAATTCAAAAGACTAATGAGTGATTTCTGTTTTATGAAATGAGGCACTAAAACCCATGTTTATGAAAATGATTTCAAATGTTGTATGCCAAAAAGGTTTTCAAAACTATCACTCACTAAACTTTGACTTATGTTTTATGTTTTTCCTCCCTTAGGTTTTCAGGCGTTAAGTCCAAGTTTGGATAAGGTTTATGACTCCATGGATGTCTTCGTTAGCTTTACTTCGAAGAGAGTCCAAAACATAAACACAGTTCTCTAGAAGATCGATGACATGAAACATCCAATGAAAGCTACAATAAACATCTTCAATGTGAGTATACATTTAACCTCAATGAAAAACATAATAATGTGTTCCTCTTATTTATTTACCAAGTATTATACGAAATTAGAACTATTTGTTCCAAGGTAGGCGCTTCTAACTGGTTGGCAAAATTTCTAGATCGGAGATCACGATCCTTGATATGTGATGTTATTTTTGCTTGGTCGATAACAAAAAACTTGCTTCCACAATCACATTCATCCCAAAGACATCTAAGTAAAAGCAACATTAGTTAAAAAGGAACAAAATAACTATAGCTATATAGTATTGGATAAAAAGACGAGTAAAAGATGTTTACTTACGTAATGTATGCTAGGATGCACATATAACCTATTTCTACCATGCCGCAATAATGAAGCAAGTCCTCACGAGCTAAATAAATGAATTTATTTTTACCGAATATTCATCCCAAAGACATCTAAGTAAAAGCAACCTTAGTTAAAAAGGAACAAAATAACTATAGCTATAGTATTGAACATAAAGACGAGCAAAAGATGTTTACTTACGTAATGTATGCTAGGATGCACATATAGCCTATTTCTACCATGACGCAATAATGAAGCAAGTCCTCACGAGCTAAATAAATGAATTTATTTTTACCGAATATTCATCCCAAAGACATCTAAGTAAAAGCAACCTTAGTTAAAAAGGAACAAAATAACTATAGCTATAGTATTGGACATAAAGACGAGTAAAAGATGTTTACTTACGTAATGTATGCTAGGATGCACATATAGCCTATTTCTACCATGCCGTAATAATGAAGCAAGTCCTCACGAGCTAAATAAACGAATTTATTTTTACTGAATATTAGCTCGTCATTGGGATGCGAACCATATCTACATCCTTCATATTGTTTACGGCATGTCCATATAAGATCTTAATGATTCCAGTAAAGAGTTGAAGGCGACTGCGACAAAGAGTTGAAGGTGACTGAAAAAGTTGAAGAATTGAAGGAAAAGAGTTGCAACGGAAGAACGAAGAGTTGAAGGCGACTGCGACGACGACTAGAAAAGAGTTGAAGGCGGCCACACGACCATTGGGATGAGTCCTGGCACGAAGACGACAATGAGTTTTAGGTCACATAATGAGAAGCGAAGGGAGAAGGAAATATGAAATTGGAGAGAAAAGAAATTGCGACAAACAGTTGAAGGCAACTGGAAAAGTTGAAGAATTGAAGGAAAAGAGTTGCAACGGAAGAACGAAGAGTTGAAGGCGGCCACACGGCGATTGGGATGAGTTCTGGCACGAAGACGACGATGAGTTTTAGGTCACAGAATGAGAAGCAAATAGAGAAGGAAATACAAAATTGGAGAGAAAAGAAATTTTGATAGGAAAAAGGGTAAAGCAAGAGAGAAAGAGAAATGTAATTTCTTCAACTTATAAAAATTAAAAAAGAAATTAAGGGTCATTAATGTCACTTTTCACCCAATAAAGTTTTTAAAAGAAAATTAAAAACGAATGGATCATTAATGTCGGTTTATCTGTCTTTTAAAAAACGACATTAAAGTCAGATTTTCACGTGACACTAGGTCCATATTTATAGTAGTGTTTACCTCACTTTTTTTTTCTAAAAAAATCATTTAAAAAAGTTTCCTTCAACGGAAATTAGGAAGTTAAAATGTTTGGATACTATAGCCTTTCCCATATTTTTAGAAGTGATCATCAAAAGCCCTACACTCCATAGATCATCTCTTAAAACTAGCATGCCATAACTTTATATTAAAGGTTTTTTTTTCCTTCCATTTTTGAATTCAATATCTTGAACCTCAAACTTCTTTGGGTTTATACACATCTTACACTGTTAGTTACGTTCATTTTAAGTAGTTAAATATTTTCATTATTAGACATAAAATTTGTACTAATTAAATTTATGTAAATGATGACCGAAATAGTCATGAGATCAAAATAAACGAATTACAAAGAATAAAATGAAATTAAACCTTATTTTATTTTGAATAATCATGATCACCATTCCCAATCAAAATATCATGATGATTCCATCAATATCTATGTACAAAAATCTCAATAACACATTACAACAAAACATAAAAATTAATGTAAAAATCATATCCACCATGGGAGAGAGCTCATCATGATCTAAACCTCACTCTCTTCAGGAAGCACTCTCTTCTTCCCTCTAATAGGAACCCCAAAAAGCTTCACCATTCCATTTCCCTCTTCTAATCGGATCTCGGGCGACATTGGCGTCGGTGATGATGGAGGGTCCAGCTCGACCAATTTGGGAACCGACCTGTTGCAATATTTGTTATCGAGTGGTTTGACGTTGTTTTGTATGAAGTAGATGATGTCGGAGTAGAGATTCTTCATCTGGGCCAGCTCTGACAATAGCATGAAGTTTCTCCGCCGTAGACGGCGGTTGTCTTGTGTTAGGGCCGCCAGGATGTCGGGATCGGAGGAGGAAGTGGTGGTATAACAAAGGCTTAGTTGTTGTTGTTGATGTAGATGGAATAATTGGAATGGAATTTGTTGACTATTGTTGTTGTGATTATGGGATTTTCTTCTTTGAATCTCTAATAATAATTGCTTCTCTCCTTTCTTGAAGTTCTCATTCCCAAATTCCCATCTCTCTGCTACTATTTTCTTGAATCCCTACCAGAGCCAAAAAAAATCCAAAGTATTACACAATAATTTGTTATTATACATTATAATACGTAAAACTACATATTACAAAATTAATTAACAGTATTTTTTATAATCAATTCGTATTCTAACACTCCTAATATAATATTTCTATTCGAGAGTTGTTAGTGTTGGAATTATTCTTCAAACGAGAGAGCACATTAAACATATAACTCAAAAGTCATATGACTTAGCTTTAGGTCCCTTTTTCATATAGGTGTAGTAGGGGTTGAATTTTACGAAAAGAGTCATGATCGATCCGCATAATGCTTGAGATAATGCTGAGGTGGTAATTGAAGATACTAGCTAATGTGATCTTGTTTTATAGGTAACTAGGTTTAATTTAAAAATGCCATCAAGAGATAGCTAACCCTAGTTAAACATTGACCCTTAGTAAAAAAGAAAATGAAGCAAAAAGTATATAGCTCAAATATTTAAACCCCAGTGCCCCAGTGCCCTAGTGCCCTTTTCCCTTTATTTACAAGTAATAGGTTCAATCCCCATCACTGAATTAATCTACATCATCATAGCTATCTCAGGTAGTTTAATTTCTCCTATACCCAACAGCCCACAAGTTCAAATTCTTTTCCCTTACATTCTAGTAATGAGCTATGAGGGGAGAAGGAGAACAAGAAAGGGAGAGAGAGAAAAACAAAAAACAAGAACAAAACGAGAACGAGAAAGGGAGAGAGAGAGTCATACATAAGTGTTGAGTTGTCTAACAAAGCTTGAGAAATTGTTGTGCTTGAAGTAGTTGGGAAGAATATGAGTAGCAAATTCAGAGGGTCTCCAAACAATAAAAGTTGTAAGAGATTGGCCCCAAGAAACAATGTGATCGGTGGTAGGATCCTCCACCAAATCATAAGTTTTGCTTAAAAACGGCGCCGGATTATTTGCCTTCTGAGACTCAACTGATGAACTACACAATCCTGCATTATAATTCTCTTCCATTCTCTCTTCCATTTAATTTCTTCTTTCACACCCTTCTTTCTTCTATATACACACACCCACTCACACTTACACACACCCACTTTGTTTTTCCTTTTAATTTTTCTCTCTCATTATTATTATATATAATTGCTTTTACTTTTTAAGAAACAACAACATATGACTATGTCACTAATGTGTAAAGCTATTATTATTCTTCTTCCTATTTTTTTATCTCTCTCTCTCACTCAACCTTTGAGAAGCCACATGACCTTCACATGTAAAATATTTGTTTCTATACCATATTATAATATATATTACATATACCATACATTTATAATGATTAAATTGTAATTTTACTTCAGTTTATAATTAGGATTCAGTCTCGGTTTTGTCAAAAAAAAAAAAAAATCCTTCATATAGAAACTATATTATTAATAAGGATTTAATCAAAACCCTACAACTTAAACTTTTAAAATCATAATAACTAATTTCTAATTTTCTATTTTCTCTTACCCATAGAAGACCAAGTTTAAAATTTAAGCATTTATGAATATTATTGTCTTAAATCTATCTCTATATTTCATTATATCATGACGATAATCATTAGACTGGCTAGAAATCTAAACAAGTTGAACTTAATTTTAATTGAAGAGTAAATAACATTGCAATTGCACTACTATATACAAATTGAACAACCAATTATGAAACTTTTTTCACATCTATTCTCACTTAGGTTGATGATGGAATATAGTACTAAAAAAAAGAGTAACGAAAAGTGATATTGACATTTCTTTACTCATATAAACATGTTTTTGGAGTAGTACATGTTCAAATCAATACAAGACCTCTATAGACCACTTGTTTTGATATCATCTTAAATAAATGATTGATCCAAAAGTTTAAGCTAATATGTGAAGATAAATTTAATACTATATCATTCAACTTTTTTTGTGTCTTTTTTTTGTTCTTTTTACAAAACTAACATATGATGAATTTTGAACCTCTAACATTATGGCTAATTATAATTATAATAGGTGAAATGTATGTGTATATACGAAAGCAAAACACACCAGTGTTATGTTTTAGTGTACACTAAACATATACATGATATAGAACAATATACAATTGTATATTGTTCTATATCATGTATATGTTTAGTGTCTAATTAATTGTCATGCCTATTTTGTGTTGGTTGTTAATTTTTCAAATTGTTGATTATTGTTAGTAATTTTTGTCGATCATTAAAAATAAATTCAAACGTCTGTATTTTTTTTAATTTATTTGATGATAGTTAGATAGCTGTGAAATAGAAATAATCTTATAACTACATTAGGATAGATAAAAGAAGCTAAGTTACCTAACTTTTTGTAGATACCATGCCATCAATAACACTATTTTGATGATAAATATAAAGTTAGTGGGGGTACTTGTAACACTAGCTTCAAGTAAGTCAGAAAAATAGAGTAAAAGGATATTGTAAAGTTAGGGTTTTAAAAACGAGGTTTGACTCAGTAAGACATGTCTCCATATTAGCTAGTGTTACAATGATTTGAAGTTGACCATAAGAGTTTTTCTAACTTTTTTCTTCCAAACCAAGCCTAGAAGAGGTTGAACCCCACAACTCTAAAAGCTTACTCGAGCCACACCTCGACGTACCATTGCTCCTTAGAATGTGTGTTGAACTAAAAGTGAAATAAAAATGAAATCATAAAAAGTGAAAGCGATGAAAAATAGAGATTCAATTGGAACTATCGAAACAAAATGAATTTAATATTGTAGATGGGGTTTCAAAACGTTTAATCCAACCATGCATTTCAATTTCATTATATGAATGTTCATACCCCTACCTATAGTTGATCAAATTTGGAATAGTTGTGAGTACTGCGTGACATTTGAAATTAAGGTGATAAATAAAAATGCAATGTGATAAAAACAAAGAGAGGAAAGCAAAAAGATGAGAGAAGGGTCCCAAAGTTTGAAAAGCTTTTATTTTGTGCATATAAGGCAAAGGGAGAGGTAGGAACATTCCTAGGCTTTATTCATTTGTATATTATTTGTTCTTTGTATATCCCAATGCAAGCCCGTGACACATATTAAGATTAAAATTAAAGAAATGTGTATATATATATATAGTAGAGGATTATTGTTTTGGTGTGTGGAAAGGAGGGAATAATGTAACTTTAATATAATAATAATAATATTATTTGGTGGTACAAAAAAAGAAAATCTGAGAACTGAAAAATCATATATTCTATATGCTTCTTTTTTCCTACTTCTTCTGCCAAAACTGGGAAAGGGGACACTGAATCACTGTCTTTAAAAAGAATATTTGTTTTTCTCTTTTTCTTATTATTATTGTTTTGCACTTTTGAGAGCCCTTTCTCTAGTTTCTAGGACAAATCCAGCCATCTCATTCCCACCCCCCTACTACTGCTGTATCCCCCAACCCCTTCAATTCTCCTTTTCTCTTTTTCTTTTTTCAAAAGAATTTGGACTTTTTCTTTTTCTTTTTCTTTTTAAACTTATCGGACTAGTATAAACTTACAGAAGGTTTCGCTCCGTTTTTAACATGTTGTTTGAATTCACTAACGTTGATCTTAATTTTTTTTAAGTCTAATAGCATATTAGATAAGACGAGATTTTATCTTAAAATCAATAGGTATAAAAGGAGTAACTCATATGTTTTTTTTTTTAAGATTATAAGATCTATACACCTTTTGATGCGAGATATTCAACGTTCAAGCAAATACTAAATTAATTTCTTGTTTGATTTTGATGATATAATGGAGAGTAACACAATATAACTTTTGTCTCTAAACCAGAGTATAAAATAGATTGAATCTATGTTATTTGACAATTTAAATCATGAGTCTGATGGGAGGAGGTTTAGAGGAAATAGTTTCAAAACTAAAATTGTATATATATTTTATGTTATTTTAAAGTTTGGGCATAGATTTTGAAATGTGTTTTTAGGGTTAGTTATCTAATAAAGATGAATTTGTTAAATACTGTCTTCCTATCTTCCAAAAGCATATTTTGAAATCTCAACCATAAAATCTAGACAAACCAAAGAAAAGACATTTCTCAAACTAATTTCTTTTAGCTTTTAATTTAATGTTTATTTTACTAAGAGATTCCAAAAAGCTATTTAGAGAAGAGAGAAAGTAAATCAATAAAGTTAATGTAGTCCCGGTCCCAACCATGTAAAATCTTATTTTAAGAATAACAATTATTTTATAGGAAAATTATTGTAAATAATTAATAGGTGAATATATTAATACAACGTAAAACTTTACTATATTTTGATTAATCATTCTGTATTTGAATATATATCCCTTTTTTAAATGTATGTAAATCAATAAATTGATTGGAAAATATCAAATGTATTACTTATAAAAACTAAAAAGAAATTAATCTTAGTTTGGTATAAGAACCCATTTAAAAATTATAACTAAAGTTTGATAGGTAACTATTTAGCTTTTTGTTTTATTAAAATTAAGTATATTTTCTCTCGTTCTTATGATTATTCTAATTTTCTTGAATAAAATAGTTGATAATACTTAGATAAATTCTGAAAATAAAATAAGCTTTAAAGAAGAAATGTTTTCAAATATAGCAAAATTAGTCAATATATTTATAAATATAACAGAATTTTACGTCGCAATAGATCCAGATAAACATCTATCATCACCATATGGATCTATATATGAATAATACATCGATAAAATGTAAAACTTTATTGTATTTGTAAATATTTTCAATAACAATTTATTTTATAATTAAATAAGAAATTTAGATGGGAAAGAGATTGATTTTATGTAAATAAATCATTTGAGGAATACAAAGTGATTTTTTTGAAAAAAAAAGAAATGAAAAGAGAGTAAGGGTTAGATGTTTGTTAGGGGAATGGAATTGAATAATGAGGAAGATTCTATTCCAAAATAATAAGTGTTGAATTTGGTCAGAGGTTCTGAATGAATGCTGTGGACATATTGAACATTTCATCACATGCCTCTTTCTCCATCTCCATGTGATTTGTGACCCACAAAACCCTTCTCTTCTTTAATAATAATCCATAGATCTAAACTTTTGTCTTACTAACTCTTTAAATTTGGATCCTAACATCATTTCTACTCAACAAACTCATCATATTATATTAAATTAGTTTCATCGTTACTTAGAGAACCGATTAAATCAAGTATGACGTTAATTGGAATGAGTCATTGAGACAAAACCTATGATATAATAGTGTGGAAAGTGGAATTGTTAACCTATGATATAATAGTGTGTGGACAGTGGAATTGTTATTCCTAAATTATTCAGATCTTGTTTCATAACTAAAAGAGACAGACTTGGAAGAAAAGAGTGAAAGAGATAAGAAAGAGAGACTTAAAGATAAATAGTTATGACTTGATTATCTTACTTCATCTGTATAGAAAAGTTGAGTTTATTATTAGACTGTTGATTTTAGAATTAGATGTCTGTCATATTTAGAACAGTTTTTCAAGTGTTAATATATTTTTAAGCACCTAAAAAGTTGTTCTATTCTGATAGAATGGTGCGTTTTAATAGTATTAGTCTTTGTAACTAGTTGAAAATTCTTTTTAAATTTCAATAATTACCTATTTGAAAATGAAGTTTTAGTAAAAATAGCAAAGAAAAAATTATGGTAATAGAGTCCATGTTATCAACATCTTCTAAATTTACAAAAGTAGCAAATTTAAAAGTGATGACTCTTTGATAGTCCTATAACTACCGTCTGATGGTCCTATAATTATCGTCTGATGGTCGTCTAATAACGCTAATTTTGCCATATTCGTAATATGCAAAAACTTGGTGCCATTGAACTGTTCTTTTCTAAATGTTTTTGTCGTTTGATGTAATTTCCTTTTAAAAATCAACGATGATTTCAATTCCTCCAAATGCTCAGTATTAATTACCTCAGGATTCATTTGTTATCTTTATGAATTACATTTGTTATCGTTTGGAGTTAAACTTTTCTACATCTAACTTATTATGAGAGTTTGATTCGTGAGTGTAGTTGTTTAATTCTTAAAACTAAAAAATAAATTTGTAATACTTTGATCTCCAACCTATCGAAAAAGATAGGAATAGGTTACATCCTATGTTTGTTAAAGGATTAGCTATAGCTGTGATTTAACTTGTGAATCTAGAAAAAAAAAGTGTTAAACCAACGTGGTTCTCACACGTAAAAAGATGTTTGCAATAAAATGTTGTGGCTAGAAGTCTTCGATCAATGGAAATAGCAGTTGTACTATCAAAAGTAGAATTTGCAGAAGAAAAACTCGATAAACACTACTATAAAACTGGCAATACTTGACACTTAAAAACTGTCAAGTATCTGTTTACTTAACGCTTTTCAATGTGTCAAGTAATCCAGTGTTAAGAATAATGGAGGTTTACTTGACAGTTTTTAAGCGTTAAGTACAATTCTACTTGACAGGTAAAAAGCGTCAAGTAATAAAATATATAAGATTACTTGACTCTTTTCACGCGTCAAGTAATCCAGTGTCAAGAATAAGAGAGTTTTTTGTTTGACAATTTTTATGCGTCAAGTAAATATATACTTGACAGTTTATAAACGTCAAGAATTTGTTTATTCTTGACACGTTTTACATGTCAAGAATTTTTTTTTTCAAATGAAAAATTGTACAATTTAAAACACCCATATAATTATATTTTGCACCTGTTTTGAAGTCCAACAATTGTATACAACACGATCAATTGAACTATTTACATTTCTTTAATCAACCCCAAACTTCAATCAAATAACTAACAAATTGCATATATATCATTGAACATATACATATAGTTTGTCATTACAATATACTTACAACATGGAAACATATCGTTCTTATTCATATTACAAAATGAGTTATGAACATTGTTCTTAATCATAAACACAAAGTATATGTAATAATAAGAAACGGAGACATCACCTTCCTCCAAGTACCACAACACTCTTAGATAACTCCAAACTGATCAAAGTCTCACCGATTGTTGTCCTCAACTCCTTGAAATCTACAAATGAAATAAGAATAACATTAAAACTCTGACCTTTAACTTTTAACTCCAACTATTGAGATTTTTCATAAATTTCATCGCACATCATCGAGCATAACGAAATAAGCAAGCAACATACAAACTAGTAATCATCTCCTCTACGGAAAAAAAACCAAGGAAAACAGTAACTGAGCATAACAAGTGATTAAGTGAAGATGTAAAAGAGGAGATTAAGTTACCTCTTCAACATGTGAAACATCTCCAAGAATGCAGATCTTCATCTTAGGGCGAGGGATATGCGGCAACTTCACTGAACCACTGAAACGCTTGTCCTTTTGTGGATCATAGTTCTTCAGTCCAATATGAAGTTCAATGGTCTCGGTGAATTTGCGCTTCTTTTCACCGCTATCAGCAAATATAGATGAAATGGCTTCTCTCAACGCATCACTATGAAGTTTGTTGTACATACAAAGCAAAAAAACTACATTAAGTAAATACCAATAAACCCATCAGCAACCAAAGCCTTTAACAAGCATAAACCCATCAGCAACCAAAGCCTTTAACAAGCATAAACCCATTAAACTATAACCCTTAGAAAATTCTAGTACTACCATCTATATACTTCTAAATCTACCAGAATCAAATAGGGTGTCAAGACTCTTTTATCTCTTTTAGGTAGGTTATTGTTGGAAATCTACTATTAATATCAATCAAAACTCTAAGATCTTAATAAACTGCATCAATTTTAACTTCCATATCAATTGCAGAGAAGAAACAAAGAAAGCTTTAACAAATCAAACTATATTTTATCATGACAAACATTAGAATTTCCATCATGTAGTATTACTAAAGGACTGTCCAAGTAAAAAAAAAAGGTTCTATAATGATGAAGACATTGTTAAGGAGGTGATAGGTGAGACACATTTTTTTCCTTCGCGGTTTTGTCCCCTCCCATTTTCTTCTTTCTTTCCATCAACTTTATCTGCAATCAATGGTGGCCGAAAAATAAGCTTACAACTACTTTAAAATCTCTGTAATTGAGTCAACATCATAAGTAATTCATCGCTACAAGGCATGTCTTCAGCCAATTCTGATGTACACAAACAAGAATGCTCAACTAACGTAATAGCATTTATCAGTATCTAATTTTCTCTTTGGGGTAGAGTTTCCCAACAGTGACCCAAGACCTCAGTTAGTCTTCTTTTGCAATGAAATGTTCACTCCAGTGACTTGAAACAGGAAATCATATAGTCTAAATATCAATCAAAGCTCAAATTAGTCTCTAACCATGGTTACTTAAAGATATTTCAATACATGTGCTACTGGATATATATCGCCATTGGAGTGTTTGCTTGGCTCCGATGTTGTTGGGCCCACTTAAGATACTTTTATAAATCAAAATTTGCCTTAGATGCATTACAATTATTTCACCAAATTATGGGATATAAACATTTTGCATTTTAATACTAGATTATTGAGTTCAAAACAAGTTCTTTTAATGCATTAACCAAATAACACAATTCAAATCTCATTATCAACATTTAAAATCGAATGGAAGATCCTTTCCTTTTAAAATCAAGTTCAAGTCTCATATCACACGAAAACACATTCATTCTTATAATTTCATCATTGTATGGTAGAATCATTTTGCATATTAATTATATATATCTTGTACCATTTTCTCAGCTCGAGTGTTTACCACACTCTTGTTCCAAGTTACAACTACTCGTAGTAGTCTCAACACACTTAACAAGTTTCCATCAATTACATCATGCATAATGCATCTTTCAGTGCTAGATCACACAACAAGCAAAGAACATCACATACTAGATCACACAGCAAGTATAAGGAACACAACAAGAATAAAACGTTTTATCTTAGATCACATAACAAGGATAAAGCATCCCACAGTAGAACACACAACAAGTTTGAGGCATCTCATCACATAAGGTACAAGGATCATTTCATTTCATCATTTCAGTTCACATCAAAATTTATACATTTATAAATCACATGCCTTTGGAAACATAACAGAAATCGTATTTCTCAAGGTTTCAATGGAACATACTAAAATATATGAATACATTAGAAATTCTTTTTGTTTTCTAAAACATTTTACAAAAGAACCACTCACAGATAAGTTAGCTTATTGGCCTACTCCTTAGCCACGAACTCTCTTGCATTACCTTGTACTGCTAGTCGAATTCAAGTTTCTAAAAATCTCTGAAAAAGTGTAAATTTTCTAGTTCTATTTTAAACAATCATAAAGTAAAAACAGCTTCACAATGGTCAAACTTCACCTATTTATAAGTCTTTCCACTAGCATTTTTCATGCATAAATGATGACTTCTACCCGACGAAAAGAGCTAACCAATGCCCGAACACCACGTGTTATTGTCATCACCTTATCCTAAATTCAATTAGGTGGCAAGATCAAATCCTTTCACCGGCCTTCTTATGCAAGGATGATGCTAACTAGTTAAGGGTGAAGAATTCTTACATTGCAACAAGGCTTCCTACGTAGTTTTTTCTCATCACATAGTGGTTCTTATCGCATAGATTGTCGGGGTCTTATCGTGTAAAGTTAGATTGCGATCAAGGTCTCACAACCAATATTTATTATCATTTTCTACATGATACACCAATATGTAGGAAATGATACACGATCGTGTAGTTCTTTTTAACAATAGAAAAAATTGCTTATAATCTAAACGATCGATCGTGTTTACCACCCTAAACGATCAGGTTAACTATGGTATACAATCATTTAGATCATTGCTACACAATAGTGTAATTCTCACTACAACAAAAATGGTCTACGACAACAGTTATTTTCTGTCACGAATAAAATCAGTGACAGTTATTTACAGTCATATCGGGTGTCACGGAAAGTCCTTCCATGACAGTTTTTGAAAACTATCGCAACGAGGTTTTTCATGACAGAAAATAAATGTCGTTAATTACTATTTTATGACAACAAATAACTGTCATATTTTATATTATGATAACAAATAATTGTCATCATTTGCGTATTAACGACAGTTAAAAAAATGTCGCAACTTCGTTTATTATGACATTTTTTAAATGTCAACGATATGTCAATCATGACAGTTTTTATAAAAATAAATGTCATCTTTTCGAAATTGTGACAACTTTTTTTACCTATCAAAGATAGGCCAATCGTGACAGTTTTTTTATCAAAAAATTGTCATTGTTTTAATATTGACAACAATTAAAGAATGTCACAAATTCATGTATTATGACATTTATTTTCTGTTGCAAATTCCTCAATTACTACAGTTTTTCCCTGTTCTTCTTGCCGCTCTGCCATTACACAAACCATTTGAATGACAATAATATTATAATACATCACACCCATATAAAAATAAATAGTCGACACTTTAATATATATACGTTATAATACACTTTGTAATATTCGTACACTCATTGACTAATAATCATTTTTTGTTAAAAAGTAGTTTACATACAAAAAGAATAAACATTAACATCTTTAGGTACTAAGAAGTCTAACATCAGTACATTGGAACCAAGATTTTTCCACCAACCATACAAAAAATCCTATATCAATCCATTGTTCCATGTAGGCTTCACTGCTCCAATGGATTCTTCCAAACCTATTAAGAAAACGAAATCTCATTTTAGAGTATAACTAAAGAACATCATCTAAAAGAAAGTTCTATTTAAAGCTAATTAATGGACAGTGAAAATGGTACACAACAGAAGAGAACAACAACCTTAGCTTTAATTATAATATTTCCAATCAAGTTTGACACAATTTACAAGTACATCAAACCCAAAAAGTATTAGAATATGCAAAAACCAACTATCATGGAATAAAGAAACTATTCTACAATGGAAATTAATTCATGCGTAAAGAGTTTAGTTGGAACAATTTTCATTCCATGAACGGAACTCCATGTTAAAATGTTTAGTCTCCCTGTGAAACTGAAGATTATGAGAGATAATTAAACAGTATCTTGGTTGTCAACAAGGATCTATGTGTTTTCCTTAATCCTCTAGATCAAGAAAAAAATAAAATTATATCACTTAAAAAAGGTTAAGCTTCCGCTTTTAAGTTAAGACAAATTTAATATCATATCACTCGACATTTTCTGTTATGGACTTAATATATGAAGACAAGTTTAGATTTACTATTATTTCACTCAACAAAAGCAATAAACATTGCTTGGTGGATTGGGCTATAGTTTCTCGTTTATCTGAGCCTCGTGAGAAAACACCATAGCCAAGAGTAAAGCAATAGCCTACAGTACTCATACATCAATGTAACCTCCCCGTCATTGTGTTTGTTTTTGGTCGACTGTCCCCTCTCTCAATCTCTTTTTTTCTCTAATACAACCTAAAAGATGAAGATTCAAATCATTGCAAAAATAACATTGAGGCATAATTAGGTTGCAAAATTTAAATTCAAATTGTTATTAAAAATATATATTCACATTCAAATTATTATTAAAAATATATATATTATGTATTATTTAATGAATGGTTTAAAATATAACAAAATTGAAAATATTGTATATAATAAAATATAATAAATTCAAATTCAAATTACTGATTGCTATTATTTTAGGGATTAGATTGAGGAATGGTTGAAAATCTCCCAATTTTTTAGGGGAAATATTTATTAAAGATAAGTTTTATAAATTAAATAAATAAATGTTAATTAATTTGATTTAAATACTAAAAATCTGAAAATTGATTAGGAATTATAAGCATATATTTAGAAGATATTGAAGAAATCTTGTCAATCTCGAAAATATCATAATATCATAAATTAGTTAATATTTTTTAAAATTGATTGCAATTTGCAAATATATTGTATATGTGACTGTATGGTATTTTGTCTCATTATTTGTATCATGCAAATACACCGTATCTGTAAAATACGTATTATCTTATAGAAAAAGGTATAAACACGTACTATATTTCTTGATTTAGACATGCATAGCAAAGATAATAGGAAATAAAATGCCACAAACAAAATAAAATGTCTAATTAAAAAACGCAAGATGAAAAGATAATTATTCGATACAAGAGGCACAATAAATTAATTTTTTTAATAAAAATCAACTAAAATAAGTGTATTTATAATCAGCACGATTGTAGGGATGAAATATAATGATTCGGGAATGGTTGAAATTCTCATAAGCATTTTTTATATTAACCATACGTACTATTTATTATCTAATAATTTTTTAAAAATAATTTGAAATATAAATCATACGAAAAATATTGAATCACTAATTGTCATTATTTTAGGGATTAGGTTTCATAATATTTGAATTCAAAATATTATGAAATCTAATGAATAAGGAAGAGTTAAAAATCTTTTAGCAATTTTTTAGGTAAATCTTTATTAAACATCTTTCATGAATTAAATAAATAACAGTTAATTAATTTGATTTAAATACTAAAAATCTAAAAATTTATTATGAATTATAGACATATATTTAGTGGATATTGAGAAAATCTTGTCAATCCCGAAATTTCATAGTTAATATTTTTCTAAACTGATTGTAGTTTGCAAATACACTATATGTGATATTTGGCCTTATTAAGCAAAGTTTATGAAACGTACCTTGAAGGAATAATATTATCAATGATTTTATGGTGTGAATTAATTAGTGTGAAATAAATAGATATTATTAAAAATAATTTGTTAAGCATTTGATTTGACATGTAATATCTCATAATCTGTTATAAATTGAAGGCATGAATCTAGCATATATTTGTTAAATGAGATTAACATAAGTATCTATTTAATATTATTATAAAACTGAATGACATGTAAATACACCGTAGTCGTAATTCTATATTATATTCTATTATTTTACGTTGCACAAATACACTATAACTGAAAAAAAAAAAGTTTTGGACTATCAAAGGATAAAATCAGTTGAAATTTGTCCAAAAAAAAAAAAAAATCTATCTTATACGATTTTGCTAAAAATCAAATTATTTTTATAATTTGCTATTTTTCAAATTGTAATCTATTATTTTACCATTTTCACGATTATCTCTTATATATCTCTAGATATTTGTCACAATGGCTCAAATGAAGAGTGACCTCCTCTTTATAGAGTTTTTGAAAGCCCCGATGCTTGGTTGACTTTTGTCTCAACCTTTCGACTTTGACTTAAATTAATCTATTTTTAAATAAATTTTTATTTAGGTTAATTTTTATAAATATAACAAAACATCAAAATGTTTACGGTTCATATAACAAAATCAAAAAGTACATGATATTTTCATAAATTTCATGTTTGTTTATAGACGATTTTTCATTTCTTTTTCTCCTTCTTTGCTATTTATTTATCTCATCTTCATATTATTTCTTTTTTTTTTTTTCATATTCTCACTTGTTCGTTTTCATGATTTTTTTCATTTCCTCTTCTAGAATTTCTTCCTTCTTCATATCTCTCCTCTTTTTTTCTTTCTTTTCATTTCTCCAAATTACCATTTGGTAGACGATTTTCTTCATCTCTCATATATTTTCTCTTTCAGATCCAAACGATCATATACCAAGATCTAAATGATCTTGATTCAAGATTCTATACCAAATACAAAAGATAGATACACGATCATTTAGCACATGGTGAACGATTGTTACCAAATCTAAATGATATTGGTACACGATCTTGTACTAAATATAAATATAATCTTGGTAGACGATCGTGAACCAAGATCGTTAAGCTTTTGTACACGATCATTTAGATCTTGGTACGTGATCATGTACTAATATCTAAACAATCTTGTTTCATGATCGTATACCAAGATCATTCAGAATTTGTATAAAATCATGTACCAAGATCGTGCGCCAATATATAAACGATCGTGTATCATTGACTACACAATCACGTATCATGATCGTTAGAAGAATAATTACATGCACGTATGTAGTCGGTGTTGATACTACCTACATGATCATGTATCATGTTCGTTTAGAAAAAGAATTACATGCACGTATGTGGCCGATTAATCGCGTGTTGACTGAGACATTTTAGGTATTTTTCCTTGTAAGTCTGTGGGCTTTTTCCGTTTTCAAAATTGTTCTATACAATGTAATTAATATTTTTTCGATTTGTTATATATTTTTTTTAAAAATCTTTTATTTATGTTTGATCCAATTTATTTGAATATATTTCTTCGGGGTTAGTCGCCATGTGGCACAATTTGATTAGGTAAGCTACTTAGACAAGTGGCCTTATTTGATTTGCTCACTTTCATGTCTTTAATTTCTTTAATTTGGGGAAAAGTATAAATTTGTAATTTGTCTCAAACTTACTAATCATTAAATTTAAATTAATTATATGACAATTTGTGATCGGTCAAAAATTCCTACTCAACACATAAGATTGAGATGTTTTGTAAAAATAAATTATAATGAAAAAGAACTTAGTACCAAAAAACAAGGAGGTTGAGATCAAATTCATCAATTCATAAAAAAAACAAAGATGAGTACGAAAATAGGTCAGTAAATGAACCTCATAATATACACACGTGCAAGAATAAAAATGCACATTTTCGTCTATTTAATCGAATATGAATACAAATGACAATCTACACAGCTTAATCTCGATGAGGAAACAACTTAACTATTAATCTAAATAGAATTTATTCATGACATGCAAAAACATTTGCTAATATTGATATGTTATAGATTGAAATCTACATATGGTAAGTGATAAATGTATATATAGTTGATGAGTGACCCCAAATAGATCCTACCAGCTACAACAATCGCTATAAACTTTATTTTTAAAAAAGAACATTTTTTCTTAAATCATTTCAAACAAGTCTGAACTATCTAGTTGACTAATCATTTCAAAATTTTCTTTTAAAAGACAACCATTATTATACCTTCAAATGGTCTATAATCTACCATTTATAAAATCTAGAATCCTAAAATTTTAAAATTATTGAAATGGTAACACATATATAATAGGCTCCTAAACTTTCAACTTCCCATATAAAAATGTCCTGACTTAAAAATATTTAATAAATTTCTGAATTTTCAATAATGTGCCAAATAAATTCTGTCACATTCTAAAGTTTGTCTATTAAGACTTTAAACCTTTGATTTTGTGTGTAGACGTTGAACAAATAAATGACCTAATAGTTGTAAATTTAGGGGCTCATTAGACACAACATCAAAACTAAAAGTATAAAAGTATAAGTATTAGACACATTTTGAAGTTCGAAGAACTAATAAATACAAAATAACAAAGTTCTTAGACACTTTTTAAATTCTAACTCAAGACAAGCAAAGAAGGGACCAATTGCTAGCATTAACGTAAGATCTGGTAAGTTCACATTCAAACAATCAATTGATAATCCTGAAGTGAAAACTCATACAAACACCAATGCTCCTCATTTCTCCCCACTACTTCACAACTTCAACTACAAAGTGAAGATGGCATAACTCTAAACATTACAAACAAAACACCATACTGACACAACATGTGAGAAGAGAAAAAAGGAAACGCCCACAATAAACACTAATACCACATATATATATAGATATATATAGGCAGCAGCATCATACACTATAGATTACTCACAGATAGTGAAGTTACTCATGTTCGGGAATTTCTTCTTCCTCTTCGTAATTATACTCCTCATCATCAGCTGTGGCATCTTGGTACTGTTGATACTCGGAAACAAGATCGTTCATGTTGCTTTCTGCTTCAGTGAACTCCATTTCGTCCATTCCTTCTCCAGTGTACCAGTGCAAGAAAGCCTTTCTCCTGAACATGGCTGTGAACTGCTCACTTACACGCCTGAACATTTCCTGAATGGAGGTTGAGTTTCCGATGAAGGTTGATGCCATGGAAAGTCCTTTAGGAGCAATGTCACAAACGCTGGATTTGACATTGTTTGGAATCCACTCAACGAAGTATGAAGAATTCTTGTTCTGAACATTGATCATTTGTTCATCAACTTCTTTAGTACTCATCTTGCCCCTGAACATGGCAGAGGCAGTGAGGTATCGACCATGGCGTGGATCTGCAGCGCACATCATGTTTTTAGAATCCCACATTTGCTGCGTCAACTCTGGGACGGTCAATGCCCTATATAGCTGTGATCCACGTGAGGTAAGAGGAGCAAATCCAACCATAAAGAAGTGTAGACGAGGAAAGGGAATTAAATTGACAGCGAGTTTTCTGAGGTCGGAGTTGAGCTGGCCAGGAAATCTGAGACAGCATGTCACACCACTCATTGTAGCAGAAATTAAATGGTTGAGGTCCCCAACTGTTTCAAGAGCAAAGAAGTCAAAAACTTAACAGTGCTTTCGAGAGCTGTGAAGTTTTATAGGCAGTGCTTGATACATTAATAAAGTATCTTTAATTAACGAACATATCTTACAACTCATTTAACATGTAGCCAGTTGCAAGTTCCTATTTGAAAGAGAAAAAATAAAATGGAGCAGAAAGCTCCAGAGTATATTTGTAAAAGAAGATGCAGCTCTAATCTCAAGTTTCAGGTAAGATTATTGGACACTAGGCCGTCATGTCTTTGATTAGATTGACTTTAATGCCAATCTGTCTTCATGATTTTAATAACCAAGGGTATGTATAGTAACCATTTGATTTTTAGTGTTGGTCAACCATTAAACTTATAAACACTAATTCCACCCATAAGTATCGGCTACAAATGTATTAAAAAACCAAACCAAGTTGTAAAAGAATTTGACTAGAAATTCAGGTGTTTCTTTTAATTTAAGTGAAAACCATAGTTGAATGTTTGGAAGAAAACAAACATATATTGTAACTTAGATTTTTCAGTTTGAATTACTGAATCAGCTTCTTCCACCATTATGTTCTCGTCTGTCAAAAAATGATGGATATCAACCATACTTACAGCTAGGAGTAGTTAACTTGAGAGTCCTGAAGCAAATATCATATAATGCTTCATTGTCCAGCACCATGCACTCATCTGCATTCTCAACAAGCTGGTGAACAGAGAGCGTTGCGTTGTAGGGCTCGACCACTGTATCCGATACTTTTGGTGAAGGGAAGACAGAGAAAGTCAGCAACATCCTGTCTGGATATTCTTCTCTGATTTTGGAAATCAGAAGAGTGCCCATTCCAGAACCAGTTCCTCCACCAAGGGAATGGCACACTTGAAAACCTATGAGAACACAAAAAATGCCAAGCAAGTAAACTGAGTTAAGAACACTTAATGAAAGTTGAAACAAAAACAAACTGACATAAAGAAAACAGGTATTGGTTCGTTGTAAATGTCTCGTCAATAAAGAAGAAAAGGCTCAGATCTTAGGATGTAAGAAAATGAAGAAAAATCGTCTTCTGATGTACAGATTAACTAATTAATAAATAACTATGGATCTCATTGACTTTGGCAAGACCTTTCCTTACAAGAAGCAAAGCCATTAGGAAGTTACGCTCAGAAGTGCTTAACACTACACATACCCAAGTACACTTTTTTAAAAACAGTATTAAAAGCAAAAGGTAAAGAAACAAAAGAAGACGTTAACACACTTTTTGGCACTTTTGGAAGTTGTTTCACAGAAGAGACCATACTATTTGAAAGAGTTTAATAATATTCTATACTATAACTCAAACAAAGATTCAAGGCACGTGGGAGTAAAATGCACTTCAGTATTGGATCCATTATTGACACTCTCAATCATGTCTTAAAATCTCATCCCACATGAACATTCAGAAATGAAAAATAAAGGGCACAGTAGGAAAACGACTAATTTTAAATCTAAAGGCCTCAACTTAAACACTTCTCATTAGATCCAAGCAACCACATCTAATCAAGCACATGATCTGAGACAGAGATAATACCTTGAAGGCAATCGCAGTTCTCGGCTTCCTTTCTCACAACGTCGAGAACAGCATCAATGAGCTCTGCTCCTTCTGTGTAATGGCCCTTAGCCCAGTTGTTACCAGCACCAGATTGCCCAAAAACAAAATTATCCGGCCTGAAGATTTGTCCATAAGGACCTGTCCTCACACTATCCATGGTACCAGGCTCGAGATCCATGAGCACGGCTCGAGGAACATAACGTCCACAAGAAGCCTCATTGTAGTACACATTTACACGCTCAAGTTGCAAATCAGAGGTTCCAGTGTATCGACCAGTCGGATCTATGCCATGTTCATCACACAAAACTTCCCAAAACTTGGATCCGATCTGGTTACCACACTGACCTCCTTGAACGTGGAGAATCTCCCTCATCTTTACCCTGCCCACAACAACACTCTGAAGTTAACCACATAGTCCAATTGGCATCGAAATTAAAGAAAATACACACATACACATAAAAGTATAGAAAAATCAAGATCAGTAAGATGAGATCAGTAATAAATCGAAACAAAACTCCTCTGCATTGAATGCAAAGATGTCAAGATCAGCATAAACATTGGATCGGAAGTGAAATTCAACCAAATCACGGATTAATGGCATTCAAATGCCAGAATATGGCCACAAAGCTAGACCGATCTCCAAAAAAACCGAATCAAATAACAGATTCATGGCATTTTGCTACAAGAATGTGATCATAAAGCAAAACCCAGTTCGAAGAAACGCCAATATGAAAATTCCCACATTAAATATAAGCAAGAAATGAAATGTGGCAACCAGATCTGAAGAATTGTAAATTACCGGGGAAGTTGGGGCGGAACCAGGCGGTGGAGTAAGAGGCAAGTCAGGTGATTGGGAGTAGAGAAGAGAGTGAATTGAGAAGTGAGAGTGATGGTGGTTTATATAAGAATTTTGAAGTAAGATGGAGAGGGTAAGGATTTGGCCATCAAAGGGTGTAAGGTCAAATCTTTGTTGAATTTGGAAGATTGTTGGTTGTTTTGATGGGTAAATTTGAACAATGAAAATTTGAGTGCAACTCAAAAAAGGAAAAACCCATATGAAGATTTGAGGAGTAGTAGTTTATCTTAGTGGATGTTGATGGTGAATTATTTTACTCATCTTTTGCTTTATTTTGAAAGGGTAATGATAGTTTAGTGAGTTAAACTCAAATTAGCCTCTAAGTGCTTTATGTTTAAAGTCTAAATATTATTGTAATAATTAACCCGTATAATATAATATTTGTGCCCTCAAATTTAAAGTTAGAGGTTATATATTAATTTAAATTTTTTAGAGAAAAAATTATATTCATTCACCTTGTTTATGTCTAATTTTAGTTTCACATGCATCATTTATTTATTAGATGAGTTACTATCCATTCCAATAAGTTGTACATCCTACGGTCATAAAATTTTAGTAGGATCTATTTGATAACAAATAACATACGTATCTTAAAAATTGAGTAAAATTTGAGAAACCATGAGCTAGTTTCATGCTTATTTGTGAAAGTAGTTTATTGTAATTGACTCCGTGGTTGAGAGATATGTCTAAAATCTATAATTTAATCATTCATAAGCGGTAGATTTTGGGTTCAATTTTCAACTTTGGTGATTTTATTTTATTTTTCTTAATTTAATTTTTTTCTTTCTTTATTCACTTTTTTACATTTATATGTTTAATATTAGATAATTTACCTAAATGTAACAAAATCCAAAAATATTTACAGTCGGTCCGTATAACAAAAATTTTAAGCCTATAAAACAACCATTGATTTTTATAAATTTCATATTTGCTCTTTATTGATTTTGAATATTGTGGACCATCCTTCATTTATTTTTTTTTTTCTTCTTTGCCATTTATTCTTCTCCTCTTCATATTATAATTTATTCTTATTATTATTTCTTTCTTTATATTCCCGTTACTTTTTATTCTTGATTTCTTAATTTTCTCTTCTAGAATTTCTTTCTCTTCTAGAGTTTGTTCCTTCTTCTTCATCTCTCGTCTTCTTTTTTCTTCTTAGTACAAGATCTAAACAACATTGGTACATGATCAAAACGATCGTGTATCAATATCTAAATGAATAGTTATCTATCCAAATAAACAAAAATAAACCAATATTACAAATATATCGTTTAGAATTGATACAAAATCATTTAGACTTAGTACAAGATCATTTAGATTGAGTATAAGGGTACATGATCGTTTAGACTAGTACAATAGTATAAGATCGTTTAGACTTACAAAATCGTTATTTCACACATGTGTGACTGATTAATCGCGGGTTACTTTTGTTATTTCACGTCGTGAACTTTTTTTTAAAAAAATTATTCTATACTGGGTAATTATTTTAGCACTTTGTTCAATTAAAAAAAAAACCCTTTAATTTTTGTGAATTTCTTTTCCTTTTTTATTAATCTTTTTCTAATTTGATTTTTTCTCTTTCTTTATTAATCTTTCATAATGATAGGTTTCAAAGTTTTTTAATTTTAAATTTTTCAATATTTGTATTATTTGATTTTCAAATTTCAAATTTAATTTTTTTCGAGCTATATTTATCGTATACTTTGTATTAATTTTTTAAAATATATATTATTTATTTTTCAGTTTTAAATGGTTCAGTATTTAAATTTATATATTATTTTGATCTTTCAAATTTAAATTTTTAATATGTTTATTTAAATAATTTTTAGTCTTAGATTTCAAAATTTGT
Organism: Cucumis sativus; assembly: GCF_000004075.3. Lineage (NCBI taxonomy): Eukaryota > Viridiplantae > Streptophyta > Magnoliopsida > Cucurbitales > Cucurbitaceae > Cucumis > Cucumis sativus. Next base: position 28,560,862 of record NC_026655.2, read on the forward strand.
CACATATATATTTATATGTTATTTTAAATTTAAATTTATTATTTTTGGTGCCTTCAAAATTAGTTAGAATTTTACATTATATAGATTATTAAGATAAGCATTTAAGTTATCTTTAATATTTTAGAACTACAACATTTACGTAATAATATAATTGAGTTGCATCATTTAAAACAAATTAATTGAAAGAGAATATATTAACAATATATGAATAAGAAAAACTATTATATTATAATATTAATTTTGCAACTTGACTTATGTGTATTGATAATGTTAATGTTTTATAATTATTTTTAATCTTTTTAATAAAGTCTATGTATTTCTTATTTTACATATTTAAATAATATTTAAACTGTAAAAATAAGAGAAATGTTAGGAAAAAATAACATAAGAAACGAGAAATAAGAAATAATTATCAAACATGTATGTGTTTCTATTTTCAAGAAACAAGAAACGAAAATAGTTATCAAACATAGTCTCGCTTCTTATTCTTAAAAAAGAACAAGAAATGAGAAATATAAAACAAGAACGTTACCAAACGAGCCTTTAGCACATGAGTGAGAACAAAGCATATTGAATTCGAAAACAAAGCCTCCATCGAATAACAATTTTGTTTTTAGCTTTCGTTTATCAAACTTGCTTGAATTCTTAACTAAAATTCAAAAACAAAATTTAATTTAAAAAGCTGTTTTTTTTTTTAAGCTTTCAAAATTTATCAATATCACTAAAAACTAGATAATAATGAAAAGAAGAAATTTGGAGATGAAAAGATTATATGTTAAGCTTAATTCTCAAATAAAAACTAATGACGAGAGATTACCAATAAGGTCCAAATTTGTTGTTTCTAAAGTTTTGAAAATGCATGATTTCACATTACATCTTATTTTTCAAACTTTGACAATTTTGTTCCAAAAGTTTTCTATGACTTATATTTTGGAACCTTTTTAACACGTAGGCTGTGACGGATCCAGAAAACTAAGGAACTTAGCATAATTACCACTGAACTATCTACCAATATTAAACATTAATTAGTTTTCTTTATATATATTATATAAAGACAATAAAGTTGAGTGGAGCTCGGACCACCATGGATCTATACTAAATCCATCGGTGCATGCAGGTATAGATTTTTTACTTCAATATGCCAAAGTTCTGAAGATCTAACTTGGTTAGACTAATAATGTCAAATTGGTTTAATTCTGTTCAAACAAATTGAATATATGAACTACCGATTAAAGTTAAACATTATTAATATTGACTAAATTACAAGATAAAAAGGACTTGTTGAACTTTGTTATTTGTTTTTAAAAAATATATTATATATTTTTAAAAAGTCGCGTTCACATTAAAATCGAAATTTGTTAGAACTCTCATAAAATTAAAATTTGAATAATTACAAAATCCACATTTTAACTTTAAAAGTTTATGATAATAGAATCATGTCACTGTATTTTCTAAATTGCAAAAATAGAAAATTTAAAAGTCGATAACTCTTCAATAGTTGTTTGATAGTTATTTAATAGTCGTTTGGTCATATTTCTAATATTAAAAAAAGGTATTATGATCTGTTTTTTTTTTCTAAATATATTTTGCTATTGACCTAAATGGTGAATTTGTCAGTGATGTGTCAATTTGAAAATGAACTAAATTTCTTCTTTCAAACCTTAATGATAAACAATGTATTACTTATAATAGAATAATATTTTGGCCAAGGCCTTGATTTGTTAAATTTTAGAACACATATGTCTAAATATTTAATCAATTCTATTTCTATTATTGGTATACGTCAAGATAAGAGAGCTAAATTCACATTTGAAAATAGTATCAAAATTAACATAAGTAGATTTTAAACTTTTTATTTAATTAACCACATGAGTATAGTGCTAATAATTTAAAACATTTTTTTAAAAAAAAGTTAATTCTCGAAACTATAGCTTGAAGAGTTTCTAAGAGTTTAAAACAAATGTAAGATAATTAAGATTGAACAAAATAGTGTAATGTGACATAATTCACCAATGTAGGAAGAGAGGGCCAAAAAGATAGTGTATATAACAACTTAAGAAAAAAGGGGAGCACATGGAGAAACTAATCCTTGGCCTTACTCCATCCAAATCAAGGACCACTCGCACTAGAAATAAAATAAGAAAAAATCACTCGAACCTAATAGGGTATCCATTTAGATCTTTAAATGTTACGACGTAACTTTATTGCTTAATACCACTTCTTTTCCAATTTGATTTGAGAAATTGTGCAAAACTTGTTTTCATTGAACGACTAAATTGTTATAAAGTGAATTAATTTAGATTCTTGATTAAGTTTACATTTAAAAATATTCATGATTTTAATTATAATAACCTACGTAATTCAATCTAAAAGTTTGTAGATGTTGAATTAATAATATGGAGATTAGTATTTGGTGCATAAACAATTTTTAAATGAAATCTTTAGCTTAACGAAATCTATACCACTTTGATTTTGTGTAAAGAATGAGCTACTAATTTTCATAGTTTATGTCAACGTCGATTTAAACATGATTCAAGTAGTTAATGTACATGTCCCCAGTTTAAGATTTGAGAGATTTGATTCTCTTCATTCCATTTGTTGTTGGGGAAAAAAATAGGCGATGTTAAATATGTGACATGCATTTAAAGGTTAAATAATAAAGCGTGTCAAATGTGTCACATGATATGTCAAATATTTCATAGATAAAAGGTTATTATTATTGATTTAAAGTTACTACAAAGTCAATTACATGAATAATGGTTCTTTCTCAGTGTCCCCTTTACGAAGGATATAGGCCTTAAAATTTTAATTTAATGGGGGTTTGATAAGAACTTGTTTGGACTAAACCGTAGTTAGAAAAGAAGGGATCATATGCATATGGCAAGACCTATCTATTTATAGTTTATCAACTTTTAAGAAAGCATCTTTTCAAAGCAACGAAAAATTAAGACCGAATCTTGATCTAGGACGGTAGAGCCAAAAATCAAGATAATATAATATAGAATAGTATATATGAGATTTAATCCTATCTTGCTAGGGACTACAAAATTTGTATCATAATCATAGTAGGCGATTAAGTTAAAACTCTAGATCAAATTCTTTATAAATAGATTATCGTTACTTTATCTTCATCTTCATCTTCATCTGTGTTATTTAGTACTCTTAGTAACTTAGGCATTATGGGACCTTTTTTTTTTTTTTTAAGTCATCTCTAACCTTAAATTACAAATTTATTGTTGTTCTCACATGAAGGTTAGGGTGTTTTCTCTTGACTAAAACTTGGCATCAACAATTAATGACGTATTTTTTTTTTTACTAAAGTTATAAACTCATTGTATAGGATATCCCTACGTACTCGAATGTGAAGGGATCGAATATTAGTAAAAGAGCTTGATTGCCTTGTGCGTTTGTTCAATTTTGTTTTTAACTATAACACAAAGAATACGTAATATTTAACCTGGGCATGTTATTTTATAAGAAAAGTAAAAATACAAAAGAAAATACTCACCCTTGTTGACAATCTTCACTTCACTTATTCAAATCTAGGTGATTCAACATGAGCACGACACAATCTCACTTATTGACTCGATGTATAAATGGCAAAATGATTTAGGTATGTTAGATTTAAGTGCACGCATACACTGTCAACGAAGTATGCATGGGTGGAAAGTCCCATTCAATATATGACACACCCCAAACTGGATTGCACCAAAACACCGACGTAGTGGAAATAGGATTTGAATTAGTTACAACCTTGAAATTTTCTTATCGCAAATCTTATTCTCAACTCCTTTTAAACTATTAACAACACTCAAAACGCAACGATGGTCAATGTAACGCCAAACAAAATAACTACAAATCAAAATATATACTTTATTAATAACAAACATTTCATGCATAATTATAATATTTTGACCAAATAACCAATGTTGAACCATTTCCAAAATGCCTTGAATCACCTTGCCGCAAATCCTTCAACATTCTTCTCTACTTGGCCTAAACGTCTGATCTTGGAAGAAAAATTTTTAAAACGTAAGTCTAAAAGACTTAATGAGGTTTTATGAAAATCTTTCACAATATCTTTTCATAACCATTTCGCAAAAATAATATCAAATCATTTAAACATACCGAAAAAACATTTCATTTCGCGTAAACCTTTTTCTATGCTTAACAAATCATTTCATTTCGCTAAGAATCCTAAATCGTTCTCTACGCTTTGTCTCATTACCTCGTGTTTAGACTACTGTATCAACAACATCCGAGAACATACAGATTCGACCTTGTTGCTCAGGTCGCTAAGCTTTATACGCTCCTTTCAATGCATAAACCAGCTTCTTATCACCATGTAGCTCGTACACTCCGGTCTTGACTCTTTATGTGCACATAAAAGTTAGCATTATCTCAAAGAAACAACTAAGGGTTTGAAAACCATTTTATAGTATTGAAATTATAGTCATAAAATCAAACTTTAACACTATAAATCATGCTTGAAAACATAACTTTTCATATAAATCTCTTTGAAACATTCTCATTTGAATTCTTCTTTCAAAACAGTAAATAGAAATCATAATAAAGTTTTTAACATAAATTTATTTGAGAGAAAAGCACTCACAAAATTTTACTAAAGAAGTCATTCTTCTTCTTCTCGCAAGCCTCTTCTCGTGTGGCTAAACCAACAACATTTCAACATTTTAACAAAATTCTCATCATCCTCTCCTAATTTATCCAAATTCTCTTATTTATAGAGCTCTTAAACAAACTTAGTCATGCATAAACTCTCTTAGTTTGCCACCTCCTACTTAAAACTTTACACGTGTAAATTTAATATCCAACCTAGTTAATTGAAAAACTCTCTTATTTTAGCTTTTCAGCTCTTGCATTCTCTCACTACTCTGTCTTCTATGGTTTTCTCAGGCTTTTGTGTTCATTCTCCATTTTCATATTTTGTTGAGTACTTTTAGTTATCTCTTTTGTCACAAGCTGTTTTCTCACTCTGTTTTTTCTGACTTTGTTCTCAAATAAGGTTACGTAATTTGTTTCTTCCTGTTTTTCCATTTTGTTTCTTATTTGGGCCTTCCTACATTATTAAAGATTCCATTTTGTTCTCAAGTTCCTTGTTGTGAGCATGTTGTCTCTATTACTTACTGTTTGCTTCGTGAATAATTGAGCTTTGTTCTTCACTTCCATGTGCGTTTGAGTTCGATTTAGGGTGATTTAACATACTAAATTTTGTATGTTTAGCTTAGTTTTATAATTATGATTTAAATATCAATATACTATTACTTCTAAAATAAAATTATGTAATACAAAAAAAATAATGCTTGGTTTTAACTTCACTAATTTTAAAATTTTAAAATAATTTAGTTTCAGGAGATCGTGCCATTAATTTCAAAGTATATTTTTCTTTTAGAAAATCAAAATATATATATTTTTTTTTATGAAATTATGTCATAATGTTTAGTAGTTCTTTATGGTAATTAGTGTTAAGTACCTGACAAATCAAACAAAATTTATATATAAACACTTATAAAAAAGTCTAATCAAACATGTAAATGTTTAAATTTTAAACTCATTTTCAAAAAAAATGTTTTAAAAAAAATGTATTATTAAACCAAATATGTAAATGTTCAAATTTTAAACTGATTTAAAAAAAACGTTTAAAAGAAAATGTATTGTTAATTCAATCCAACCGAACTCTAAGAATTGTTGGAGAAGTACTTTTAAAACGGGGAGAAAATGACAACAACAGTGCCCCGTTTAAATAGACCCAAAGCGAAAGCGTTTGTTCACAGCTAACTAACAAATCCTAACCTCTTTAAATAGACCCAAAGAGGAAGGGCTTTTTCACTCCTAATTTAAAAATCAAATGGAAAATATCAAAACAAAAGGGCAGAAAAATACAAATTTTGTTTTGTTTTGTCCTGAAAATTTAAAACCTGCGGAAATCATTGGGATGGAGACTGATTTTGTATGCAAATGTCATTCCATCAAAATGCCCTTTTATCACCCACCCCTCTCAAGTATGCCTTTAGGGGTGTTTGGAGAGTTAGAATGGAAGCATGATTACTGGGAATCGGAGAAATGTTGGAATGCATGTTGAATTGAGGGTAAAACAAAAATGAAATCATAAAAACTGAAAAGGATGGAAAATATAGTTTAATTGAAAAATAACGAAACGAAATGAGTTTAATATTACAATTTGAGCTCAAACGCTCAATCCAAACATAATTTTTGGATTACATTACAAAGCATTCCAATCCTATTACAAATGTCCGAACACTCCCCTAAGGTTTATGATGTTCCACTCAAGAGCTCCTGCTTCCTTGCGTGACATTTTTAGTGCAAGTACATAGTTGTCAGATCTAATGCTATTGGCTTTTGCCCTTTGTCTTTGATGGCACCTTATTGTGTGGTTACATTTAGGATATACCCTGAACGTTAGCTGGTTTCTTTTTATTATTTTTCCCTCTTTTTTAACGGTAGCGAACAAGACATTCATTTTCTTATTAAAAATTAAAAATAGATAATAAAAGGAGAAGGATCATACTCCAAATTATTAGAGAAGATAGGAACTAGAACTAGGTCCTTCAGAACTGGTAAGTGTTTGTTTCTTTTGGTCTTAATTATTTGGAGCCAAGTGAATCTTTGTTTAAGTTTGAGTGAAATCTTACATTGATAAATGATTAATTATTCTAGTCCAAGAAAAATGCATGATTAGTTTATTGCTTATTCCATGGTTACTATCAATGAAGATAACTATTTTATAGATTTAAATTGGCACATTTTTTAGCAATGTATCAGAAATTGTATCTGCCTGGGAGCCTGCCTGGCAGTTGCAATAGGAAGGAGAGACAAAATTATCTGCTTTGGACTACTAAAATGGACCATTTACTTGCCACAACTCTTGTCGAGCAAGAAAAAGAAGGAAGTAAGGTTGATGGCGCATGGAAGCCTGTTGAATGCGCAGCTCTTCAAGTCTTGAATGAAAACCTTGGTGATGGTTTAACTAAAGAACATGTCAGAAGTCGATTAAAAACTTGGAAAAAACGGTTCCATATTTTAAAGGAGCTTCTTGCACATAAAGGGTTTGAATGGGATGAGGCAAAAAAGATGGTGGCAGCTGAAAACTCAGTGTGGAACAATTACATAAAGGTAAAATATCATCCTCTTTGATGTTAATTTATGAGCCTACTTTTGGTTTTGCCACATATTGTAGTTTCTTAATTTTCTGTGGTTTATAGGCACATCCTAATGCCAGACAGTATCGTGGAAAATTTATTGAACTTTATGATGAATGGTGTATTATCATGGGTGAGCGAGCAATATCAATCTTTTCAGACGATGATGCAGAAGTGAAAGAAATACGGACAAAAGGCAAGGATAGTTCAGGCTCTTTGATTGCGTTAGACGCTCGGACTAATGATAAGATGGCAAAGAAATTAAGATGGACTAGTGATATGGATCATTACCTTGGGAGGACTCTCGTGGAGTATGTGACGAAGGGGTGCAAACTTGATAAATCTTTACAACGTGGGGTACTAAATTTAGCTGTTTCAGCTTTAAATGAGAAATACGGGCCGAACTTGACAAAAGAACACATTAAAAACAGGCTAAAAACTTGAAGGAAGCAATATCGTAATCTGAAAGATCTTCTTTCTCATGATGGGTTCAGGTGGGACAAAACAAGAAAGGTCATCATTGCTAAGGACTCAGTATGGGATGATTATATCAAGGTAAGTAGAAAATCTGCAGAATTCCATGCATTTGATCATGTTCTTTATTTTTGTTGTTGTTACTGTTTATTTTGTGAAATGAATCATTTAGAATCATGAAAAGAAATACACGGGCACACGAAAAATAGGCCCATAAGAGGGGCTGGTTTGATCGTGTTCTTATTCTTTGGATTACTAGCATCAAACATTTACTTCTTTTTTTTTTTCCTTTCCTTTTTGGTTTGAGGTAAGAGATAGTTCATAGCCACAAAAGAGATGTACAATACGGGAGTGAAATGAGAAATTCTACCTCTCACTTATACTAAGGTGGTGAGGAATCCTTTTTCCTTTTTTGTTGGCTTGAATTGGAAAAAGTAATGGTTACAAAAATCTTTAGTAGGATGTCTTCTCTTAGCATTAAGGTCTGGCCACATTTGATAATAATTTCAATTTTGGCTTTCTTTTATATAAAAATTATGCTTGTTTCTTCTCAATTTCTTTAATATGGTTTTCACCTCTTTGAAAACAAGAACTAGTTGTAATAAAACACAGAAACAAGAACAATTGAAATTACAAGTAGATAATAACCTTTTTTTGCTAAATTTTCAAAAACAAGAACAATTTTTAAAAACTACAAGTAGATAATAAAACACAGAAATTTATGGGTGGAACTAGTTATATAAGCTTAATTTTAAAAAACCAAATGGTTAACAAACAAAATTTAAAACTCTACAAGAATGAAGAAGCACCTTAACTATTTTCTCCTCATAGATATTTCAATTTATTTTGCGCTTAAGTCCAAAAATATTTTCTTATACTACTGATCCACCGTATGTTGGCTTTACTTTTAAATCTTAGTCCACCAAACGATTGGAAACCTTATGTTTGGTGCTCTTCCAAATTCCCATGAACAACCAAAATAAGGAAAAAGGTGTTTTCCAAAATTTCCTACTACGAAATAATTAGTGCTGTTGGTCCTCCCTTGCCTTTATTCATAAGACAACAACTAGAGCATAGAGAATTTTTTATGATCTGATATATCACTTTGGAATTATGTTTGAAACTGATATGTAGCAGGTAACTGGAATGAGTTACATGATAAATGAAAGACTTGATTAATATCATTGAGAAGGTAGCAAGAGTCTAGAGAAAGTTCCTGATGTTCTCTAAGTCCTTTTGCAAGAAAAGGCATATCATCAAATGTCATGAACAAGGGACCAGTTTAATGAAGCTAAATGGTGAAATCTTGATATACGAACAATCGTGATGTTTGAAATTTATGCTGCTTCATTCTCATTTTCTATTTGATCTGAAATACCGTGGACACGTTAAAAGATGTATTCTACCTGAATTTTAGCTCCAGAATAACAATTTGCTATCATTTTCTTTGCATGTAGATCAATCCTGAGGCCAAAAGCTTTTGTGGTAGAGTATTTGAAAACTATGATCAGTTTTGCATTTCCTTTAGATATTACAATATGGAGGTGTTGGATTTCCCTGTTGTCGTAAACGATGGAAAAACTGGATGTGAAGGGAACTCTTTGGGGTGGACTAGTGAAATGGACCATTGCCTCAGAAGAGTTCTCAAGCAGCATGTGATTCCTGGGAACAAAGGCATGTTAGATAATAAACTCAATCCCGTTGTATATGATGCAGCTATATTGAATTTAAGAGAAATGTTTGCTCTTGAATTGACCAAAGATCAAGTTGAGGATCGTTTTAAATCATGGAAAAGAGAGTATGGTTTGCTAAGGGACCTGTTAGACCAAGGTGACTTTGAATGGGATGACCAGCAAAAGATGTTAGTTGCAAAGGACTCAGTATGGGATGTCTCTATTGAGGTATATTCTATTTCAGTTAATCTTTCAGCGGTCAATGACTATAAAATAAAGATGCATTTGATTTTTCTTTTCCTTTTTCATTCTTCATTGACGGTGTTCAAAATGGTTCTTGCCTATAATTGGAACATAGAAACCCGGATACTAGACAATTTAGAGGGAAGATCATTGAAAACTATGATGAATTGTGTGTTATTGCTGGGTGTGACATTCCATCTGGAAGTTCTCTCAATGCTGCTGCTGATAATTTGGATTTATCTGTAGATGAAGCTATAAATGCCAGAGATGTGTGTCACAATCAAAGTAACAGTAAAATTGTTTTGTTGGGAAGCCTAGCAAGAGGTGTTGAAATGGGCCAAACTTCACCTCTCATTCCAAGATCTCTCGATAACCTTACATCTCTTCCCAATCATATCTAAAATAAAATAGTTAAAAGGAAAAGAAAAGTGTATCTGAATATGTGGACTGAGATATTGTTTGGCAAAGAGCATTTTGGTAGGAATGTCACTAGGGCATTATTAGGATATGAAGGGTATAGTAGTAACTAGTTAGGGAAGTTGTTATAGTACTCAGTTTATAAATAGAGGTGGTGAGATGTAGAAAGCTAATCAATAACTTGTTGAATGAATAATTAGGGCTTCGGAGAGATCTCTTAGGTATCTAAACGCAAAAGATATATGAAAACTGTAAAGATTCATTATCTAGAGAAATTACAATATAAGCACAAGTAATTCAAGGTACTCGTGCTGACTCTTTTAAGATCTTTCCTAAGCTCTAATTTACTACAAAATAGTATCCCTTCCCCATTCCTTCATATTTGATATATAGTCAGATTCCATAACCACCTCTCTAGTTAATTACCACCATAGTCTTACTAATAAGCTCTATCAGTACTCTCAGAAGAGCTCAAGAGAGGGATGGTTTAAGTACCTCGAACACTTGGTTTATCTGTAATTTGGTTTTCCTATTATCTATGCATTTAGGTTCTATCTTCTTATTTGTCACATACTCTTGATCTAAGAACATTTTGGATATGTCCAAATTGGATTGTTTTACCAGTTAATACCTAGAGTCCATCTTATCAATTTCATTAGTTAATGTCAGAAGACTTGTGTCTTGCCTCTTATTCAAAGATTTTTATTAATATTACTGACTCGACACCGATTTAATGGAATTATGGAACAACTTCCAGAACAAGAGAAAATTCATTATGGAAAAAGTTTTTACTTACATATACTACTTTTCCTTTTATCATTTCATATTATTGTTTAATGCGGTGAGGAGTCAGGACATGTGAAATTTTGCACATTCGCTCAGTGCTTTCTAAAATCCATTTCAGGAACACCCTGATGTGCGGGAATTCCAAGCCAAGTCAATTGAGAATTACAAATTATGAGCTGTGTATGATTTTTGATAACAAGGAGAAAACTGAAGGATGGTCAATAGTTGAAAAACACGATAAGGACTATACTTTGAACAACCACAACCATACAGAATCCCAAGTAGGGATATCAGATGATGATGCAGGGGGAGGTAATGGTTCCAGTGGTTCTGATAGCACGGAGGCTTCATCTCAACAAACAGGAACTAGACCATCCTCCTCTTCACATTCACGAAAGTCTTTAAAGAGAAGATGCAGCGATGATCTCATTGTGCAAATAGTGAGTGTCATGGCTGCTAACGTTGCTCGAATAGCTGATGCATTGTCAGACAGGCCAACTTGCTTAGACCAAGTGTTTGATGTTGTTCAAACCATGCCTGGGTTGGACGAGGATCTGATCCTCGACGCATGTGAGTTTCTCTCTTTTGATGAAAAAAGGGCTGTGATGTTTATGAACTTGGATGAGAGGTTGAGAAAAAAGTGGCTACTAAAAAAGTTGCGCAGTTAAGCTTGCATTGCATGTAAGATTATAGTGTTTCTTGTTGATATTTATACCGATTTTTCTTAAAATCATTGGCTAGGTGAAGGAATTATCATTATTATTTTTCGCCCTCTTCTTTCTAATATGTACTTTCTTACTACATTTATTGTACAGATAGACTGGCTTGGCTGCAGACCGGTCATTTGATTGGATATATGAGAGTTGAAATTGAGATTGCTTACAGGTTGTTTTCTCACTTGGTCCATGCTTCCATAAGTTGGAGAGGGATCTTTTTGGGAGGGGGGTTTGTCACATTATTTGATATAGGAAAGAGAGAGTCTTGGATCATGCCCTTGGGAGTTGTTATTTTGCTCAATCATTTCTTGGAGCTACTTTGTTAGATGTTGCTAGAGGCAAGGAGTATAGGACGATAATGAAGGAGTTGCTTCTGTATCAGTGGTTGAGGGAGATTTTTGTGACAAGTAGTGCACGTACAATTTGTAGGGTCTGGAAGGGTGGTTGAAAGAACTCTATATCAGTAGAGGAGTGGAGAGGGGGACGGACCCTTGTGATATTTGGTTTCTTCTTGTGCTTCATTTTTAGTGTCGGTGATGAAACTTTTTGTTATTATTTGTTAGCTCTCATTATAACTTGATTGGAGTCTTTTCTTTTGTTCGATTTATTAATATTCTCCTTTTTTTTTTCAATTTTTTTCATGGTTGATTTTTCAAAAGAAAGACAAAAAAACAACAAACCATTTATATGAAATTTCAAGTGGATTTATTGACAAGTTCTTTGGAATCTTTCTATCTATTTTCAGTGACATGTATGAAGTGCTAAGTAATGATAATTTTACATGTTTGATAGTAAAATGGCTAAAATCACTTTTGCCATCTTTAAACTCGTCTTAAAAATACTTTTAATCATTCAAAATTGATTTTTTTAATAGTATGAAAAATGTTTTAAACTTTTTTCTAGGGATTAAAAGTACGTTGGAAATGTGATTTTAACAATTTCAAAATCACTTTCAAACATGTATTAGTTAAGAGATGATAATTCGAATTTTTTTGAAATATATATACAAAGAGAAAGAGAATTGTCAAAAATAGCAAATTTAACAAAATATTTACAACATATAGCTAAATTTTCAGATTTTATCAATAATCGATATTGATAGCCACTGATATGCTTCTATCACTGGTATTGATAAACAGTGATAAAAGTTTATCTGTAGCTATCATTGATAAGATTCATAATTCTTCTTGAATTCGAGGGGCCCTATGGGTAAAGTACAATGTCGTACAACAAATGAAATGAACTTGTATTTCAAAAGTGATTTAAAAAGAATTACTAAGAATTTGTTAAACAATAAAAGCGGTTAAGATTTCTTTTAAATCACTTTTAACCATCCCAAAATCAATTTGGACTTTAGAAGTTAAACTTTGGTTTAGATTAATTGAGTTCGACACAATCCATCTAAGAATATCTTAGTAAATGATGTATCAATTATTGCTATCTTAACCGTCTAATGATTCAATAATTGTAAATTACATATAGCGTCCAATATTTCATGTACATATCCTCTCCTTTTTTGTGTCTATTTGGAGATCTATCAAACACGGCTTAAAGTTAGAAATTTGAACCTATGATCTTAAAAATTGTAATATATCGAACTATAATCTATATATAATTCCCATTTATAATAAGTTAGGTCAAACATTAACTTATTAACTTTGAGTTGAGATTAGATAAAGTTTTTATTCTAATAAGAAAAACACTTGGACTATGTCAAGTCACAATTAATAGTCAAGAATAAAAGATACGTAGATGACAAATTTCAATTAAATAATACATGAAAACAAAAGGTGAGATTCATAATATTTTTTATTCAAGTTTAAACCAGAATAAAATTTATTTCAACCTTTTGAATAAGAAGTTGGAAAATTCAAACTTTGAAAAAGTATTCTTTGCAAAATGGATTCTTTTTACTTATTGTTCATATATGGAGTGGAATTTTTTTTTCTTTGGAATAAACAGTAGGTTAGAGAGGTTTTTTTTTCTTTTAATTTTTATTTTTATTTTCAAACTCAAATTATGTAACGCTTCGAGCTTACGAGCTTTATCTAAATCTACAAGAAGAAAAGAAATTTTAACATCAATCTACTCAACCTTTAGGTCAAGACTAGCTGCCAAACATAGAACTACACGTATGAAAGACATCTTGACAACCTTGAGCAAAATATTCATCAAAGTCGACACATTTCTTCTAATTATACCATTTGACAATCAATCTCGTTTTATAATGCAACTTTGAGGTATGTTCTTTCTGTTTCACTTTGTAAATCTACTTATTTTTTCTATGAAGTGTAAATATTTTGTTAAAATGTTATATTTTTGACAATTTTCCTTTTTTAAAAGTTGTAATAATATTTTAATAAATTAGAAATTCGGGTTGGGTTGAGTCAACTCATATATTTTAAAATGTAACCCGAACCTAAACCAACCCAAAATAAAAACTAACTCAATCCAACCCTTACAATTTGAGCTGGACATAGTCGAGTTGTTTAGGTTGTCAGATTATTTGAACACTCCTACCCGTCAATATAGATGGAGTCTGAAAAAGTGACATATGACATTTTGAAACTAATCAAAATGAATATCTATTTAATAATATAAAAATGGTCTATTATATACAATAGGTTATATTGTTCACATCTTTAAGGTGAAGGTTTTGATTTTGAACATCCCAATAGAGATTTGAAATGAATAATTATAGGCATACTGTTCATGAAACTATATTGCCCTTGAAGTTTCACTAATGTTTTAAAAACATTTTGAAATATAAATTCTTTTAAATTTTAGATGAAATTTTGAAAAATGAAATGATGTGAAAGCGATAGAAAAAGAATAAAAAACCATATCGTTTTAAGTTATTAACACACAATAACTCGATTTTTGTCTAAAATTCTAGAGAATTTCTAGAAATTCAAAATGTTTGTAAAAGTTCTTAGATAATGTTACAAATTTCAACAATATAAGAGTATTTTTTAAATAAAGAATATACAAAATTGAAGCATATAAAATGTTTAAGATTTTGACATGGACATATACATGAAAATTGTCAATAAAAAACAAAATATAAAAGTGAATAAATATTTTCTAAAAGATATAAAACAGAAAAAATAATTTAAAATGATAAAAGAATACGTTATAATTTTTAAATATTAAAAGATATTATTTACATGAGATAGTTTACAAATATAACAATTAGGTTCAAAATAATTAAGTCTATAATAACATTTTAAAAAATTTGTAATACCATAAGAGTCTTTTAAAGTCTATCACAAATAAATTTTGTTATATTTACATGAGATTAGTGTATACTTATTTATTCTTCTTTAAATGGTCATATATTATAATTAGGATAGTATGTTAAGTAAACTGATTTGGAGGTTTTTGTAGATTTTTATACCCTCCAACTCCATAGAAAAGAAAAGGATGAGAGTATTAACCCAAAACAAGAACTAATAGATGTATAGATAAAATAAAATTTAAGAAAAAAAAGGGTTGGAAAGCAAATGACGGGTTTAACAATAAGGAGAGGCATGGGGGCATTGGTGCGAAAGCGAGTGGCGAAACTACTAAACTCCTTAAGAACTCACTCCTCCAAAGCTCTTAAACCCAAACCCACCCCATGACCGACCAAACCCAAACCCAAACTCACCTCTCATCACCTGCTTTTTCCCAAGTCAATACCGGAGCCCCCACCGCCACTTCCACTTCCACCTCCACTTCCACCTCCACCACCGCCCTCCCCACCCTCAATTCTCCTCCTCCTTTCCCTAGGGTTTCACTGATTTCAATCCAATCAACATCCCACTGCTCATGGAGGTACTCTTCTCATTTCCTTTTCTCAATTTTCTCTCTTCTTGACTTTTTCTTTTTCTTCTTCTTTTTCTTCTTCTTTTCCTTCTTCTCCTTTTTTTTTTTTCTTTTTTGTTGATTTTGATGTCTCTATCTTTTAATTCTCTTTCCGATGAAGATTGTTCTTTCTTGGAATATTTTTGTTTTTTCTACCTACTTTTTCTTCATTTTTTTCGGATTCCGTTTTTCTTGGCTGTTATTCGGAGGATAAAGGGGACACGGATGGATATATTCTTTTTTCTTTTCTTATCTTGTTTTTTCATGGAGTAACCGGATGTGGAGTAGTGTGCAACAATTTTTCTGAGTTTGCATTTGTTTTCTGCCTGTTCCTTCTCTTTGGTGCCAGCTTTTGGCGTTCAGTTCGGGAAATTTGTGCTTTTAAGTTTTTTTGTTCTTCGATTCTCTATGAATGTTTGTGTTGGATGTATGTGCGTGATTTAATTCTCGGTAATGTAAGTCAAATCTCTAAATTATACTTGATGCTACTGTATATCATTTCCTTATTAAGTTTCTTTATATATAAAGCACCAGATCATGTGCTTTTTGTATTGTTTTTTTTTTTTGTTAAGTTTTTTTTTTGTTCTTACAGTCTCCCACGATGGACGAAACTAAGAAATCTGAAGCGCATTTGACATCAGCTGCTGCTTTTGTCGAAGGTGGAATCCAGGATGCTTGTGATGATGCTTGCAGTATATGTCTAGAAAACTTCTGTGACAGTGATCCTTCAACGGTATTACGTATATTGTGATTTGATATTTAATCGGAAGTCAGGTGCTTTCTATTCTACTTAGTTTGCTATATTTTGTTCAGATGACGAGTTGCAAACACGAGTTCCATCTGCAGTGCGTTCTTGAATGGTAATTTTTTTTTTTTTTTTTTTTTTGCAATATCTTTTTGAAATATCAGATTTAGTCGTTGTGGTTTCTTTTTGGAATTAATAAAAAAAGAATATGCGAGTCTAAGTCCAATGGATACACCATACACCATTTTGTAATCACAAGGCATTCCCTTGCAAAGAGTATCTCATTTCCTCTTTCCTCCAAAAAGGTAAAAAAAAAAAAAAAATCATAGTGAAGTTTTGGATTTGCAAAGGTTTGTTAAATCATGTAAGTGGAATCTTGCATATTTGAATTGTTGAGCAGTGAATTTCTCAATGCTATTAAGAGGAATGCAACGTTGAAGGATTTTCCTAGGTTTTAGGGGTTGAAGACTGATTAAGGAATCTGGGTCTGTTTTTATTGACAATTCTTCAACTGATTAGTGTGCTAGATTGCCAGTGCATGATAGTGGCGATGGTAGTATATATAAGTTGTAAACTGGTAAGCTTTGTGGCTTACTTCTTTCATTGTTAAGACTCACATATACTGGACATCCAGGTGATTGCTTCCAGTGGATGAGATGGTGGGCATTAAGAATTAGGATATCATTTCATTTTGAGGAATGATGTTGAGTTTTCTGATATTGTCTCCAGAATATTGAGATGAGAGTAAAGGTCATCAGATCACTTTCTATGTGCGTGTTTTCCTTGGATGATTGAAGAAAATAGTGAGGATGAAAGTTAACTTCAAGAGATGTATATTGTGGTAGAAAGATTCTTGGACTGAACCATTTACTCATGGTCTTAATAATAACCATTCATGGATATTGGTTAGAAAAGAAAATCCAGGATTGAACGAAATTCTTGTGGGATTAACCCAGCACTGCCTGCTTGGAATGTTACAAAATTGACTTGATATATTTGGCAACCAGAATTTTGAGTACAAAGGCGATGTAGTTTATGTGATGATTAAAGCATGCATGAATACGTTTTCTTTTAAGTAAAATTCCAAATTGCAATGAAATATAATTTTCAAAAGCGGCTACTAGATATAGATTTCAAGACAAGACAAGGCTCCTAGCTCCTGTACAATACTGACCTGGTTCTTTGAAGCTTATTTTAGTGTTCCATCATCACCAGCAACAGTTTTGATGTGACCATATTAGAAAATTAAGTGCAAAATAGCTTAGCAGACCTGTTCAGCAAATATTTCTCTGATTTTCATCGTTAAGCTATTAGTTTTGTCAACATCTTTTGCTGTTGCCTTAGTTTTGTCAATATCTTTTGCCATTGCCTAAATTTTTTGTATGTTCGTTTATTTTCTCTTCTGTGTGTTTTCACTTTTTTCTGCACAGTCAATTTTGAGTGTAGATTGCAATTGATCTCTAATATATGTGTTTTCAACATCTTGAATCTCAAATGAGATTTTCTCCTCTAATGAAGAAAAGAAAAAGAGACGCATAGTATCTATCACAGGATTGTTTCCTAGAGTAAAAGATGAACCATAGTTTGTTGGATGGTGGAAATCTAGAGATTGCCTTCAGGTGACTACTAATACTAAGATTTTTACATCAGATTGGTTCTCATATTCTCACGTCTTGTACCCTATTCTTTAAGCTCTATCATTGGAAAAAGCTTCCTTCATCTAGGATTGTTGTATTCTCTTTACCAGTTTTGTGGCGTTTCTTTCTCAAAACAGTTCTCTGGTAAGGACTTTCAACTATGACTCCATCTTATGGAACTTACCTAACCTCCTCCACAGTTCTAATAGAAAACCTGCACCATTATAAGTTTATAATCAAGTCTCTATTACTTGATTTACAGGGGCCTTTGATTTTTCAGTTGTATTTTTATGCTTCCTCTTCTGATACTCTCGTTGGTTTAAAAATTTTGGTTTTTTTTTTTTGATAACTTTCTCATTAATGCATAAATATTTAAGACAAGACTCAGAAGAGGCACCTCTGTATTGTTTGTTTTTTAATATGTGCTTGGTCATGCATGGAAGTAGAACAAAATCAATAGCTTTGAGTTTGATTGAGTTAACAAAAACTTGGAACAACACCTGAGAACTTCTACCACACCTTTTTTGGCAAGATCTAGTGAGTATTCATATCATTTTGAATGGTTCATGCACTTTATTGTGTTTTCTGTGGACCGAAGTTATAAATTGATTAGAATAGCCTTCTAGACTTGTATCCTAACTTCTGCTAGCCAACGTTGAATTTCACTATCAACTATCATCTTTTTAGGGAGCTTTGTCTTGCTCCTATTTGCATAAAAACACAATAAACTAATCATCATTGGAGAAAAAAGATCATTTAAACATGTTTCCTATCAGAACACCAAGCTATATCTAATCGTTGGGATTACTAACTAATACCGAGTTTGCTTGGCTAGTTCATTATCTGCTTCTTAGGCTGCTTGCATTGTGGTTCTAATTCCCTGGACCATCTGTCTTGTTACTGTTACATTGAGAGGGATGTTTCTGTTTATTTATTTCTCTTGTTTTTCGCCCCATGATACTTTATGGTGGTAGGGCATGGTTGGGATTTGTTTTCTTTCAGTTTTATGGTTTGTAAGACATGAGAACTTTTTAAGGAAGATTTAAAATATCAAGTTTCTTAAACTAGAGTTTAGGTGGTAACTTTTCAAGTGGAAATATAATTTTATTTCTGCGGATAAATGCTTCATATAATTGTTTGAGCCCTCCATTGTATAGAAGATACGTATCTTATCCTTGACTAAAAGTTGCCAAGATCTGTATTATAGATGACACCAAGTCCTAAAACTGTTCCCATTCTATTCAGTAAATAATGAATTTTCTTTAAATGTGATAAAATACTTCAATTGATGAGCTGCAATATCGTTGAGATGCATGCGACAGGGTATTGTAAGTGGCAGGATGGCCTTGCTGCCACAATCCACTAAGATTCTGCCCTTCGTTGCTCCGATTCGAATAATATCATTGAGATGCATAAAAATATACCGATTCATTTAAAAATATATGTTTCAGCTGGTTTATGCCTTAATCACGGGGTGTTTGGGGCAAGGATTATATAAGATTATAATAACCGCCTCTTTGCTATAGTAAATACTATTTAAAAGTTCCCAATTAGCTGCTGTAAATACTATTTCAAAACTCTCAATTTACTACCATATTACTATTTGCTACAGTTTTTTTCTTTTACACTCATCATCTTTTTATTCTTTGCTATAGTGTTTATTATTTCCTTTTCAAAATAAAATAGTTCACACCTCAAACACATACTATTATAACACAAACTAAAATAATCTACACCCAAACAAAAACTATTGTAACCCAACTAAAATAACCTAAAATTATATAACCTACTCCTTGTCCCAAAAACCTAATTTGCTTGTCTATTCTTTTTGTAGTTATAAAGAAGCCTTCCATTAAGAAATTTGGAAACCATATAAACCTCTGCAGTGATAACAAAAATGGTTAAAACACTGTGAACTGAAAAGCCTTGGTACCAAAATGAAACAATTTGGATAGAAATTGAAATCTTTTTTTCATTGAGCAAAATAGTTAGAAAATTCTCAATTCCCTCTCTCTTGCCAAATACCCCACATGGTAAATATTTCCGGCCCTGCCAAAGTGCTCTACATTTTCCAACAGAAGGGGAGAGACTAATCATTTCAGACAGAAAGTCTCCACCATAGCTATTAAAGAAAAATCTGATAAAGTATGCCAGAATTTGGTACCAAAAATCAATGGTCAAGGTGATGACAACATAAAAGAAGAAAAATTAATTTGTACATGTATGACTACTACTCAGATATGTGCCTTTTCCTTGGGTGCATAACCTGTCATATACGATCTATTAATCTCTAGCTACCTATCATTTACCTTTCGGTTGGAGAACCCTGCGATAAAGTTCATTATTTTCTGCATTACAAAGAAGTTTGCTGTGTCAAGGTTATGCCCTGAATCTAGATTTGATTGGTTCAAATAGGTTTATTTTTGTTTCATTTTTAAATAGGTGTCAGAGAAGCTCCCAATGCCCCATGTGTTGGCAATCTATTAGCCTGAAGGATCCAACCAGGTTTATACCAATTTCATATTTGTATCATTTTTCATTTAAACTTAGAAGCAGATGAAGGTTGTTAATATGAGGTGGTTCTGCAGCCAGGAGTTGCTTGAAGCTGTAGAACAAGAGAGAAGTTTTAGACTTAATCCAGCTAGAAACTCAACAATATTTCGACATCCGACACTTGGTGACTTCGAGTTACAGCATGTATGTACCCAATATGCTGTTTAGCCTAATTTTGGTAAATCATGGGTGCCAAAATCTAAGTCAGGACACATTCTTTTCTCAATGCAGCTGCCGGCTGGTGCTAATGATGCTGATCTTGAAGAGCGTATACTCCAACACCTAGCTGCAGCAGCTGCCATGGGACAAGCACGCCATAGTGCTAGAAGAGAAAGCCACAGAAATCGATCAGGAATTCATGGCCGTCCCCAGTTTTTGGTGTTTTCTTCCCATCCCAATTCTTCATCGACCTCTCCATCTTCTGGTGATGATCGGGAAGGTGAAGCAGCCCCAAGAATCATGGTAGCTTCTATATCACCACCTCCACCTGCAGGAGAAGAGGCCCCACAATCCAATGCTTCAGTATCTCCAGTGCAAACTGATCAGTCTTCTCCTTCAGCACCTCAATCCAGCTCAGCTTCTGCTAGCCAACTTGGATCTCCTTCGAGTGAAAGGTATTCATTGTTTGCTGGATTTTTTGAGTTTGTTCCGTTTAATTTGCAATGTGTCATAGAATTTATCGATCGTCTATTAATATTGTTGCAATGTCACCACCCTTTCCCCACCCTTAGGAGATCTTCCAGTCAACCAGTGCCCAATAATCAAGATAGAGCTGGACCATCAGAATTGCAATCATTCTCGGATTCTCTCAAGTCTCGATTTAATGCTATGTCAATGAGGTTTGTAATGCATGCCTTAATGGCCTTCATTTTTTCCAAGTGTAATTTCTGATTATTTTGCTCCTCTTTTTAGATACAAAGATTCAATCACAAAGAGCACAAAAGGTTGGAAGGAGAAATTGTTCTCTCGCAACACTTCAATGTCAGATATTGGCTCTGAAGTTAGAAGAGAAGTCAATGCAGGCATAGCGACAGTATCACGCATGATGGAACGTCTTGAAACCAGAGATGCTAGAAAAAGCAGCAGTCCGGAGTCCAGTAGTGTAGGGGGTAATAGCCCAGTTTCAGAATCAAATAACAGATCGATGCCAGAGAATGGAGGAAACAGTCCTTCGACCGACACAAATAAAGAAGGGCCACGCTCTGCAGAATCCAGTTCAAGTTGAACATTCTCAGAATCGGCTTCACTCGAAGCCCATCTTATAAGAGGTGAATATTGCTATTGATTGTTTCCCTCTTTCATATGTACAAGAAATGCCTGGAGTAGACTGATGTTTTAAAAATTTAGGAAAAGAAAGAAAGAAACTTCAAAATATTAAAAATATTTTGAGTTTTAGTTTATTTTATGATTAGTTAGAGTATATTTATATATTAGCCAATGTATCATTTATAATTAGTAATATCATAGATTATTTACTCATAAATTCATTGAAGTCATCATCTCCAAAGTTCATATTCTACTTTTTCCCACCTCGACAGATCGAGGTTGTGGTTGGCTTCTCCACCTTTACTACTGTCCTATTTTGGTGGGTGGGTTTGAAGGGAAAAACTTATATATTGTATGGGTTTTTATAGGTTAGGCCATCATTGGAGATGCAGATTAGTCGTAGAGATTCTGTGTCGGTCTCAAATGGTCATTGGAACTTGTTAGTGTGTAGTATGTGGTGGTTTCTTCTGATGGAAGGGAAAAATTGTGCCAACTACCTGTGAGTTGAACTACTGCTGTCAATAGGTTTCACAGTAGAAAGAGGTCTTTTGCTTGTGGAATGGATTGAGTGTGAAAAAGACTGTTGGATACTCTTTTTAATAACTTCTCTAGTAATACTTTTTTCTTTAAGTTTGGCCGTGACTTTGAAGGGATAAAATTACTTTTGTCTATGTTCAAAATCAGTTTAAGGGTATGAAAATAGTTTTGGTAAGTGTGAAACTATACATTAAATTGATTTTGAATAATTGGAAAGATGTTTCGTTTTAAACCTGACAAAAGTTGTGTTAACAATTTCAAAGTTAATCTCAAACATGCCTTTAGTATCCTAAGATTTTAGACAGTGGCTCATTAGGTATTTGACTGATGACATTTGGTTGAATTGGCCAAGTCTGATGTAAGGTCATAAGATTGTTTAGGGCATTACCCAATTAAAGTAAGATGTACATGTTCTTCTGTTATCTCAAAAAGTTAGGCTCTTGGATTCAACCTTTATGGAAATTGGAAGTTTGGACTTGCGGTTTGTTTGTACTTGAGCGATTTGTTTTTAAGTCTAATAGGGTGAGGGATCAAATTTTTTATCAGAAATTTATTCACAGGCCAGTGTTAAGCCGTACTTAGGTTGCTTACCTACAAAGGATGAAGATGAATTGGAATGAGAATGTTATACATTTCTCCACTGTGTTTTTGTTTCTATTGCATCATTGAGCCATTCCCTTTTATTTTACATTTGTTTAATGCGCACCTCTTCAAGGTTTATCATTCCCTTCTCTTTTTTCCTTCTGTCTTTTGCGAATTGAAGGGATGATCTTCTTGTGTGTTTGGTTCTAATCTTTTTCAATGTGATTTTAATATCACTAAGTGTACGTTGAGAGATATTAAAGTGATTTATGGTCAATTACTTTAATACCACATTTGGGTTAGTTAACTTTACAATGTTTCTGTAAATATAAATATAATAATTCCAAAGCTTTTTTGGTTATATTTTCTTTAAAATGTCATTATTGTTGTGTACCAAACGTAAGGGGACGTGCATGAAATCTGAAGAATTGAGCCACCCATTCAAAACTGTTTTTGATGTACATGTGTCGGTTGCACTTTGGTTTGCAAAAATCGTAGTTCGACAAGTCGGTGGCTCTCGACCGACTGATAAACAAGTATTTTCAAGTAGGGAAAACATTCTTTGGATCTTTGAGTTTTGAGTTTAGCTTTTTGTTCTTAGGTTTTAAAATATTACAATTTTATGGGTGATATTTGAATTTTGTTTTAATTTGGTCTTCAACTTGGATAAATAAATTTAAAATAATTAAATAAACTTTAATTAATTAACTTTTACTATTTTTGAGATTTAGCTCACAAGTTCTATTTCATAATTACTTTTAATTGAATCAATGTTTGTGGAGGAGTATTTAATAAAAGAATTGAAGGTAAATGTTTGTGGAGGAGTATTTAATAAAAGAATTGAAGGTAAAAATGTAAAATATCAATGTAAAATTTTAACATTTTGACATTTGAGGAGTGAACTGAAACTAAAATAAAATGTGTAGCATTTTTTAACATAAAATCTAAATAGAAAACTTATGGACTAAACAAATACTTTTTCATGAAAAAAGAGTCATTTGGTTTAATTCTTAATAACAAACTTTTATTTTTTTATTTCTTAAAGAGTGCAAATCCTTACAATATCGTTATTATTATGATTGCATGATTTGCTCCCACGTTCAAGGTGGTCACTGAGACATTTTTAAAAGTCGATTATGGTCGCATTTCAAAAAATCGATCATGGTCGGTTAGGGTTGGTTTTATAGAAAAAAAACCGATTACGCTTGATTGATGAACAAAACACTTATTTATGGCGCGCTTCAAAACCACTAGATAATCTATGGATTAAATGCATTTCTTTTATTTGGTCCTAGTCGTGTGGGGTTTGATACTAATAGTTAGTTCAACGTTATTTAAATAGATTTCATTTGTAGAGCTCTTCCTCTTTCTTTCCTCTTTGTTTTTGTTTTTTTTTTTTTTTTTTTTTTTTTTTTGTCGACAAATTCGATAGTTTTATTTGGTCCTAGTCGTGTGGGGTTTGATACTAATTGTTAGTTCAATGTTATTTAAATAGATTTCATATGCAAAACTCTTCCTCTTTCTTTCTCTCTTTCGTTTATTTTTTGTTGACCAATTCGATAGTCTATATGTTACAAATAACAAATGAACATTTGGTGAGTAAAAAAATGTCAAACCACACCAAATTTTAGATCTAGAATGAAGAGCAATATGTAGGTGTAAATTGGCATGTGACAATTTTTTATTAAGTGCAGTACTATGGTTGGTTGTATCCTGATTCTTTCATTAAGATTAAAGGTTAGTTAGGTTTATAGAGCCTCTATCAACTTAACTATCATTTATCAATGGCCATGATGTAAATTTATTATTCACCACACATCTTTGGTATATAGAGCATGTGAATGTTAAGCTTTGTACTCAATTGGAGTCTAGGCAGAATGCGTTTAAAACAGGTGAAGTGTTGTATTAAGTAGCTCCAATTTTAAATACGAGATTATGTTTGGATTGTAAGTATAAAAAAACTAAGAATGTGGTGCATAAATGTAATATAACTTCATAATTTATTAGTGTTCATCGATGACATTAATAGACATCGATACAAATTCATCCGTGTTTATCACGGATAAATTTTGCTATATTTGTATACATAACCAATAATCAATATCCATCCATCATTATATTCTCAATTACTTTAAATTTGTTATTTTTATTTATTTCAACTTAGTTAGGTTCAAGTAATCTTTCTAATTATTAAATATAACTCAAGTTCAAAAATTAAATTTTTGTTAATAATAGATTGACTATTTCAATTATGTAAAGCAATGACTATGTCAAAAATGAAACCTGAATTTAATATAAATATTTTAGACTTCTAGAGGTTTAAATTGGATATGATATCTGTTTTTATGTTTATCTCTAAACTTTTATAAATATTGGTCGAATCTAAAATTTTGATATATTTTATAAATGTTTTTTTATTTATTTTCTTAATTTTAAAAATGTCTAAAAAATTATTTTAGTGATTTTATTCTATAGAAGGTAAATATTTTGTGACGTTTTTATACTTTTAAAAAACGTCAATTAAATATTTTTGATTTTACTAATTTAATAAAAGTTCAAATGGAACTCATTTGAAATTAAATTTTTTTAAAAAAATTAAACAACTTATTTGTTATCAATTTTAATTTCACTAAAATTGATGAAATTCCACATTGTAGAGAGTAAGAATGTGCAAATGTAGAAGTATTTATTTATTTTGAAAAGAACATACAACAAGAAGTTAATCCCAAAATCAAACAATCTAAAACTCAACCTTTAGATTTAGACTTAATATACAATACATAATTTTGTAAATAATTTGAAGTGTTGAATTGAAATAAGACAATGTGGAAATTTGAGCAAATAATTCAAAAACAAAACTTCAATGATTGACCAAAGCCCACAAAAGCAAAAAGCATTAATTTATTCAATTTTGGCATCCAAAGTTGCAAAGAAAAATTAATTTATCATATCTTCACGAGGAAAAAGGCAAAGGTACCCTTACATTAAAGACAATCTACTTCTTTGTTGAGGGTCACTTGAGTAATTTCAGATATTGATGTACTTGGAGATGGTTGAATAGAAGAAGAAGAGGCACCGACACCTTTGGAGGAACCACACCCTCACACCCTCACACCTTTCCCTATTTCTCTTTTTAAAAATACTTCTTTTTCTTTTTGGAATATCTTAATCAATCATTTTATTAAACTCCAAACCACAAGAAGAAGAAAAATATTATTTAAGAAACTTAGAAAGCATTTCCTTTTCCTTTTCCATTAACGAAAAAATTTGAGATTCTAAATCAATGAAAGTGAGGTGAGAGTTATAATAGGATGTGTTTATATGTAGACTGTTGTCTTTGTTTTGATAGAAAATTGTGAATAATGAAATAAGGTAGTGAATGTTGTAGCCAAGAGTAATTTGAAATAGTATTTAAGTTGCATACACCAATATTATAGTTGGGGCAACAGAAAATGAAATCACTTCACCAACTTCAAGTTAGTGTCCCAGATGGCTCTACCAACTTTAAGTTTTTATAAACTTTTATTTTTTTTCTATTCAATATTTTAATTTTAAACTGTGTGTCTAACCTGTATATATTTATGGTTAATTTTCATAATTAGAATAAAACGACAAAGTATTTACGATCTATAGAACAATTTTAAAAAAAAAACTCATTAAGACTGATTATTTTTTTAGAATTTCATATTGACCTTTAATTGTTTATAATGATTTTTCATTTTTGATTCTTTCTCTTCTTCTCGATTTTTTCGGTATTATTCTCTATTCTTTACAGTTCTTGACGGCATTTTTTCTTTTCATCGCCTTTCTTCTTATCTTTTGCAATTTTTTCTTCTTCTTTCCATCCTCTTTTTCTCTTTTTCTGCAATTTTTATTCAGATTGTTATTTGGTTCAAAATCGTGTACCAAATGTACAATATTTTTTTTTCAAATTGTTATTTAGGATATTGAATAGCCAAATCTAAACGATCACAAATTTAAACACCAAATAATATTTTAAAAAGTTTAACCAAATTTAAACGATAGTCTACAAAAATAGTCAAATTTAAACGATCGTGTAGCAAAAAATAAAATCGTTTAGATTTTGATACCCAAATTTAAATGATTATGTACCAAATATAAATGATTATTTTTCAAAAAAATCTTGAGAAAATCGCAACGATCAATTAAACAATCGTGTACAAAAAAAATGTAATTAAAAAATCGTTTGGATTTATGTCCAAATCTAAACAATCAAATTCTAAACGACGGTTTCTTAAATATATTAGCTGCTTGAATGTCAAATTAATTGAGGGTATTTTTAAAATTTTTTATTGTGGCCTCCGAACTTTTTCCTTTTTCAAAATTGTTGGGTGTAAATATTTTATTTATTAGTTTGTTCTATTTTTTAAAACACCCCTCTTTTTGTTTACTGTAATTTAATTTAGAGATTTATTGGAAAAAAAATAAATAGAAGGAGAAATTTAGAGACAAAACTCAAATTTGTATCCAATGCATCAATTAATTTTGAAAATTTGTAAATGTTCCAAAAATGTAATGAATGCAAAATTGAGAGTTAAAAAAGGGATGGCATTCTTTTTCTTTTTTTCTTTTTTTCTTTTTCTAAAATCAATTATAAATATGAAACCATTCAACACTTATTATTATTGCTTTATATTAAATCTGTAAATTATCTATTTATTTATGCTAATTTTACCCTTTTCCTCTTGTGATAATTACTATCAGAAAAGTAATTAATATTTTAAAGGGCAATGGAGGATCCATGATTTAATTACAATTACTAATTTAAGTATGTGTACCAACAAACAAGAAATTGATTTATATTATCTACTAAAATCAATCAATAATTTGGTTCATTATGAGTTTATTTTTCCATATTTGTTTTTTCTTTCAAAAAATAAAACTCTATGAGATCTACAAACCCTCTTTTGCAACTCTTCCATTTCCTCCCGCTGTTAGTTTCTACAAAAATATCTTTTTACTTTTCATTGGTTTCAAAATCTTTATACTTTTATTTCTTAAATCCTTTTTATTTGATTTCAATTATCTTTATACTTTTAATGCAATTGATTTTACCAAATATTCATTTCTTAATTTCAAATAAGAGAATAAAAGTGTAAAAAAATTACACTAAGTAATTATTTTTAAAAAATGAAGATAAATTAGTTTAAAAACTATAATTTTATAAGTTTAATTTGTCAAATGGTTAAACACATTAATGGGTGAATTTACTAAAGCATGTGTGATTTTGGATCATATAAGATTTACGCACTGAGTTGTAAAAAAGAAAGAAAAAAAAGAGTAAAGAGTATTATATAAATTTGATCAAATTAAAACAGAGAAGATTGCTAAGTTAGTAATAACATTTTTTAGGGTACAAAAAAATTGATATATGAAGGAGTAAAATAAAAGAATGGCTAAATCGTAAGGACCAAAACACTTATTTAATCAACATTTCCTTTTTCCACTTTCTATATGAAGAGAGAGATCTTAACTTGAAGAAAAGATGAAAGGATGTAAAAAAAGCAAAGAAAACTCAAAGAACAACAAATTAAAATCAAAGTTATTTGTGAATTAAATCTATGGAAATTAAATTTTTTAACACAATTCACATATATTATTTGGTTGAAGTAAAGTTTCTTTTAAGGGAATTAATATTTATAAGAAACAACATAGAAATATATATATATACACACTGTTGAAGGCATATTGATTTTATATATTTGTGTGTGTTTGTTTTAAGTCACATTCATATATATTCTTACCTAAATAAAGATATAATGTTATTTTCATGGCTTCAGCTTTGCTTTTAAATATTTTCAAGAGTATTGAAATATTGTGTGTTATTAATTTGGTAGTACGTAAGAGTTTATAGTTTTTGAAATTATTCATTAATATAAGTATCGTTTGTTCATCATTTTGTTTTTTTTTTTAAAAAAAGAAAAATTAAGCTTATAGACACTACTTTCACCTTCAAATTTAAAATAAAAAACGAAATAGTCACCAACCAAAACTTAAGTTTGATTAAAATTGAACTATTTACGATAAACAAATTTTGTTTAATTAAATCCTATTTTGATTAAATTCTACTCCAAATTAAGTTAAAGTTTTTATTATATATAACAATTTAGTCTATATTAGTTGTTAAATATGACTTAAAATCCACAACCCACATAACACATGCTCTACAAACTGGTGCCTTTGAGATAATAGGATTTGAAGACATTCAAAATGATAATCAAGCATACATGAGAGACACCCAATAACTCATACATTCAATGCATAGAGTTGAATAACCTTTGTTCTAGAACATTAAGTATAAGCAGACTTACATTAATGAGTTCAAAATCAAGTCTCACAACTAACTACGATGAGTTTCAATCCTATCCCTAGCTATAGGCTAGAAATACTTACCTTAGCCACTCATAATGTGGTATAAGATGAGCCTTAATGTTGAAATAAATGCAAGATACAAGATGATAGAGTTTGGAATGTAAAACTATAGAGAAATGGAAGTTGGTGGTTGCAAAAATGAAGCTATACCATGTGACCTAAATCAAAGAAATAATAATCCCTATATAAATGTACCGGTGTGTTGTCTCGCACTCTCCACATTTTGCCCTTACCCCAAGCATTGTGCCACTACACACAGGGAACACAATGACATGCATGCACACGATGCTCTTCGTTCATCCATTTCGACTTTGGTGGTATATATATTCTACCTCTTAGTTGTTCAAAACATATAAAATAATATAATAAACTAGTACAATCCAAATAGAGTCTAAATTAAATTAGAGAAATTAGCACATTTTCGATACTAATAACAACTTGTAACAAAATTTGATATATATATATGTAATCAACCTACTTGTCTATGTCTAAGAAATTTCATTAAATATTAATAATGTTTGCCCCAATAATGATTAAATGATTAATAAGTAAAAAGCTCTTTAAATAATTGGATTGATTTTAAAAACTACTTTTGAAAGAAACAATAACTTGAGAAAATGAGTGTCCAATACTGACTTTTAAAAAGAACATCTCAAAATCTTCAAGCCTTTTTTTTTTCTGTGTGTAACAATTAATTTTGAATGTAAAAAGCATTTTTTTTTAAAATATGTATGTTATTTTTTTATTTCTAAAAATCTTAATCAAGAAGATAATCTAAATACATCTTAATAATTAAGTAGCTATAATCACATTAAAAAATCAATTCCTCTCTTTTTTAAAAACAAAAAAAAAGTAAAAGAAAGAATGAGATTTGTAGTATGTGATACTTTCCCCACTTGGATTGACCAAATCTCTAGATTTGGTACAACTTATGCATCATCCCTATTTCACTTTCTCATTTACTCTTCTTTTCTTTAAATCAACTATTTTCTTTTCTTAAAATATTATTATTCATTTCATTATACACTTTTAGTATATATCAACCAAATCCCAAACAAATTTGCCTCATCAAAATCTATAGATAATATCAGTCTTTATTGGTACCAAAATGACTAGTTGTACAACATCATACGTGAAAAATGAACATCATGTATTTAAGATAATTATTACGGTGACAAAAGTCGAAACATTAGCTAATATATACTCACACAATAATGTAACATCTAAGAGAAATAATCTTTTAACTAGATTTTTATCGTACATAGAAATAATTAAATAAAGTTAGTTTCAAAAGTTATCAAAGAAAAGCTTTAGAAATACATAGTTCCTTCAAGTAAGGACGTGCTTGTAGAAATATATGAAATATCTTATCAAGTAAAAAAGTAATCCATATACTATAGACTCTTAATATTATTACTTGAAAACATGATCAACTTGTATCTACTGACAAATTTAGTATAATCACAGTGATAAAATTGTCATTCAACTTTCTCTAAACTAAAGTTTGAGCCCCACCCATTAAATGTTTCTCTAAACAATCAATAATTATATCAAGTTAACTAATTAATTATAAGGTTTTAAGATATACATACCAACAATATTTGAAAAGCTATTTGAAGAAATTATTTAAGTTAATGAATAAATATTTTTATACTTTTTAATTAGATAAAAATATGGCTTATTATTTATAAGTTAAAATACGGTTTTAGTCCTTATATATTGTGCTATTTCTCATGTATTTTAAACTTTCTCTTTATTAATAATAAATGCTGTTTTTTTTTCTAAAATAAAGTTTGTACTATTTATTAGCATTTTTATTATAAATTTGGTTGTATATTTACACGGTGTATTTTCCTGTTAATTTACCAATTCCAATAATAACTAAATCTCAAAATACAACAACTAATGTAATATTTTATATTATATTTTCATGAGTGATAAATCTAATTTTCCATATTTATTATTTGGACTAGAGTACAATTAAATTATTGTACAGTTTATTTAATTATTGAGGTATAAAGAAAAAAAAAAGTTAGAAAATTTGATGATTAGTTGAGTATGTGAAAAATGAGATGGAGAGGGTGAAGTTAGAAATTGTAAATGAGGTGACCAATTTTATTATAAAGATAAATTTATAGCATATTAAATATCTTTTTTCTATATTTTATTTTGAGCAATTCCCATTTTTTATTAGGTGTATTTATGTTTGTTTTATCGTCTCTGTCTCCCTTTAGTTTGTGTCATAGGGTGTAGCGGTTTGCAATTGGGGGTTTTGGGTTTGGATGGATGATTGGATCCCCGGTTCGATTGCCCGTGAACTCCATTTCCACCCGACGGAGATGAAGGGAACACACAAAAACCAAAATAAGAAATCCCACCCAACACTCTAACCCTATTTAGTATTATATGGAAGATATTTGATGATATGAAGTGCAATTAAAAGCAAAGGAAAGCTAAGGTGAAATAGGGAAAGAAAAGAAGAGCGCCCGTGCCCCCCACCCCACCGTGAGCTGTCCTTCCAACCTTCAACAAATCACCTACTCCCAGCTCTATTTTACACCGTTTCTTAGATCCAATCAAAATTAGCCACGTTTACAAAATCTATTTGCTCATTGCCGACATTTCCTTTCCCCACTCCACCACTTTATTCCTCCACCACGTTTCCCAACACACAATACTATTTTCCTCTTTTTTTCCCTCCCAATATTTTACTAAATCAATAAATGCTCTTAAATTACTATTTTCCTCTTTATTTTTTCATATTTTTTCAAAATACTATCAAATTCAATTCTTTACATATTAACAATTTTTGTCTCAATATTATATAATTTTTAAAGAAAAAAACTAATGCTAATAGAGATTAATTATATTTAGGAAATAAATCAAACTATTAGAAGTGATTTATTTGAAGATTTACTAAAACTAATGCTAATAGAGACAGTATCACCATCAATATCTAACAAAACTAAAGTATGTAGGCTAAAAATGTATTTTAATTAACCATGAGGGGAATAAAATTCAATTCTTTTTTTTTTTTATAAATTATTTTAAGAATGAGGTTTTAGGTATTAAATTTGAATGTTGTGTTGGGTAACTAAAAGAAAAATAAGAAAAAGTAGGAATGTTTTTATAGATGAAAAATGATTTAGTTTTGAAGGAGTTTTGAGGTTGAAGTTGAGTTTGTTTAGTGATTAAAATTTGTAAGAAAATTAATTAGGTAGATGTAACCATTTGGTTTGTTGTGATTGATTGTCGAGAGAAAGAACCCCTAATGACTTTCCACCTCTTTTTTCATTTAATATAATTTAATATGTAACCTAATTTCATTATTATTAATTATTTTCTCAATATTTAGAATTGGATTTTCCATTTTCTGATTTTAAATAATTCCGCCTATTTTGGTCCGCATTTCTTTTTAGTTTTGTTTCATTCAATCTTTGTGTTTTTAAAATGTTAACTCATCTCTTTTCATTTATTTTGGTTCTTTTAATTTTATTTTAAATTTGTACTTTATCAATCCATTAAAATAAATAAAAAAGAAAAAATAATTATTAACAACAAAGTTGATTAATATCTATTATTTAAAGAATATATAGAACTGACGGTGTTTGAAAAGATAATTTTGAGGTAACTTATATAATTAATATGAAATATATATTTTTTGATTAAATAAGCTTTAAAATTATAAAATGAGCTCTTCAAAATAAATAAATAAATGAAATGAAATGAAATAGGGAAAGGGAAAACACCCGCATAAAAGAATTGTGCTCACAAACTATCACAGTTGCTTTACCTTCTCCCTCTAGAAGGAAGCTTTGTCCTCTTTTCTTTGCCGGAATCTGCTGCATTCGCCGGCCGCCACCGGCCATGGATTTTACTCTCTCCGCCCCCTTCAAGCTCTCCATCATATTTTCTTTTCTACTTCTCTCCTTCCGAATCTCCTCCGCATCCCCGGAATATTCAAAGCCTCGTTTGTCGTCTCCTTCCGCTAATTCCTCCGGCCAGATTAACTCCAACTCGGTCCTCGTCGCTCTACTGGACTCGCATTATACCGAGCTTGCAGAGCTGATTGAGAAAGCTTTGCTGTTGCAGATTCTAGAAGATGCTGTTGGAAACCACAATCTCACCATTTTCGCGCCGCGAAACGAAGCTCTGGAGCGCGATCTCGACCCTGAGTTCAAGCGTTTCCTTCTCGAGCCAAGGAATTTGAAGTCACTCCAGACGCTATTGACGTTTCACGTCATTCCGACTCGTATCGGATCGACCGAGTGGCCGAAGCATTCTGAGTCGACTCGCCACCAAACACTCTCCAATCACGTCCTCCGATTGACTCACCACAGCACTGGCGAACGAACCGTGGATCTCGCCAAGGTCATTCAACCCGACGCCATTACACGTCCCGACGGCGTCATCCACGGAATCGAACGATTGCTCATTCCTCAGTCCGTACAAGACGATTTCAACCGCCGACGGAATCTCCAGGCTATAACTGCAGTGAAACCGGAAGGAGCACCAGAGGTTGATCCGAGGACTCACCGTCTAAAGAAGCCAGCTCCACCAGCCGAACCAGGCTCTGCACCGGCTCTTCCAATATACGACGCATTAGCTCCAGGGCCATCGCTGGCTCCGGCTCCCGCGCCGGGACCAGGTGGGCCACACCACCACTTCAACGGTGAACGGCAAGTGAAGGATTTCATTCACACTCTTTTACACTATGGCGGTTACAACGAAATGGCTGATATATTAGTGAATCTAACGTCCTTAGCCACGGAAATGGGAAGGCTAGTTTCAGAAGGCTATGTGTTAACCGTTTTGGCGCCGAACGACGAAGCCATGGCGAAACTGACGACGGACCAACTGAGCGAGCCAGGGGCCCCGGAGCAAATCATGTACTACCATTTGATTCCAGAGTATCAAACGGAGGAGAGTATGTACAATGCAGTTCGCCGATTTGGAAAAATCCGATACGACACATTGAGATTGCCGCATAAAGTGGTTGCGCAAGAGGCTGATGGTTCGGTGAAGTTTGGGCAGGGAGAAGGGTCGGCGTACTTGTTCGACCCTGACATTTACACCGACGGGCGTATCTCAGTGCAGGGAATCGATGGAGTTCTGTTTCCGCCGGAGGAGGCGGAGGAGAAACTGTCGGTGAAAACAGTTCAACACGTGAAGGTAGTGACCAAGCCAAGGAGAGGTATGTGAAACAATTTCGTTTTCTGCAATACAATTTTCCATGAATCTATTGCTTTGTTATGTTTGTTAGTTTAGGGTTTCACGGCGCTTCCTACCTCTATTTATCTAATTCCGGTGACCGGCTTTGCCGGATTGATTATGGATTCAGCTGAAAAAGTAAGGAGAAAAATGTTAAATCACTAGTCATTCTTTAGTCCTGTTTGTTCCTGTATCAGTATTTTAATAGGTTTTTTAATTGTGTCTAAGGTGGATTACACTTCCAATTTTGGTGTCTAACAAGTCCCAACAAATTTGAAAAGTTTAACAAACAACTGATCTATTTGATGTAATTTAATTCTATGACTTCTTATTTTGTGTTTAATAAATTAGTAAATCTCAAAAAATTCATAAGATTTAATTGATAGTACATGAACAAGAAATCTCAAAGTCAAGGGACTTAACTTGTAATTATAAATATATTGAGAAGGTGTATAGTGAAATTTACTCATTGGAATTGCTTGGGAAGTGGGGATTTGGTGGCAAAGTTTGATGCGTTGAGATGGGGCTTTTCTAAAACAAATTTTCTGGTTGAAGTTTACTTTTGAAGAAAGAGACTGAGTTTCTTCAATGGGGTTGCTTGGAATCTCTCCGTGTTATCTAATGAAACCAAAAATTCCAAGTAAAATCTTACAATATTATTTTTCACTAAGATCATCTTCTATTTTGTATTAATCTTTGGATTCTTTTAATAATTATGCATATGGGTTTAGTTTGTCTTTATATAAATTGGATTGGACAAGTTTAGAATTATCAATGAAGGGTGGCTGTTGAGTTATCAAAATCACCAAATGAGTAGAAAAATTATTAAATAGTTTTTTTTCCTCTTCTCAATTTGTTTTGTTAATAAAAGGTAAAAAAAATGAAATAGGAAAAAGTATGAGGACAACAAAAATAATTAATTGGGTTGGTGAACTCAGAATATCTTATGGAATTTAAAGGAATGGGACCCCTTTGAAGAGAAAAAACATTTAAAACAACAGCTGGTGGAGAGAAAAAAAGCTCTTGTCATTTGCCCATTAAGCTTCTCTTTACATATTATTCCCTCTTTACCTAAAATATTGTTGGCTTCTTCATGAGTTTTTAGATTTTATTATTCTTATTTATTCTCATCTCAAAAACCATTCATTGAATTTTGTATAAAATTTCATTCTACTAATTGTTTGAATCATTTAGCATAAACTTGACAACCTTGACTTGGCATACATCTGTTTTTTTATGCATGTTTGTAAGCTAAAGAAAACAGTTTGGTTATAGACCATGTTCCATAACCATAGATATACAAGTACTGTTCAAACAAATAAGGAATTATTTGATAGCTATTAAGCCTATTTTCTGTCAACTTCTTACAATAATTTGTATTTTTTTTTAGTGCAAGAGACATTCTCAACCTACTTTTACAAACAAAACTAGATTCTTAAAAACTAGTTTTTTTTTCATAAGTTGATTTGATTTTTTAAGACATTAGTAAAAGGTAGATAATTAAGCCAAAAAATTAGAGGTGAAAGGAGGCTTTGTAATTATAATTTTGAGAAAACTAAAATCAAATAGTCACCAAAGTAGGGTATAGAAAAGGAATGGATTGTGTTTATAAGTGTAGAGTTGGAGAGAGTGTTTAAATAGAAGTATAAAATTGATGTTTGTTGTGTTTGTGTTTATAAATACAATGGCAGGGAAATTGCTTGAAGTGACATGTAGAATGCTAGGAGCCTTCGGACAGGATTCTCGTTTCACAACTTGCCAATGAAACACTTTTCGCCTACAATTCTCAAACACACAGGTTTTTCCTTTTTTCTTCTCTTTTGATTACACATTTCTGGCTGCCCATATCACTGCTCTCCTTGATCTATTAGATAATATAGGTTCCAACTTACAACCAATTTGATAACAAATTTTTGTACATCAAGTTGAAATACTTGTCGTAAAACTTCTTGTTTTGGTTGTTTAATATAATGATCTTAGTTTTAACTCCTTATTGCTTACAATCATATAATATTGGCTTCCTCCTCTATTTTGTAGTCTACTTTCAAAGCTTGAAACTATATTTTAAAACATGACAAATTATGGTTAGAATATTATTTTGGTCGCTATAATGCAAAGTTTGTTTAATTTAACCTCTCAAGTTTGTTTTTATTGAAATCAATTAAATAATAATAATAATTTTCATGCACGAGAAATAAAGTATATGAATATGGTTTCAAAAAAGTCCACAAACATTAAGGCTAAATTTTAAATTGATTGAAAGTAAAAAATACTGAATTTGAACCATTAAAACTAGACTAGAGACTAAAATTAAACAAATTTAGAAATTTAAATAGTATTTTAACAAAAAAATAATAATAAAAAGAACATATAGAAGGACTTGCTGTTTTGAAAAATACATGAAGGGAAGAAGGCAACCAATATCAACCTAATTCAATCAACTAGTTTTCAAATGAAAAAGAACACCATAACCAGTAAGCATTATTATACATATATTGAGTTATGAGAATGTGTTGAATTGGAATATAGAAGAGGTTGCAATGCAATCTGATTAATATAGATGTGTTGATGCAGATGCAGATGCAGAAATGTTCTACATGAAGATGCAGCCCTTCTTTAATGGGTGGACTTGGGATGATGCCCTTCATCCTCTTTTTTCTCTCCTTTTTTCTTTCATTTTTTTTTTAAATGTGAGTTTGTGAGTAAAAAAAAGAAAAGAAAAAAAAGAAAAAAATTCACTGTGAATTTTCAATCCTCAACCATACTATTTAGTACATAAATGTAATTTTTTTTTTTAATTTTGAAAAAAAAGAAGAAGAAGAAGAAAAGAATTAGATGTTATGGTGAAGATGATGAGTAAGGGTGGTTGAAATGGGAACATAGATGGGGTTGGAGTGTTATTATTCCCCTACTTAAATAATAAATTCAAAGAAGTAATTTGTGCAATACACAATAAACTTCCATTTTCATTTTTATTTCTCCTAATTCTTTATTATCATCTCATGAAATTCATTGCTTTCATCACACACCCTTTTTCTCCTTTTTCTTTCTTTTGACTTTCTTCTTTGTTTGTTTGTGCCATTTATGTGTTTTATTAATTGATGCCAAATGTCTTCCTTTTCCTTCTTCTTTCTTCTTTGGAAATGTCTTCCACATTAGTATCCTTCTTTTTTCTTTTACTTAAATACCACTTTCCTACTTTCTACTTTTTGTTTTTCTTTCTTTTTATTATTATCTAATTCTAAAATATTCATTATCATTTTTCTATTTTTAAAACTAATGATGTGTTTGGTAGATTTTTTTAAATCAATTTGAACAATAATATGGTTTGTATCTCATGTTTCTAAACATGTGTTTGGTTGCCCTTTCAAATATTTTAATCCAATTTAAATCATCTTTCAATATATATATATATATATATATATATATATATATATTTATAAATTATAAAATTAATTACAGTTACTCACTAATGTTTACTTTAATATAAGCTATAATTAATTAATTAATTAATTGAAGAATTTTATTTATGTTAATTCTTTCTATAATAATTCTTTTGTAATATCATAGTTTAAATTTTACAAACATACGTGTTTATAACATTAAATTTACCATCATTTTAATACAATGATGCATTTTACACTTTTCGAATCAAAACTTGGTTACACTTTTTAGAATTCGTATTGTTTGTATCAAAATTCGAAAATAGATTTTGAAAACAAAATTCACGTTGATGACCACCAAACACATATTTTAGAGGTGAGCATCGACACACGAAAAATAAACAACCGAAATTGACTGAATCAACACCCGATAGTTGATTCTATTAAAAATATGGTCGGTTGGTTGGTTTAATTAAAAGGTTTTGAAAAATCGACCGGCTAAACATCGTTGTCGGTTTCCGTTATTATAAACCAACTAGGTCGATTTTCAATCGTGATTTTTGTCAAAACTGATCTCGCTCGATTGATGATCACCCCTAGCATATTTGTTTAACTCAGTCAAACTCAAAACATATGACATCATTTGAATTACTTACCAAACAAATACCAACTCTTCTGATCTTTCATTTGTAGTGACACGTCCGAAAAGTAATATAGCAAATCAAAACTGATATTTCGTAAATTATCGAAGGTAGATTTTTAGTTCTTTTTACAAAACAAAAATATTGTTTAAAAATACCTTAATTAAAATAAATATTTAAAAGTTCCTTTTAAAAATGAATTAAAGTGGATTCTTTCCAAATCAAAATAGGATTTAAAATATTTGTTTTCCTTGTAATGAATGTTGTTGTGATATTAAGAATGCCAAAAGGCACTTCTACATTAATCCAAGTTAGCCACACTACTTGTTGAATGGTACATAAGAAAGATAATTGTGGAGTTGTTCACATAATCACATGATCACTTTTATGTGCATGAAGTTAGGTTGGATTAACAGATTCTTCAATTCTTTGAGAATAGAAAAACAAAACCTATTGGCATTCTTAATCCATCCAATTTTAAAACTCATATCCATAAACTTCATCAAAACTCTTTAGTTTCTTTTTTCTTCAAATTTTCTCAATTGATAAGCTTCACATCATTGAACTAATACTTTTAACAATGCTACAAATTAATAGACACAATCCATATCAATTCAATTTAGTTTGATATTAGAATTCACATCGAATCGTATTTACAGTACTCAACGATTTCTATCACTCATTCATTAACTCCTTATGATATTACTATTCATCTCTATTTTAGAGTCACTGCTAAACAAACTAATCTTTTAGTTAGTTTTTTTTTTTATGATCATGACACCACATATTTATCGTCACTCATAATTCTTGATTTTACAGTCTTATCTTTTCTCTACTTCTCACTGTTTTTCTATTGAAATCTTTCACTCATTAAAAAGGTTATACAATATAATACTCAAAGTATCTCTCCTATTAATATTCAACTTAGGTACATTTGGTTTTGTGCAATATAGAATATTATGTGAGATTTTATCCACATATGATACACTTGGCTTGACTTGATTGTTAACATTATTTCAACAAACACTACACGTTTAGTCTCTTAACAAATATTCTTTTTACTTTGCAACATCACTTCAAAGATCAATTGTATATTTGCATTCACGGTAAAGCATAGATCTTCAAATATTGATATTCCATCTTTTCCATTTTTTTAACTTCATCATACATCTGGCTCCCTTTTTCGAGTGAGACTATAGAGTATTTAGAGTTGACATCAAACCAACGGTAATGAGTAGCACTTTTAAGACTAATAATTAAGTATATATCAATATTTATAAAGATTTGTAAATATAGTAAAATCTATCATGACTTCTATTAGTGATATAGTTGCTAAATTCTACCATTGATAGACTTTAAGAACTATATCTAAATTTTACTATATTTGTCTAATTTTTTTAGACATAATTGCCATATTCGGGATATGAAAAGAAAAAAAAACGTGTATATACACCTACAATATGATCTAATAACTTATTATATATATATACACACGTATGTTGAGAAAGTGAAAGCAAAGCAGAAAAAACAATTTAAGGTAAACCATCTATCAACGTTAAAAAAAAAAAAGAGAGTCGAGCGATTGGTAGGTGATGTTTCAACCAAATGGAGGGCAAATGATGGCTTTGAGCATAAGTACTTAATGTATACCACATAATACAATGAGAATACTTTATATTAATTTTCAATTTACGTCTTACAATTGTGAGTTCATGATATGGTCAAAATTAGAATATTTGGAATGCTATTCCTACTAATCTCTCTCATTCACAACTATATACAATTAAGCTCTTTACGTCTATATCTATACCTCTCGAACTCTTTTGTTCTCTCTTTATTTGATGTGATGGAGGATTTATACCCTTTGAAATATAAACCTCATACTCATTAAAATCAAAATTGAAGTGAATCCAACACAAAAGTTTCTTTCTAATATACCCTTAACAAAACTTTAGAACATGATCGATCACTGTATTATTATGTTTGTGATCTCCATCTCCATCTCCATCTCCTCACCTTCTCACCTTGCAAAAGTTATTACAACAAACAAATAATTGTGTCACATCTCTTTCTTTCCAATTTTGATCCCAAGATCGAAAACAACATAACTGAACTCTCGTTAGTTATATCTAACATATTTGCATAGTTCATTTTTTTTCTAATGAGAAACCTAATTGTTTTGGTTTGATTCTCAATTCATGGAGCTTAAACCAGCAAACACTAATTGATGTTGCTTCTTACTTTACACCCTCATATGTTACTAAGATTCCTAAGATTCCTTTTTATCACTGATACATATAAATTTGTATGATTCATATATATATATATATATGTCGATAGATATGATTCTAATATATATAAATCTATGATTCAGATATATATGTCGATATATGTCGATAGATGTTTTTAATTTATAGCACTCAAAATTATTATTCGAGTTAGAGCTCTTAATTGGGCCATAACCACATCCTTATAACTCCACAAATCATCTCTAAACAACATTTTTAATTTGATGAACGCAACTATTTTTTAAATAATTATTTTAAAGAAAAATGAGATTTTTCTTATTAGTAAGATCATTTTTAAAAACTTATAATATAAAGGGTAAATTTAGCATGAAAAATTGATATTTGGAGATTAATTTTGAAATTTTGAAATTTTGAAATTTCAATCGAAATTTTGATAGTGAAAGAATTTATTTTTTTGCTACTAGATATGCTTGCTCAAGGGAATTTAAGAGAATTTAAGAGTTTTAATTTTCGTCTTTCTTTTCCATCGTGCTCTGTTATGTTTTATGTTATGATTTTTCTATTATTATTATTGTGTTAGGTTGGTTTAATGCTATGATTTTTCATTTTTGTATCCACTTCATTTATAATAAACAATTTACAATAATTATCTTCTTTTATACAAATATTTCATGCATTTTTTCAAATTCCTCCTCTTCACATTTACACTAATATGTTACAACATACATCTAAATGTTGTCTATGTTTCCATTATTATACATCTAAATGCTTATTTCTTCATATAAATAATGGTTAAAAATGATCATTGTATTCTAATTTAGCTACCATCAAAATTTCATTAACTAATAATAACAAATTTGTTATTTTTATCAATTTCCTTAAGAGTTTTTCAATTTAAAATTAAATCAAAACATCACACATTCTGAGGATGCATCCAAATATGAAAAAAGAAAGAAAGAAAATCCTATTAAAATCGCATTTAAGAAAGCAAGGAACAAATTTGGAGGTAGGGGGTTTGATATATGGTGGAACCTTCAATCCTCCTTTCTTTGACCATTCTTACATTTTCTTTCTAAATGGAAAGATTTAATAGGGTTATTTTCATGCTTGGCATTTTGAAAGTAAGGATATGCAAAACAACAATACTTTCAAAAGAGAAAAAAACATGTGGAATGAGAGTGGAATTTGATAAATTATAAAAACATCTCCAAACTGTCATTTCTTTCAAAATTACAACAATACATTTGTCTTTACATAAACATTTCAAAACTTATCCTACCTTGGGATGGACATCCATTGGAATATTATTTAGCAAAAATTGAAACATGATACTGTGACAAAATGATCTGAAATAGTGCATCAGTCTCAACTTTCATCCTAGATCACTGCCACACCATTCCAAATTTCAGTTTCTTTCAATCAAACTTCTACTCTTAAGGATAGTTTTAAAACATTTTTAAAAACCCAAAGCATATTATTGCAACTTTGCAGTTTTTTTTTAAAACCAAAGCACAGTTCAAGGTTACCTATTTTATAGTTTAGCCAATATTCTTTCAAGTGTATCCATTTTGGACATGCTTTAGACCCTAACTAACCTCCAAGATTGAGTTTATTTGGTAAAGATGGGTACATTCTCTAACAAGCTTGCAAATGAATGAGTCATTTCCAGAAGATAAAAAAGGAGAGTACTTTTCTAAACTTGAAAGGTTGGAAGAAGAGTTCATCACAAAACAAACCAATCAACCATTGTATTTCAACAGGTGGCACTTACATTTTTATTTTAGATGGCAGCTGCAGTGTTTGCCGCTCTGCTGCTTCAACGCAAATCAGAGTTTTAAGAACTTCCCTCACTCTTGTTTCTCCACCACTCCATAAACTTAACTTGTGCAGCCATGGTATCCACCCTGTAGAGTTGATACCAATGATTTGCGATCTCTTGGCCAAAAGTCCAACCGAATACACCCCCCGCAAGGAACGACAGCCCAGCGCCTGTCAAAACACAACTACGGAGTAAGCACACCAATCGTTAACTAGCATTTTATGCATCTTTATACATAGAACACAATGCTCTTTTTCCTTCCTTCTTTTTTTGTTTTTTGAAAAGGAAACAGATTGTATTGATGAAATCTGAGGCATGAATTCAGATGACAGATACAATGGGATTCAAAGGAAAAAGTACAATACACCTCGTGAATACCAAAAAGAGGCCTACTCACATAATATCGAAACATAAATTACTAGAACCTAGGGAAATTAGATAGAGGTTATGAACACAGTCCAATTGAGGCATATGTCTTGAATTGAGTAATCACCAAACAATTTAGATACAGAGCACCAAGACGAAGCAAGAAGGCGAGCTGAGGCAAAACGATCTGACCAGTCATAGAATTTGTCATGAAAAACTCCATGATTTCGTATGAACCAGAGTGCTAAGAGAAAGGCTTTAACCGCATTCACATTATACCATAGCATTTGTGCTTTTGGAGGAAAGGCTTTAACTGCATTAAACCATAGCGTTTGTGCTTTTGGAGGTAAATGTGGACTGCTGAGAACTTGAAGCACATTGTCTTTGAAGGATTGTCCAAAGACCCATTGCAAGTTAAAAAGGGAAAATAGTTTCCACCAACACTTACCAGAGAATGAGCATTCGAAGAAAAGATGTTATAGATCCTCTCCAGAAGCTTTACAAAGTGGACAAATGGAGGGGGAAATTGCAGGGCCTTGGAGTTTTGATTGAAGAGTGACCGAGCAATTAAGTGATCCAAAAAGCATTACCCAAATTCGAACGTTCACTCTTTTGGGACTTTTTGATTTCCATGTTGCTTGATAGATGTTCTTTTCAAGAGAATGCAAGGCAGTTAGAAACTGGGAAAGGGATTTAACGGTGAACTTACCTGAGGAATCCAATAACCAAAGTCTAGAATCTGCTGCATGGGATAGAGTTTTACCATGGATGCTAGATAGAAGTGCTTGAAAATCTGCAATTTCTTCATTTTTAGAGCACATCGAAAAGAAGGATTCCAGGATGGAGTTGCAGGGTCCCAATGAGATCATTCATTGCCTTCTTTGTTGGTTGCAATACGGTACAGATTAGGAAAAACCTGTTTTATTGACTGTTCCGAGCACCAAGGAGCTTCCCAGAATGCAATTCTTCTTCCATCACCCAATTTAAAGGTTGCAAAATGATTAAATTTTGACCATATTTTTTAGATACTAATCCATGGGCAGCATAAACTAAGCCCAAACTTCCCAAAGGAATGCCATTCAAATTCATCAGTGCCACTGCCATGTATACTTTTGACGATCTTGCAGTAAAATGCCTCTGGTTCCTTAAAAAACGCCAATTCCATTTGAACGGCAAGGCTAAGTTCCTGTTTTTCAGATTTCCCAAGCCAAGACCCCCATCAGATAAAGCTTTTGATGCGGTGCTCCATTTCACAAGGTGGTTTAGCTTGCTGCCTTTTTGTCCTTCCCAGAAAAAAATGGACATTATTTTTTCCAATTCTGTGATTGCTGACCTCATCATTTGTAAGAAAGATAAATAATAGGTTGAAAGGTTAGCAAAAACTGCATTGCAAAGTGTTAGGCAGCCACCTCTAGATAGATTATACTTATTCCAACAATCGAGTTTCAGATGAATTTTATCGATGACAGGCTGCCAGAAGGATAGCTTTTTAGGATAACCTCCTAGAGGTAGTCCAAGCAAGTGAATGGAATGGAACCAGTTGTACAACCCATTCGAACAGCTGTTGATTGGATAGTGGAAGCGCCAATGTTGACTCCGTATAGAGCTGATTTTTCCCAATTTACTTTCTGACCGGAACACCATTAAAAGAAACCAACTGTATCAATAAGATTGTTCAAAGATGTCTCGTTGTATTGACTAAACAGAAGTGTGTCATCGGCAAATTGGAGGATGGTGATGTGGGGTCAAGCAATTGGACATGGTCAAGTTGCAATAAAACCGCTTAGAAGGACGAGTATCGTCCTCAAGGATCAAAATTAGGTTTTAACTTAGCTATTCAAGAATCGAATTAATTTTATCTAAGGCAATGGAAAATGAGGTTAGGTTTGTTTCAATTGAGTTGAA
This sequence comes from Cucumis sativus, assembly GCF_000004075.3. Classification (NCBI taxonomy): domain Eukaryota; kingdom Viridiplantae; phylum Streptophyta; class Magnoliopsida; order Cucurbitales; family Cucurbitaceae; genus Cucumis; species Cucumis sativus. The sequence continues at coordinate 28,605,482 of NC_026655.2, forward strand.
TAAAGAAGACTAATAATATTAGCCATAATTTGCTACGAAACACTATTCTAAGTAGCACAAAAGAAAGAAAGTATGGAGGAGGAGAAATTCCCGTGATTGGAATGTTTTGGAATCAAATGGGAAGCTTAAAATGACAAATTGAAGCCCTATTTATACATGTTGGACAGGGAGAGCCTTGCAACGCTATAGGTGCAGTGTGACGTTGTAGAGCATCTTCACAACCGCACTAATTGTTTGCTGAGTGCACTAAGTGCACAACGTTGCAACGCTGTCTACTTTTGACGCCTACTCATCAGACGCATGGGACCACTCGACGCATCATCTCCTTGTGGGCGTCATTGCAACTCTATAGGTAGCATTGCAACACAGCCCTTCTTCTAGAGAAATTTTCTTAATTTCACATATTTCCTTCATTTTTGTTCCAATTAACTTGGGTTTGCCCGTTTTCGTGTATTTTTATCCAAAATGATAAATTAGCCATAATTTGCTAAGAAACACTATCAAACAAATTAAATCCAATAAAATCAACCCTAAATAAGAAGTAAAAATAAGCACATTTTATGCGCTTATCAGATGGAGAGGTGGATTTTGTCTGTCCCAACCGTAAACCCTTCGAATAAACCACTCTGATGTGCCTGTGAGATTAATAGGCTGAGAACCTCACTGATTAGAAGAAATAAGAAGGGGGATAGTGTATCTCCTTGGGGTATACCTTTTGATGCTTGGATGAAGCCTTGCGGTCGACCATTAATAAAGATCAAGAATTTTGGGTGTCGGATACATACATTTGTCCATTCAATCCATTTTGGATGAAAACCCATATGCTTGAGGGTGTTGTCTAGAAAACTACAGTTTACTCAGTCAAATGCCTTTTCGAGGTCAATTTTGAGAATCCAACCTTTTTTCTTCCTTGCTCGGTAGTCCTTCACTACCTCGTTTGCTATAAGGATTGGATCCAAAATTTGGCTGTCTCTTATAGAAAGCACTTTGAATATTTGCTATTATTGAGGGCATGACTTTCTTCACTCTTTCTGCCAAGACTTTGGTAATGATTTTATAGGAAGAAGTGGTCAGACTAATGGGCTGAAAATCTTTGAGGGATTCTTCCTTTTTTTGGAACAAGACAGATAGTTTTCCATTTTCACAAATTCGTTGAACATTTTTGGAAGACCTCTTTGAAAAAATTCTAATATTCTAGGAAGAGTTCCACTGTGAAACTGTCGGAACCTGGTGCCTTATTTTTCCCAAGAGCTTTTATGGCTTATAGGATTTCTTCCCCATTGAATGATGTTATCAGGAAGGAATTTTGAGATGCACCAACCTGTTTCCAAAATAGATTGGAGCGGAAGATTCTAGGGCCTGTGAGCTTTTTTGTAGAGGGGTTCAAAATAATGCAGAATTTCACCTTCAACGGCTCTGAATGAGGTTATTGGTTCTTCTTCTGAAGAGAATATTTCAGGAAAACGATTTCGCCTTTTTTTTGCTGCAGGGAAACGATGGAAGAAGGATGATTCTCATTGCCCAACCTCAACCAATTCAATTTGTCTTTCTGAATCAAATTTCTTTCTTCCAAGGAATGCAATGTTATTAAAGCTCCTTTGACTGCAAGATGAATATACTCTGTCAAAGACAGTCTACTCTATTCAGCCTTTGCATCAAAGAATCTCAACTCTGGAATAAGATCATTCTCTTCCCTTGTCTTTCTTTTACATAGTCAGTGGACCATGCTTTTACTCTATCCAGCCTTTGCATCAAAGAATCTCAACTCTGGAATAAGATCATTCTCTTTCCCTTGTCTTTCTTTTACATAGTCAGTGGACCATACTTTCTCCTTACTTTCCGAAGTTTGAGATTTAAGACAAATCCTGCCCAACCATTTGATTGTTCTTCTTCTAGCGTTTTACAAATTTCTCTTATGCAATCTGGAAACAACCAGCTGTTACAGAAACGGAAAGGACTAAGGCCCAGCTTATCGAACATGTTTCCATTAGCAGTGGAAAACAATCTGAAAAAATTCTTGCTATTCGATTGACAGTGGAATTGGAAGTAAGTCGTCCCAGTTCTTGGTAACAAGGAAACAAAGAATTAGAGAATGTGAATTTGAAATTCCTTTTCTAGACCAAGTAAACAGTCCATTTGATAAGGGTATGCCCTATAAGGCAGCTTCCTTGATGAAATTGTTGAACTTTTTCATTCCCTTTGTTGTCCTACCCAATGGGGATCTTTCATGGGCTCATCTGGTTATATTGAAGTCTTCTCCTAAGCACCATGGTTCCAAACAGTAATGTGATAGAGAAATCAGTTCCGGCCAGAGGAATTTCCTTTCTCTGTAATTAGAGTTGCTCCATATATTGGTCACCCAACAGACATTGTTGCATTGAATCTTGAATTTTACTGAAAAAGAATACCCGCCTTGAGGAATTCAATTGAGCAACCATGCTTTTGTCCCATGTTGTAAGCATGCCACCCGATCTTCCAAAATCCTCTACAAATGTCCAGCCGATTCCATTTGAACTCCAAATTTATTTGATGAATTGGTGATCAATGTCCGACTTCTTCGATTCTTGGATTAGAACTATGTACGAATAAATAGATTGTAAGAAATGCTTCAGCGCTGTTGCCTTATTTTATCATTGTATTCCAGGATAGAATCTTCATGGTCAAGGGAAGGAGATTACCTGCAGTTGTAGACCACACGTATCGACAAGAGAGCTGAACTTAGAAGGGATTTGGGAGGGTGGAAGTTGCTCGTGCTGAAGGAGGATTGACTTATACGCTTCCCCCAATAAATCACTGTCTTGTGTCTTCTTCTACTGTATGAATGCTATGTTGCGCTAACTCTTCACTGCTGAATCTTCTGGTTTTGGTATGATGAAACTTGTGGCTTTGGTATGATGTAGAACACAATGCTCATAGTAAACATTTCACCAAGATAGTTCGTTTGCTTGGACGCAGCAGATTTAAACAAAAAAGATTCTTAAGATCTTGACAAACAAAGCCAGCTCCTAAACAAGAATTGGAGCCTTAAGGATCTCAGTATTCTACAACATGACATTACACTTTCCTAACTTGGGACTAATCAATATATCCCCCTATTAAATAAATCGCAAATTGCTTTAAGCAAGTATACTGTATATGTTCATGTCAACCAAACTCATAACCTATTTGAGTGGTAAGTATAGTATAGTACCACCAAAGGTTTTACTTTTAGCCAAAGAAAATAACAATGTGCTGCATTGGTTGAAAAAGTCATTTTAACTTGCATAAAGATGGAAACAAGAAAAGGAATGTAACTTGAAGAGATGTGACTGCAGATTTCGTTGAACCATGTTATACTTAAAATTAAAAAATAATAAACAATTGCTAATGTCAGCAGTAGTAAAGTAAATGAATATTTTGAATTCTACTGGTATTCCTTTACTGATATGAAGCAGGCAGTTAAATGGAAAGACAAGTGAGTTGAATACCATGTAAACTTCTTGAGTATTTCCATGCAACACCTGCAGTCGAGACAGCTCCAATAACACTTCCTGTGAGACCAAAGTTTACAGCCTCTCTGGCAGTTTTCAACTGAAAAAGGAATAATAAGCAGCCAATGAATGAGGAATCTAGAAGCATATACATGAACTCTTAGTAACAGAAAGTTAAGGAATCTGCCTTTGCCTTCCCGCTATGTTTTAAAAATGTGAAACATAACGAGAACCATGCTTAACCCGACTGTTTTTAATGTGATATGCGGCTTAAGTAGTTTCGAAATTTCATCCTGAAGAATGTTTAGGAATACACTAAACAGAAAAAGAATAGAGCAAACACCCCGGCCAAGTAGTTGAACTTAAGAAGGCACGAGATCATATAATGAATCCATGATCTAACTATTTAGCATTACAGGCAGTATAATAATAATCTAGACTCTAGATCATAACTGAAAATAAACTGGAAATTGTTTTTATAGCTGAAGGTTAGAAGACAGTGAAAAGAGAAAAAATCAGTTTATCAGCCACAAGCAACAAAAACCAGGACATAATAGGACCAGAGAGAGAATCAAAAAGCCTTGTCTTGGCAGGAAAATCACAGGCAAATATAAGCTAGCGCTGCACTACAAGGTTCTATCAATCAGCATGATAACAACCAATACCATTTACCAATATGGTTCTTAGGTACTTTATTAAACACACTGATAACAAACTCTGAGGATAGACAATTGCAATATATTATGAGTGCAAACAGCAAAGTAACACTAAGTAGAAAACGAAGAGTTAAAATAAAATGCATTAATTTTATTGTAAGAATGTAATATAACATTCCAATTCAAAAGAAAAATAAACCATGATGGATTGGCCAATGGTAAAAAAAACTAATAAAGTGGTCATGGGTTCAATTTATGGTAGCCACTTACCTAAGAATTAATTTTCTATGAGTTTCTCTTACACCCAAATGTTGTAGAGTCAGGTGGGTTGATCCATGAAATTAGTTAAGGTGCACGTAAGCTGGCCCGGACACTCACAAATATAAAAAAAAAATCGAAAGGAAAACATTATTTCACTTGTTATGATAGAAATGGTTTCAAAAGACTACTGTTAGGTACTTCTAAAATGAAAGCAGATCCCCTTATCATGCGTTTGACAGCATCTTGGTGTGTTATGTGCAATTCAAATGCTAAATCTCTTAGTCATCTTTTTATGCATTATCCTTTTGCATCTCGTTTTTGGTACATACTTTTGGAAGCTTTTGGTTGGTCTGTGAATTATGATCACCTTGCTTTTGTTTGGCGGGAACCCATTTTGTTGTTTGAGGAAGACTCTTTGGTTGCCTCTTATCCGTATGTTCTTCTGGCATCTATGAGGAGAACGGAATGGTGTATCCTCTTCTTTTGAGCGCTTTATGGATAGGGTTCTTTCTACTGCTTTCTTTTGGTGTAAAAATCAGCACTATTTTGCACTTCATAGCTCATCTTTTTTCATCTCCAATTGATCTTCTTTCTTGTAACTCACCAATAACGAGTTTTTATTCCTTTATTTCATTTATCAATGAAATCGTTCCTTCTATCCAATTTTTCTTTTTTTTTTTTTAAATGTACTTCCAAAATTGACAGCAACAAACCATAAAAATTATTCAAAAAGGAAATATTTGGTCCAGTTCCCTACTAAGAGTTATGCTATATTATAACTCAGGCCATCGGGTATCAACACTCACTGGGCAAGGAAATTTCAGATCATCCCAAGCTCAAAGGAAAAATAAACCCCACTATTATTGAACACATTTAATTTCAGATATACGAATCTAAGAATGGATAAAAAAAAAACAACCGAGATGATATGAAACACCGAGTGACATCAACTCAGAAGCAGGCAATAGAAGAAGTAAAAGAAGCAAAAGAGGAAAAGAAGTGAAGGATGAATTACAACGGGGCCATGAACGGGATCAGAAGCAATAAATTCCTCGACATCGGAGGAAGACCATGAAGGAAGAGGGGTCTGGCGCTGAACGTAGGGGCTATAGTTGTCGAGAATGGAGAATCTGTCGGACCAAAACTCCTTGTAGCCTTCCCAGTGCTTCCTGAAGAAGGATTGAGAGGACGAATCTTCCATGATTGCTCCCTCAAAAAACAGATTAAGATTGAGATTTTAGAAGCTAAATCCGATTGAAATCAGAATCCTCAAAGCTGTTCTCTCTTCTAGCTCTTCAAAGCTGGTTTTGTTTTGTGTTTGTGAGGAAAGTGAAGGTTATTGGACCTCTCTCCACCTTGGGCCAAGCCAAAGCCCAATAGAAAAGCCTACATTTCCATTCTTTTCTCTTACACAAATGATAAGAGAAGGTGCTTCACTTTTCTTTAAACAATCAACTATTTATTAATAAAATGGAAGATTCAACTTACCACGAGGATAACTCAATCGACAATTTTTCTATAGAATAAATATACTAATGGATAAAATAAACGTAACTCAATTGCAAATATTTACAATAATTCTCAGATTCGAGTTCCAGTTAGTCACTCCACATAATGCATACTCTCTCCAAACTCCAATCTCTTTCTCTTTTTCTTCTTCCCTCCTCTTTGTCTTTCCAGATTTGTTTTCATCTTAATTACATGCTTTTCATCTCACCATTGAGAATACACAGCACATATATTATCAGATATTCTCCTATTTTCTTTATACTTATCTTTTTAATACTTAATTTCATACGTATTTGTTGGCGTGTTGACTCTTAATCTCAAATTATTTAATTTTAATTTATTATTTATAACTAATGTTTTGAGAGTAACAAACTAGAATTAGTTTTTTCTTTAACAACTCAAGTGTTTCTATGAGTCTATAGCATAGAGCTCCAAAGAACGATCCCAACACAATTTGAATCAACTAATTTGGAGCTCAAACAAATAAGTTATATCGGAAACGAGCTAAACAAAAACATATCCGAGGTAATGATGTGTCGGTCAAATCATCAAATTGGATTCAATTAATGATAGATATGTGAAGCAAATGAAGGAGGAACACATGGTTATTTTTGGATTGGTTTTAAAAAGAAAACGAATTTTATATTATTTTAAGTTTGTGTCTAACGATTAAGTTTTTAAAGCTAGTGAACTTGTTTTTGTTGGATTTTAAAAGAAAGTATCTTATAAAGATATATGTTATTGTATTATTTTTTTATTTGTGTCTGACGATTAATTGAGTTTAAATCTTCACCATTTAATTTTTCTTTTACAAGATTGAGTGTACCAATTTGATTTTAGATTTCAACATCTTCTCCCTCGTAATACATTCTTCAATTAGCACATATACTTATCAATTACATATTTTTTTTTCAATCCTTTCAAAAAAATTCAAAGTCTCAATTGTTGCTCTCTCCAAGCTTTAAATTTTCTTCTCTTCATCTTATATTTGAGAGAGAAATTTTATACGATAAGGATTGATTTGTTGAGTGCTTTAATTTGTAAATCTGCTCTTTGAAAGAATTTTTCTCATCTTATACCTCATTTTAAATATTTAGTGAAGAGTTTCTCTTAATCCCTAAAAAGAGTCATTTGTGTTGGTTTGATCATGATCCGTGTAAAAGTTTGAGTTTGAACTCATAAAAAGAGTAGCGTAACCATTGTCTCTAATCCGTGAAAAGAGTTTATTTGAAGTTTTAGTGACATACACCCAAAAAAAAAGTTTGAAAAATGTATATAAGTTGGGTTGTGCCAACCCACGGTAAAATTTTGCATGTTAATTTCTCTATCTCTCGACTATTTAATTTTGGCAATTAACTTGTCGTTAAATTTTATAGCTTGAAATTAATTGCAATTTTTGTCTTTATTTTAGATTAATTGCTCACTTGTCTATTTAGGTTGGTAGAATTTTAAATTGTGTATTGTAACTATTTTAAATGTAATAAAAAAATCGAAATAAAATAATATGTATTAAACCACCAATTCACCCTTGAGTTGAAGGCAAATTTAATTATATAACTTTGATAGCATATTAAACCACCAATTCACCTAAAAACTTAAACTCTGTATTGGAGGAAAATTTAATTATATATGTGACGCCCGTCCCAAATGCCACCCTACAAGTTTGCATAACAACTCATCTTTCCTTCCTTTACTTGGCTTCTACGCCTGAAATCCATTATTTGCTTGACTCCATCGCCTGCTAACCTGAGGAGCATAAGCTTAAGATGTAAGTCAAAGACTTAGTGAGTGATGTGTTTAGGAAATACCTTTATGGGGAATACAACATTTTCAACAATGATAGCAATCTCAATTTCACAATCATAAGTTCTCATTGCATTAACATACAAACCACAACAATCACAATAAATTCCACGCGTTTCATTTCATTAAGACATTCACAACTCATCGTCGAGACTGGGGATTCTCTCATCCACATCTATTTGCCTATACCTGGGATTCACTTCACTAGCGTCTCGCAATAGATTTGGGATTTCCACCAGAGTCTCGTAATATTCATTTTTTTCTCAGACATGGAATTTGCTTTCACCAGCATCTCATCGCCTAGACTTAGAATTCACTTCCACCAGCATCTCATGATAGATTTGAGATTCACTTCACCAACGTCTCACGATTCATTCCTCACCTAGACCTGGGATGCACTTCCACCAGCGTCTCGAGATAGATCATACAACTCCACACATCACACAATCATCATAATCAACAAATAAGAAATGTTAGCTCAAAAGCTTTATTTTCAATGCATAACATTACATTAGTAACAATCTCATGGAATAAGCATGGATGATCAGATTACAAGAAATATTTTCAATACATACAAAACATTTCTTCCATTTATAAGAAATCATTCACAAATTTTCATTTAAATCACAAAGATCACTCACATAAATACTTGGCCTCAACTCCTTCTCCTTTTGCTTTCAACTTTCTCTTCCCACCTAGTGGTTCCCTCAACTGGCCTTTCAGCACCAAGCACTTTCTCTTAACAAAGTATCAGAAAGTTTAACATCTTATGTTTCTTTTTCCTGGCCTCTTTGGTTCTATTTATAGTGATCTTTCACATTAGTGGGTCATCTTCATGTTTTACACGTGTCAAGCTACCACTCATCAGGCCATGCAACCAATCTTAAGTTCAACACGTTGCCAGTTGTCACTCTCGATTAGACATTTTCCTTGAAACGCTAACCTTATCTTCTTGGAATGCTTAACTATTTATCGCTTGACTCTCTTCTCGAAAACAACAGAACATTTACTTTACCTCAGAGGGTCATCTAGTCACCTCATACGGACATCTACTTCATCGCAACCAAACTTAGGCATAGGTACTTCTCATCGCAATACTACCCAAATGCCTAGTTCTTAGCATCAGTTGCATGTTTCTTCTTCACCAATCAATCCTATCGCATTGCCTTGCTTCAACGCATTCAACACTTAACCGAAGCATTTTCTTCTCGTGTTACCTCTTTTCAATCACATTCTTCCTCGTAGAATGCCTCTAATATATACTTAGTCAAAATGACTTCTCAACAGGGCTCCTCTTTAACATGACTCCTTTTCTTTGGATTCGGGCCTTATAATATATCACTAACAATATATAAAAATTAATATTGCAAATTTAAAATCTAAAATTTAAAAAACTAATTTATATATTAAAAATTTTAAAATTAAGATAAATATATAAACAAACATTTTAAAAGTTACTTTAAATAAATATAACAAAACGCCAATATATTTACGGTTTGTGTAACAAAAATAAAAATTTCAGGAAGCTAGTAAAATATTTTCATAAATTCATTTGTTCTTGATATTGCTGGAAGATTCGTCAATTCTCTTTCTTCTTTTTCTTTGCCATTTATTCACCGTTCCAGATTTTTTCAGCTCCTCTTTCATGTTTTCTTTCTTCTATTTTTATACATCTTCCTTTTTTTTTCTTTCTCCGTCTTATATTTCTTTCTTCCAGCTCTTATTCCATAACATCAAAATCGTTTAAATATCACTTTGGTATAATCTAAATGATCGCTTACCTAGTCAACAAGATCGTTTAATATGGTCAACGTGATCGTTTAGATTTAAAACATTTTTTCCATTATTAAAAAAGAACTACGCGATCGTGTGGATATTATCTAAACGATCACTTACCATACTTAACGCGATCGTTTAACATGGTGAAGATGATCGTTTAAATTTAAAGCCATTTATCCCATCATTTAAAAAGAATTACACAATCGTATGGATATGATATAAACGATCATGTACCATAGTCAACACGATCGTTTAACATGTCAACACAATCGTTTAGCGTATCAACACGGTCGTTTGGATTTGAAATATTTTTTTTCATTATTAAAAAGAACTATACGATTGTGTTGATACTACATACATGTATATCATTTTCTACACGAGCGCGTATCACGATCATTTAGAAGAAGAATTATATGAGCACGTGTGATCGATTAATCGTTTTCTCCGAATTGTTTTATATGTATAATTTTTTTAAAACGGCATTTTTAAATTTAAAATGAAACTAATATATAAAATGAAAAAAAAATTACGAAATACAAGAAGAAAAAAACCCTTTTAAGTATGATTCAAAGCAACAACCCCATGAGGAGAACTTCATCATTACATAAGCGCCTCAATACCAACGTGACAAACAAATTTATTATTATATAGGAAATACTTGTATTATATTTTCTTATTTCCGCAAATAAAGAATCAATAGAATCATTAGGAATCACCTCATCATTACCAATATCTGCTGCTGATGTTCCTTTTGTACAAAAGGTGAAGAAGATTGTGTAGTAGTTTGGTGAATCATATTAATTGGCTGAACACTATGGGTTAGAATACAGGCAACTGGAGGCGAGCATCAAAATTGGGACCGAGTAGTCACCTTTCTTGGCTACAACATCACCTGCTCCAATGCTCGGTGCTGAAGTTCAATTGGATAGTCACGAACACAACCTATTCGAGGTCCTGCACCAGTTGTCCATTTGCAAGATAGATACTTTCCCAATTGATATGATTTTGTTTCTTTGTGTGAGTTTATTCTTTTCAGCACTGATTCATCAGGGATGATACCAACCTCGTAACTTCTATTTTCCTCTTCTAACATGTTTTTCTTCTGAGTTTCTGTATCCAACTCCGAAACATATTTTAAGGATCTCATTTCTATGTTTTCTCGTATGTGAAGATTGTTTAATTTTCTTCTCAAATTGATTGGCATATTTGGCTCAAATGTTTTGATGGTTGACGATGCTAATTGCTCTTGAAAATCTGATTTTCCACCAATTGTTTCTGCAGCAACAATCTTTGAAACTCCATCATCCGAACCACCACTCACTTGTTCAATCCAATCCTCCTCTGACGAGCCTTTTCGAACATGAAGACTTCCTTTTTGTGTTTGTAGTACATTGTCTTCCTCGCCCTCCTCATCACGTGGACTCATCTAAATTTAATGAAAAAAGGAAACATGTAAATAATGTTCTGATTTCATTAGAAAAGAACATCATAGATCTAAGATCTCCAATCTAACCTTCACATGAGTGAGGTCAACGTTGTTTTCTGAAAGGAAGGAGATAAATTCACGAAAGTTATCTTCTGTGGGACGGTAATGACCACTATGAGGCCAAATTGCCTGCTTAAAAAAACGAGAAACTGTCATTAAACGGTAAACAGAATCAAACTTGAAGATGAACCACTTAAATAGTAGGGGATTGCAGTGAGAAAAGAATGAAAGAGAATTCTAAAAGCTCTGTGACTTGTACCTGTAGGATGCCATTTTCAACAACCAATCTCCCGGCAGCAAGTGTGGCTCCTCCAGCCAAGAAACTCGAATGGTGAAACTTACCCTTCATTTTCTTTCCAACATACAAGGCTTTAGAGGTGCTGAGAACAAATATCCACTTCTCACGCTTATCAACTCTAGTGATGTGAAGTAGTTCCCCAGATTGCTTGTAAATGAATTTCCCATCCTCCACAACAACTTCATAGGCTGTTCTTTCCAACTGAAAGAAAACCATTTGGATGGTTCAACATTCCATATGAACTAAAAGAATAAATAACAATTTGATGCTGGTTTGAGGCTCACTGGACCCAAATACTGAATGCACTGCTGTTGAAGTTTCACTCTAGGGCATTCTTCAACAAGATCTACTCCCTTCCCTTCTCCTATATCCAACCTAAGAAGTATAGATACTTTATTTTGACTAATATGTCAACACCCAAATGCATATCCCATATTTGTTAGGCCCATTTAAAATGCTCAATAGTTTTATAATAAAGGGACATAAAAGTTATATATAACAAAAAAGCAAAAATAGTAAGATATGACCCAAAAAAAATTAACAAAGTTTGAGACTGGGGAATATCATCTTCGTTTCTTAAGCATATTGACTTCATTTTTTTTTAGAAAAACAACCACTTAAGGGCAAAAATTCACTGGACTTGATTTTGCCAATGAAATGTATATACTTTGTTCACTTTGCCCTTTTTTGCAAATTCCCCTAAACTTATTGTTGTTGTGCCAATGAGTCTATGACGTATGTCCTCTCCTATACTAAAAATAAAAATAATAATAAAGATGATAATAATAATTATAGTGTGATATTGTGTCTATGCCTTAACTGTCATCTAAGTTAATATCAATGCTTCTTTAGTTCTTAGTATCCGACATGTTTTACTCTAAACCTTTAGCTTTTAAAAAACCTGAATTTAGCACTGAAGCTTTTAAAAATTAGGTGAAGGAATGTTTACCAATAGAAAAAGGGTTGTTCACTCTGAGAGTAAAGCCATTTATCATAATAAAACTGTAGGTTCTGGCCATAACGATGTCGTGGATCAATCTGGCAACAGAAAAAGAAATTACAACTAATAATAGCAAGTTAATTTAAAAAAAGAAAAAAGAAAAACTGGTCCAATGTAACACTTTATTTATCTCAAGTTCATTAGACTTACAGCCTCAAGCCAGTGTTGTAAAGCAAGCATTTGAGCTTTGTCATTTTTAAACAAGCCCTTTCCAACCTGTCGTGTTTGAAAGACATATGGTTGATATTTTTGAGATGTTTGTTGGTTTCATGACAATATCAAGTAAAACATGGTGAAATTTACCCTAGCAGCTTTGGTTCTTGCTCGAGACCACCGTGAAATGGCAGTTTTATGTTTCTCGATGTCATAAAATGATATGGAACTTCTCCTGAGGTCAGCAAAATTCAAGAGTTTCCACCTGCAACAAGGATAACCACTGAGAACAAGCTCAAAAAAGATCCATTTTGATTCAGAAAAAAGGCACAAGCCAGCACACATACCAACTCTTCTCTGCAATAACTGCACAATCAGCCAGCCTTCTCCTTGTTCTAAAGCTTTTATAAACTTTCTGTAATTCAGTTGCTGCCATGTGCTCCATATTTGTTGCAGCGAGATCCATAACAGCTTGGGTACCATCATGATTCTCGGGCCTAGAAGATTGACTCTCCATGTCATTGCTCTTAGGACTATTAGCAACAAAATCCAACTCTGCCTCCTGTAGAGGAATATCTGTTATCTCTGTTGAAGTCATCTTCTCCAAATCTCTACCGCTCAACCTGACAGATGAATCTAACTCCGCCTTCTGCAAACCCACCGATTTGATTACTGAAGGCTTCAAATCTCCACTATCAGAACTGGTGGATCGCTGAAGAGCTTTTACTTCATCATCGCCAAAATTGATGAATTTCACAGTAACAGATTCAGATTCTCCCCCATTTTTCTTATCAATGTATTTGGCCAAAGGACATGTAAAGAAAGCCCCCATTTTAGCAAAAATGGTTCAGCAAAGCCAAGATGAACATTATTCGTGTAACATGAAGTTCCTAGAAATAAGAACAAAAAAAAATCCAACACAAATGAAGTCATAAATCTTCAAGGAATAGACAGAGTCAATCTCTTAACAAACAAGTTGAATTTATGCCCAGAAAAAAAAGATTCGCAAACAATTAATCCAAGAATACTTTAGAAGAAAACAAAAAAAGTGAAAGATATAAATGCTAAACTTGAAGCCCAAGGAGAGTTTCCCTTAATTTTCAAGCCCTAAACAATGTACTAACAGCAAACAGACCAGTATGATTCCCAGTAGCCTGGAACCAAAGATTTGTGAGACAGGTCAGAAACGGTAAAAAAACCCATTTCATCAAGAAAACTAGATTCCTTAGCTCTTTTTTGATAACCGTTTGGTGTTTAGTTTTTGGTATTTGAAAATTAAGCTTATGAACATTAAACCCATCTATTGATTTGTCTATAGTGCTATGTAGTTTTAAGGTGTGTTTTAAAAAACCAAGCCAAATTTTGAAGGACAACTTTCAAAAACTTGTTTCTGAGTATCTGTAATTTGACTCAAATTCAGAAGTTTAGTTAGGAAATATGAAACAGTAGTAAAGAAGTAAGAAATGAAGCATAATTTTCAAAACCAAGAACCAAACTGTCATCAATCGGATGTAATCAACCAAATTCCAGTAAGCAACTACAGTGGGACTTCAGAAACAGACAGAAAAAGAGCATCAAGCACAGACCCAACTTCAGAAATAAGCAGTCCACATTTCCATGGGACCAATATCAGAAAGAAAAAGAAGTGAAAAAAAATATCCATTTCATCAGAAAAGGCTTGAAATGAATGAACAAGCAGCAAGAACCAAAATGGAGCGAACAAGAAACCTGAAATGGCGGATTTACCTAAATCATAGGATGGTAGGAACTGAAAAATGTGATAGGTATAAGAGAGAACTCGCGCTTTGGAAAAAGTAAAAGCCATAGAGCATCGTGTTGGACGTACAAGGATCTAATCAACCAAATTAATTACTAATGAGTATAAAAAAAAATCAATTTAAGAGAATTCACAAGCAGACAGTACAAGGATCGAAACAAAACAATAAATTCGTTGACATGGGAGCTAAGCAATTAGCATGGACATGGAAGAGGGGGAGTCTCGTGCTGGATTGAGATTCTGGGGGACCAAAATTCGTTATAGCTCCCTCTAGAGAAGGATTGAGATGAAAAATGTTCCATAATTGTTGAGCTGGGAACAGATTATGAATGAGAATTTAGGAATAACTAATGCGATTGAAAGCAGAATCCTGAGTGATGGGATGGGTTGGTTGTTTTATCTCTGAAACTTTGCTATTCATTAGTTTGCTTTGCTCGCTTCGCGGGGAAGAAGATGAAACACCTTAAAAAAAACTAACCGGGCTAAATACCCTAAATAATGATGCTTATTCTTGCAAACATAGCCGTTAAATTCAAAATATTTTGGTAGCAATATTTTTAAAAAATTATAAACATATCAAGATCCCTAAAATTTCACTAATAATATAAGTTGGGATAGATCACTTGATAATATTTTCATTTTTTAAAAAATGTTACTATCTAATTATTATTTCTAATTAAAATTTTTAAAATTAGGTAACTCTAAATTAACTTTTCAACAAAAAAAAATATTTGTAAAATTTAGGGATATTTTCAAATAAAAAATATTTGTAAAATTGATGTGATTTGTAAATTATTTGCAAAAATAGGGATATTTTCTTCTCTTACTTAATACTTATTTTTTTTATTATTGTTATGTTTCTTGCTTCTTAAAGAGATTGATTTTTTTTTTTTTGCTTGCTTCTTTTTTATTCAATTGCACTTTGCACTATTTTCTTCGCATAAATTAATTTTTGTTTTAATTTTTCTCTATCTTTCTTATTTAAATGTATTTTTCAGTTTAGATATATTTTTTAATCAATAATAATTATTATTATCTTTATAGTTTCTTTTTTTTTTTTTTATCTTTACCAGTTTGAAAGCTTGTAAAGAAAATATAAAGTAAGAACTAGTAACTAAATCAAAAAACTTATTTCTCTATTTAAAAATAGATATTCTTTCTAAAGATGGATTATAAAATTTGTTTACTTGTGAAAATATCACACAAACTAATGAGAAATAAGAGGTAGTTTGGCCCTCATTTTACTAAAATAAAATTATTTACAACCCAATGTTTAAAACTTAAAATAATCAAATTCCCCTTCCAATGTTTCCAATAACTACATTCATGATCATCACCACTCCAACCACCCTCTCTGACCCCTTCCACAAAAACAAGCAATTTAAGAAATTTGTTGAAGTTTGTTACTAGAAATTATCATTGACGGATAAAATCGTTGGAAATTAAAGGGGTGAATTGGTGTAACACACTAAATTTAGAAAGAAGACATAATAAATGGATATCACATTTGAATGAGCAGGATCTTGAAGACATGAAATAAGAACATGAAAGTAATTGTTAAGAAAGACTTAAAAGAATTAAAAGTTACTATATATACCAACAACGTGCATATTCTTTTTAAGTGACTCAATTATAGAAATTTTAAAGTTAAGCATGTTTAACTTGAAGTAATTATATGTTGGGTAACCTCTTGGAAATTTTTCTAGGATACATGTGAATAAGGACAAAGCATCCTGAAAGCAATATTGCTGGTCTGTGGAAAGAACTTTCGCTCTAATAAGCCTTTAGAATATATAAAGATGATGTTGGTCGCAAGAGAATGTCACGGATGGGGGCGTTACAATTGGTTATTTTAAGTTTTAACCACCTAGTCGTAAATAATTTGACTATAGCAAAACAAATTAAATTAGGGGTTACTTTTCATTTCTTTTACACATTCATCGTGTGATATTTTGACGAGTAAACAAATTTTATAATTTGATTTTATTTATTAATCGTTACTTTAAAACACAAGATTTTTTAAAAAATAGAACAAAATGAAAAATATTTGTACTGTGTAAAATAATTTTGAAAACGAAAAAGCTCACAACATGAAATAACACGCAATTAATTGATCATACACATACACAAATAACTTCTAATTTAAATGATTGTATATTTTAGTCTAAATAATTGTTTAGATATTAGTACATAATCGTCCAGAGATTGACCGTAAACGATCGTTTGAATCTATCCCTTGTCTATTTGGAATAGACAATGATAGTAATCTATCTAAAATAGACGATTAAATATTAGTACACGAGTGTATCTATATCTAAACGATTTTAGTATATGATCTTATACCAAATCTAAACGATTTTATGTCAAATCTAAACGATTTTGGTACACAATTATGTACATTGATACACTTTTATAAATGTTTTTTAAAACTACTTATTGGAACCATACATAATAAATGAAAATCAACTCTAAAGAGTTTGTTATGACTGATTAAACTAACTATGTGTCTCAAACACACTCAACTAGGGGCAGGTTGATATTTTATAAAAGTAATAAAAAAACTAAAGCAGAAAAGGCAAAGAGGAACTCAAAAATATAATATCATTTTAGAAACAGTACAAATTGTAAAATCAATGGCCAGTTATAGCCGTATGCATGAGTTATATCTATATGCTTCTAGATATAATTCCATGTATACTTCATATTTCTTCTCATTTCTCAAAATTAAAAATAATTATCAGTACAAAGATTTATGTACACTTAACAAAAGAAAAAAGAATAACAAATATTTGTATCATATTTTCTTCTATCCACAAATAATAAATGAATAGAATAATTAAGAATGAAGAATCAACTGTCATTACCAATGTCTGCTGCTGATGTTCCCTTGAACAAAGGAGAAGCAGTTTGTGTATTGCTTTGGTGGAGCATATCAATTGGCCTAGATACCCTTGGGCTCAACATACTGGCAATCCGAGGCGAGCAATGAAATTCAGATCGAGCAGCCACTTTTCTTGGTGATAAGCTCACCTGCTCCAAGGCTCGGAGTTGAAGTTCGACTGGATAGTCACGAACACACCCGATTCTGGGACCAGCACCTGTTGTCCATTTGCAAGATAGTTGCCTTCCCAGTTGATATGATTTTGTTTCTTTGTGTGAGTTTATTCTTTTCAGTATTGATTCATCAGGGATGATCTCTACTTCACAACTTCCTTTTTCCTCTTCTAAATAGCTTTTCTTTGGAGCTTCAGTATCTAACTCCGAAACAAACATTTCAGATCTCATTTCTTTGTTTTCCATCTCGAGTTTCTCGATCAGGTTACCCCTATCTGGGATGTGAAGATTGGTTAATTTTCTACTCAGGTTGATTGACCTCTTTTGTTCGAACAGTTTGCCAGTTGATGACATTTCTTGATCTGGCAAATCTGATTCCTTGCCAGTCATTTCTTCAGCCATGATCTCTCCAAGGCTATCATCTGGACCACCGCTGAACTTTTGAGCCCAATCCTCCTCAGTTGAGCCAAATCGAACATGGAGACTGCTCTTTTGCATTTGTAGTCCATTTTCTTCCTCATCATCAGGACTCATCTGAATTTAATAAAAGAAGAAATATATCAAATTATGCACTGGTTTCACCAGAAAAAGAACATGTTAGAACTTTGTTTTCCAATTCTCACCTTGACATCAGTGAGGTCGACATTGTTTTCTGTAAGGAAAGAGATAAATTCCTGAAAGTTTTCTTCTGTGGGACGGTAATGACCACTGTGAGGCCAAACTGCCTGTTCAAAACACAATAAATCATCATTAAACGAGCATTTTCAAGGTTAAAGACAAGCCATTTAAATGGTAGGAAATCAAGAGAGAAAAGATGATTGAAAATTCTATAAGTTTTGTGACGTGTACCTTTAGGATCCCATCTTCCACAACCAATCTTCCAGCAGCTGATGTGGCTCCACCAGCCAAGAAACTTGAATGCTGAAATTTACCCTTCTGTTTCTTGCCAACATACAAGGCTTTAGAGGTGCTGAGAACAAATATCCACTTCACATGCTTATCGACTCCAGTCGTGTGGAGGAGTTCCCTGGATAGCTTGTACATGAACTTCCCATCCTCCACAATAACTTCATAGGCTACTCTTTCCAGCTGAAAATAAAAAAATATGGGGATGATTCAACATTTAATAGGTGAAACAAATTATGTGAAAAAGAACAATAGGATGAAGGTTTGAGAGACTCACTGGACCCAAGTACTTGATACACTGCTGTTGAAGTTTCAATCTGGGGCACTGCTCAACAAGATTTACTTCCTTTCCTTCACCTATATCCAACCTGTTTTACTCAAAACTTTTAGTTTCTAGAAAATCTGAACCTTAGTAATGATGCTTTAAAATTTTTGTCGAAGAATGCTTACCAATAGAAAAAGGGTTGTCCACTCTGGCAATGAAGCCATTTAGCATAATAGAACTGCAAGTTGTGACCATAACGATGTCGTGGATCAATCTGGCGAAAGAAAAAGAAACAACAATTAGGGTGACTGAAAACATGAAATATGTAATTGCTTACTTCTCAAGTTTAATATACTTACAGCCTCAAGCCAGTGCTGTAAAGCAAGCTTCTGACCTTTATCATTTTTGGACAAACCCTTTCCAACCTGTAATGGCGTTTGGAAACATATGGTTAGAAACTTTTGTGAGGGTTGTAGATTCATGACAAGAGCTAGTAAAAACATTTCAAAAGTTTACCTTGGCAGCTCTGGTTCTTGCTCGAGCCCACCGTGAAATGGCAGTTTCGTGTTTCTCAATGTCGAAAAATGATATGGAGCTCCTCTTGAGCTCAGCAAAATCCAAGAGTTTCCACCTACAACAAAGACAAGAATTGTGAACAAACTCAAAATAGATCCATTTAGATTTAAAAACAAAGACACAAGCCGGAACTCATACCAGCTTTGCTCTACAAGAACTGCACAATCTGCAAGCTTTCTTCTTGTTCTGAAACTTTTATAAACTTTCTGCAATTTCATTGCTGCTATATGCTTCGGATTTGTTGGATTGAGATCCATCGTCATTTTGATCCCATCATGATTCTCTGATCTAGGAGATTGATTCTCCATCACTTTGCTCTTTGGACTATCAGCTACAACAAGCAATTTGTCCTCTAGTGGAACAGCTCCAGCTTCCATTGAAACCACCTTCTCCAACTCTCTTCTTTTGAAGCTAACAGATGTTTCTAATGTCATCCTCCCCGAACCAACCGATTTCATTATCATAGGTTCCAAATCTCTACTATTGAAACTAATGGATCGCACAGGAGTTTTTACTTCATCATCACCAAAACTGATGGATTTCACAGTGACGGATTCTAACCCATTTTCCACATCAATGTATTTTGCCAAAGGGCAGGAAAAGAAAGCCCCCATTTTAGCAAAGCTCAACAACACGTAGATAATGAACACTATTGTTCCTGTAACAACAATAAGGCACCCAGAAATGAGGATGAAAACCCTAACATACATAGAAAAATGAATTGATATCTCTCAAGAAAAATAGACGAAGTCAATCTCTCAACAAACAAGTAGAATTAATGGTTAAAAAAAGACTCCAACACGCACGCGCTGACACACAAAGAAATACAAAGTAACAATTGCTAAAGCTGAAATCCAAGGGTACTTTCTCTTCATCCAAGGATATTTTCTCTTCTTTTTCAAGCCCAATCGCAGAAAACACCACAATCACAGAAAACAAACAAGCGTATTTTCCATTAAAACCAGAACAGAGAACTTCCTATAATCATAGATCTGCAAAACAAGTCAGGAAGAGAAAAAGGACCCATTTTCAATATAAAAAAAACCCAGATTCTAAATGAACCCACCAAACAAAATAAACAACTACCATTCAAGAACCAAAAAAAAAAAAAAAGACAAACAAACAGAAAGAGACCATTATGCACAAACCCATTTGAAGAAATCAAAATCCAAACAAACTAGCAGTACATTGCAATGGAACTAAAGATCAGTAAAAAACAAAAAAAGGGAAATGCTCATTTCATCAGAAAAGCACAGAAATGGCAAGAAAAGGGAAAAGGGGGGTGGAAAAACAAGGGTGTGATGGCAGATTTACCTCAATGAATGAGAAGCTTTGGGGGTTTGGGTATTGGATTGGTGAAAAAAAATAAAAAAATGAGTAAGATTTAAAATGGGAAATGTTAAGAGGATTTGAGAAGAGGGATGAGTTTGGATTTATAAAGGGGTTGAAGTGAAAGCGGAAGGCAGAGTGAAAGGGACTTTTCCACCGGGGAAGAGAGTAGAACTAGAAAGAGAGGACGGCTTGAACGCCACTCATAGCAAAACCATATTTTAAATACACAAATTCGTGGGAATAAAGTCAATTGGTATCTTGGTTTTCCCCTTTTTGAATATATTTCCTTTTCTATTCTCTCTCTCTTACTCTTTTTTCTTTTTATGCCAAGTCTACTATAGCATAGTTTAATTTGTCAAGATATCATATATTTGTGTTGAAAATTATATGTTTGGAACTTTCATCCCAACTCCACTCCGATGTGAACTTGCAATAATCATAATTATTAACCTTTTCTCTTTTATTAGAATACTCCACCCTCCAAATATGTTTGTTGTTTAGTTTTGAGTTGAGAAATATTAGATGAGTTATTTTTACTTCTTTTTAAAAGAATGTCGCATGAAAAAATATATGTCAAATCGTACATCATACACATTAACATACAAACATATATATCAAATATATATATGAGAAATGTCTTAAAGTATCCAAGCTCGATAGGGTATAAAATAGTCTTGAAAACACTTCAATATATTTACGTATGTTTTAGAAAATAGAAGTAGAAGAAGAAATTGATATTGATGGTTGTAAAAAATTTCATATAGGTTTGGAAAGAACCTATTTGTGAATATAGAAAAGTTCGAACTCAAAATTGTGGATACTGTAAGACAAGGTTGTCCAAAGGCTATGATGAACTTTTTAGATAAAAGTACCATTGTACTTGCCTACTTTAGAACTTACCTTTATTTTATTAAAATCCAAA
Organism: Cucumis sativus; assembly: GCF_000004075.3. NCBI lineage: Eukaryota > Viridiplantae > Streptophyta > Magnoliopsida > Cucurbitales > Cucurbitaceae > Cucumis > Cucumis sativus. Next base: position 28,626,729 of record NC_026655.2, read on the forward strand.
TACTATATTTTGTTCATTTTAGAAATTCTATAAATATATAAATGTTTTTCTCTATACAAATATTAAGGGTAATTTACAACATGATTTCTCAAAAGTTTCATCTCTCATCTACAAGTTATTTTAAAATAAAGAATATCCAAAAATTGTGATATTCTATGTGAATTTACATCATATTTCAATTTTGACTAAACATTTTCAATTGGCTAAAATAACTTATTTTGTTTAAAGAATTAAATATATAGTTTTTGCTGTATGGATACATTTCATTTTAAAACTTATATAATTAATCAGTTTTATTTTCTTACGCTTATTTTAATCTCTTAATTTTTTTAAAAACAAATTGCGAACACAATAAAATTTGAAAACTTTGCTATCTTCTACAAATTTAAAAAATATATATATTTGTTTATAAATTTTATTAGGTTTATTAATAGAAAAATTATCAAAAACAAAAATCAAATTTAACTAATTTTATCTCATGTAATTATAAATATTTTATATATCTTTTTATTTTTGAAAAAACTCCTTTAAAATATATCAAAATATGACATTTCAATATAATGGACCGCAATATATAAAATAGATTTCACTATATTTATTTGTATTATGATATTTTACTACACTTGTAAATATTTTGAAAAGTTACATAGTAAGTAAATTTGGATTGAATAAGATAGTTTTGGGAAACAAAATAGTTGTTATTTGTTTATTAGAGGAAGAGAAAAGGAGATTTGAAATGTGACTAATCAATGAGAAACATCCACAGTTGACTAGTTCATTAGTCATTGTAACTTGAATCACAACCCTCTCTTCAGCATATCAAATTTACAAAATTGAAACCCTTCACTAGTCATATACACCTTCAAAATTTGTGTCATAACATTGTTTATGAGAAGTAAAAGGACATTCCATCCATATACTCCAAACTACATCTCTACATCTTAGGGAGAGAGAGGTTCCACTGAAACCCTTCACTCAATCCCTATTAATTATTCTCAACTTTTCCCACAATTATTCAATATATATTATTCATATTAGTCTTATACCAACTATAATTATATATCTTCTAACTCACTTTTAACCTCACTATCCTTGAGTTATCTTCAAATTTGTTATCTAACCTTTCCAATCATCCAACAAAATCTAACCTATATTTATTTTTTTTTTTTCATTTGGGACCTTTAACGTGTTTAGTGTTTTAAGTGATGTGTCTTATATAAATTCTCTTAACCCTATCATACATGTGTATTTTGTATTCGGTCGACTATTATCCTCAAGATGACATAGTTTTTTTTTCCTCTACTAGCACGTTATTAGTAAATCTCGTGCTTTTTCTTATTTAACTTTTTTATCCTTAATATTACTTGTGGATTTCAGCATACCCACCTTCTAGAAAATATGTTATATCAAAATGATTCCACTCATCATCTAATTAAAGTATGAAGCAAAGGAAATCAATATTAATAAAAGAAGTTTGATTTAAACAATAATTAATTAGGTTAAATTTTTAAAGAGAAATAATTAGGAAGTTTGTAGGAAGATTCCCTAAGTGGCGTTGTCGTACGGCCCACAAGTTGACTGAAAACCAAAACCAAAACCAAAACCAAAGTGGTTGAAGATCAGGAAGGGCTTTTGAGAAAGAGATGAATGATTAAAACAAAAGAGAGTCTGTGTAGTCAAAAAAGTCTTGAGCCTTTTCTATTCTTATATTGACAAGTTGTTGTCATTTGAGTCCTCTTTTTCCAACTTAATATGCTCTACTGACTCGATCCAACTTTCTAAAATCTATCATTCAATGTGTATTTATACTGGTGTGCTTGTCTAATTCAAATTTTTTAAAAGGTTTTGAGAGTTCATGTATGGATGGCTAAGGAAGCTTGCTTGAGTTTCTTTATACTTCATAAGATTTAAACATGTTTCACTTTGGACTTCTTATGCTGTAGTTATCGATTCTTTTAAGTCTTTCTCTTAACCAAACTTTCATATCCTCGAGGTTTCATTTAGATGTATTTATGTACTCTTATGAACTCAAGTGTTGCTCATGTTAGTTTATGAGCATATACTAAGTGTAAAAAGATGATAAGGTTTAATAAACAACCTAAATCAATCAAGTTAATTTAATGACATTGACAAATCACTTCAAAAGCTTGACTCTTAAGCTAAACATTTCTAAAGATTTTTTACTATAAAAATACCATAATTTTGTTCTACGAATTCAACAATGCGAGAATAGTATACAAATTAAAGGTGAATAGAGAGAAATCAACCACTCTTCCACGTCAAAAGAGAAAAAATACGTAGATAATATTATATACAAAATTGTACAAAAGTTTATATTAATTGAATTATATTCATGTTGTTTAGTTGATAGTTTGTATTTTAAAAAAAAAAAGCTGACCATTCTAAAACAGAAAAGAAAAGTTTGACATATTGGTTTATAGTGTATTGAAATGATGAAACTTTGAAATAGTAATAATCCAATAAACTTAATTAAGAAGTCTTCAAAGGATAGATAGTTTTCCAATACAAAGTATTGTGTTGTAATCAATAGATGGGACAAAAACAGAGAAGGAGAAAAGGTATGATTATTTACATGGAAAGAAAGGTTGTTTCTTAAGAAAAAAAAAAGGAAGAGGAAAATAGGAATTAGGGCATTTGAATTGATCTTTGAAAAGACTTTGTTTTGCAGAACTAAATATGATGCTTAAAAATTGAATAAAAGAAAAAAGTTGGTTTTGTTTTGTGTCTGAATATATGATTTGTAATGGTGTGTGGAGTGACCTGTACTCTGTCCCCTCCATTGGTGTTGCATAATACATATGCCAACCAACTCTTTTTTCTTTCATTATTATATATTCTTGGACAAATCTAATTTGGTCTCCTCAATTATTATTTCTTTCCCCTCTTTCCTATTATTGCATATCCCATATTTATGTGTCACACACAATTTTATTCATTTTTTCTACTACGGAAACAATACTGTCTATGCTTCATTTAATTTCTAGATCTTCTTTCCCACAATAAATAAATATATCTTTCTATTTCTATTTCATGGATCTTACTTTTTCACCCTCATGTTTTAACTTTATTTTTTAATACGTCTTCAATTTCAGTATTTTACATTTTCTTTTTTCTATTTGGGAGGAAATTGATTTCATTATTTTAAATTAATTAATAGAGTATATTTTTAAAATAAGGGTAAAAGGGTAAATGATAAAATATAGAAACCAAATAAAAAATAAATTCGAAATGCGATATTAAAGACAAGGGTAAATAAACAAATAAGGGTCACTAAATCCTCATATTTGGATGTACTAAAATAAACAAATAATTAAATTTTGTGTAGGTAATAAAAATAAATTAATTTTATCTTCTTATCTTCATTCTTGCCGCTAATCAAAATTAAATAAAAGCTATATTGGTACCATTTTTAAAATTTTCATTTTTTAAAATGAAACCCTCTCAATTTCTTGCAAGGAAATATTAATCCATATTAAGTTATTCATGCAAAGGTAGAAAAGTTAAGATAATGGTGCAATGGACCTATTTACTTAGAAAAGTCTTATATAAAACAAAATACTTCTAAATTAATCGAATATCACTTTTTTACGTTTGAGATCGACATAACCTTTTTTATTAATAAAATTTGAAATCAAATAACTTGCAAGGGCAAAGCCATATAAAAAAAATGTAGATTGCCATATTATTTGTAAAAAAAACAAGCTTTGATATTAATGTACTTTAAAAAATGAAAATAGTACTATTATTTTTATTTAGAAAATACAGCATAATCTCTAGTATATAAAAAGTTGCTCTATAATTATTGTTGATATACAATAAAAAAAAAAGTTGAAAATATATTACACTCTCAAAGCAGGCTTAAAATCTTCAATTATATATAATTAATGAAAATATAAAATTGTATAGAAAAGGAGTAGAAAAATAGTATATAAAGCAAATAATGAAGGAAAAAAAAGGTATTAATTAATAAGTGTAACCGAAAGATATATAAAGGGAAAAAATATATAATTTAATTTGTCGGAAAGTAGAGAAATGTGCATCTCCACCCACATGAAACCATGCATTATAAAACTATTTCTAAAATATAAATATATATATATATTTATATATAATGTGTTCACACACGAAAATTAAAAGAAAGAAATAAAAACTTGTGATGATGATCTGTAGAGTTGCATGCAACAGCGCGTGGTTCAACTTAATTCCTTTACCTTCTTCTAATTCAACTTAATTCCTCCTAACACTTTAGCATTGTTATCTAATGTACGTAGGCTATAGTTTTTACAAAGTTCAACTATATTGAATATTGCTCCAAACAATTAAACATTGTAATCTAATTTTTGTTCAAATTTTATTGGTTTTTATTAAATATTTATATTGGATTTCTAACGTTAGAAAGTAGATGTGGTAACTCTTATAAACTTTTCATTTAATTTTGTTTCTAAAGCAAGTATTTGAATTATAAAAATGATGTCTCATTCAGTGAATGTGTTATTAAATGTATTTGTCTCAATCCACGTGTGTTCATACTTCACCATTCATAACATCTTCACCATTTACTCAAATAGCTATCAAGCACCTTTTAAATCTAAAAATTTGACGGAGGAATAAACTTAGTAGTTTTATTCAAATAGAGGAGTTGTTGGAATGCCAATTTTAAACTTTCAAATAAAACACACCATATCACCACTTTCTCTTGCTGTCCTCCTTGCCAAGAGTTGATATAATAAATATTTGAGATTGATATACATTATTTCACAAGAGTTGAATTGAAGAATGATAAGTATGCAATTTCAAAGAATAAAACTATGTTGAAGATGGATATAATACATAATTCTATTTTAATTGTTTTGACCCACGTAACATATATAGTTGAAAGACTCCCATGGAATAAATCCCCTCCCCACTAGGTAGGTGATGAAAATTGGAAAATTGGAAAGTTTGGTATTAAAAAGTGAGGTGTGGTTTTGATAATTAAGATTTAAAAAATGGTTTTCTTGAAGCTACTTCTTTTTAAGTCGTAAAAATCCCTCTTTTGGTATGCCATTGTTATGTGATCACACATGTATGAAAGAGGAAATAAGAAAAAGAAAACAAAGAACTTAAAAGTCAAACCCCAGCTCGATAACGAAGGGCATGCCTTTTTGTTTTCTTTTCGTACTACGTACAATTAATATCACAACTTTCTCTTGCTGTCCTCCTTGCCTTTTTCATATACTATATATATATATATATATATAAAGTTAAGCCTATATTATAATATTATATATATATATACACATTTTCAAACAACAAATAATATTATCAATAATAACACTATCATGACATAAATTACATTATTTGAATTGAATTAAAGTAATTAATGTGAGATGTCAAACAATAAACCAATATTTACTTTATTCCTCTACTATCATATATATATATATTAATAAGATGTTTAAATATATATTAATTAGAAGAATTGAGTTTAATTAATAGGCAGAATATAGAAGAATGAAGAGGTTGATTTTGTGTAGTCGTTGAATCAACCATGCCTTGCATTTTGAAGCTAGAGAAAGGTCAAGACGAGTAGCACAAGAATAAGCTAGCATGTGAAGAGAGAGAGTTGGCGATAGAAGTGTGAACATGATCATGACCTTGGTCAAACATAATCTAATGCAACCATGCTATAATTAGATTTCACTATTTATCAAAGTATTCCTTTTATTGATCAAATATATGGGGTATATGTATCATTCAGTCAAGATTCAAACCACAAATATTTTAGTCACTAACAAATTCTATGGATCTTCGAAATATTTATTTAGTAACACACGATAAATTATATTCATTGGATTAAAACAATTAAACAAAATAAAAGTAACTAGCTAGAGTACTATTAGATTTTTCTTTTACAACAAATACAAGTAGGAAGGTTTGAACTCTAACTTCAAATAAGGCAACTTATGTGAATCACGTAATTAAGTTTTGGACACTTTTACAAACTAGCTTCAACTGAATATTTAAAAAATATCACTTTGTTCACATGCATATAACATTTTCTAATGATACATAGGATGG